>NW_024070192.1:31797695-31797925 GCF_014754425.2 Oryx dammah | reverse complement strand
TGGTGATGGTGATGATGGTGGTGGTGATGGCGGTGGTGATGGTGGTGATGGTGATGATGGTGGTGGTGATGGTGGTGGTGATGATGGTGGTGATGATGGTGGTGGTGGTGGTGATGGTGTTGATGATAAAGGTGATGATGGATGATGATGGTTGTGGTTGTAGTGATGATGGTGATGGTGGTGGTGGCAATGATGATAAGGGTGATGATGCATGATGGTGGTGGTTGTGG
>NW_024070192.1:31358714-31797685 GCF_014754425.2 Oryx dammah | reverse complement strand
GATGGTGGTGGTTGTGGTGATGGTGATAATGATGGTGGTGGTTGTGGCGATGGTGATAATGGTGATAATGATGGTGGTGGTTGTGGTGATGACGATACTGGTGATAATGATGGTGGTGGTTGTGGTGGTGACGATAATGGTGATAATGATGGTGGTGGTTGTGGTGACGATGGTGATAATGATGGCGGTGGTGGTCGAGGTGATGATGGTGACGATAAGGGTGATGATGACCGTGGTGGTGGTGGTGATGATGATTACTATCACTATTACTTGAACCCTGAAGGAAATGGGTTGAAGAAAAATAGAAGGTTGGAACACACAGGACAGGGAAGAAGGGTCTACTCCCTAGTCTCGCCAGTCTCCTCTACACCCTTCACTCCTTCTCAGCTGGCCCAGGTCTAGGCTGTCTTAGCAAACTTAGCATCCTAACTGATGAGGCAGTGCCCAGCAGCCACTGTCCCCAGTGTATAACAGACAGACACTGAACTTGCCTAATTTTGAAACTGCCCAACACAAGGGCAGTAATGAGGTCTCCAAGATCAATTTTGCTTCTGGAGTTAAATGAAATCAATTCAGCCTGGAATTCCCTGATGCTTTCACATTCTCATCCAGGAATATATCTGAGGACGCATTCTCAAGAAAGTGGTCTGACAACCACCTGGGCAAAAGCTGAGCTACTACTGTTTAAAATCATAGATCCCAGAGGGGAAAATTGCACTGTATTCACGCCGCAATCCAGGTTGGCATGTTGGTGCAGAAGCTGCAGCAGCTGTGACAGCTCCCCGCCCTCCCCTCTCCTCCCTGCCTCTCCTCCTCTCCACTCCTCACATGTCCATGTCCTTCTTCCTAGTAACTTCTACAAAAGTGAGCATGCCTCAGTGTCCTCGTAGGTGGAAATTTTCATTTCTCTGTCAGATTGGTTAAGCAGAATTACGTATCCAACTGGGAAAGGTAAAGCAATTCCAAGAACAATTACTCTGTTATTTTTTAAACATTTAACATACTACTTTCCTTTTTTCTGGAATTTTGCCACTACTGTTGCAATCAATTCCCTAGGCTTTGGGTTATATGGGCCAGCCATTACCCTGTGCCTCCAGCCTGGGTCCCCTCCATGTTCCCTGGTCAGGTGGCCCTGATACTTCCTCCTTTCCATAGATTCAAGCCCTGACTGTGTGTTGGGCTGTGGCTGGAAGCGGTTAGACACAGCAGAGCAGCTAGCAGGGGCTCTGGAACCCAGCACAGCAGTGTTTCAAAAATTCATGCACTGAACAAATAAACGCTAGTGGTTCAGAGCTAGGGGAGCTCCCGTGTAACACCATTTATAGAGGAGCCTAAGGTCTAAAGTAAAAACACAGAAACATTTTTTTAAATGTAAAATGTGGTGAGTGGGTTCCACTTCCCAAAGAAAGCAGACTTCAATCTGCCCCTGCAGAGAGAAGCATGGAGTGAGCCAGGCAGGGTTTTTGATTTTGATGTTTTAATTTTGTATTGGGGTGTAGCTGGTTCACGTTGTTGTGATAGTTTCACCCCACATTCCTCTTTGGGTGATGAAGGCGGTGAGGGGCCCCAGGGCAGAGTGGTGCTGTGAGCACCCTGGGAACCAGCAGAGTCTGGGCTGTTTGGCCACCGTGCCAGGCTCTGGAGGCCACCTCAGCCAGAATGCATGGACATTCTGTGCACGGAGAAGAAGTTTCAGTCTCAAGCTAATTGGTGCGAGCTCAGCAATTCTGTCATTAGAGCTTCACTTGGGAAAGAAGCTGAATCCCAGTTGTGGAACCGCTGGGTGTTCTGGCAGAAACCGCCCTTCTGGACACTGAAAGCCTCACCCGTGGGGGACGGTCCACTGCCTCCAGTCCCTCTTCCTGTCTCTGTCTCCGTCTGTCTGTGTGTCTGTCTCTCTGGTCCAGCTGTCTGTCTGTCTGTCTCTCTTTCATAAGTGTTCCAGTTCTGACTCTCTCTGCACCTCTCCTCTGTCTCTGTCTTGATTATGATCCAGCTATTCCTCTCTCCTGTCTTATACACACTCCCGTTCCTTCACTCTGAGCCTCTCTCCCTCTCTCTTTCCTTTGTTTGTGATCAGCTCTGTTTCTCTCCCTCTGCTTCTCCCTCTGGTATATGGCCCGGCTCTCTGTCTCTGTTATTTGTAGTCCAGCTCTTCTCCTCTCCTTCTCTCTCATAATCACTCCAGCTGTTTTGCTCTCTGTCTCTCTCTCTCTCGCACACATATTCAGACCCACCTCCCTGCAGCCCAGCCTCCACGGAACCCTTGACTGTTCTAAACACCTGAGCACAGCTGATACACATGAGGTTCATTCAGAACCTTTCACTGGCCCCGACTTCCCAGTTCTGCAGATGCCCTAGGGCCTGGCTGGACAAGGGAGCCCCTTTTGCCTTCCCTCCTTCTGCTGCTGATCATTTTTGCACACACGTTCCCAAAGCAGCAGGTGTGGAAATAAATAGGTGAATCTCATTTCTGTCTCTGCTTCACTGCCCTAAGAATGATCTAGAATCTACATCTGACCAGGTCAAGCTTCAGCTTAAATCCCCTCTGGCTCCAGACCACATTTAAGAAAAACTCTAATCTCTTTAGAAAGACATGACTAGCCCCTGGGCATCTGGCCCAGCCTCCCTTTGCCACTGTGGCACTTTCCTCTCCTCATCAGACACCCCATCCCTGCTGGACTCACCTGTGCTGGAAAGTTCTGTTCTAGAAATGTAGTTGGGGGAGGAGCTAAGAGAGTTAAGACCAGATAAGGACCACACCACAGTGATGGAGGACGGGTTAACAGTTTCCATGTTAGTTGCTGTTGTTGAGCATTTGTGTGTGTGTGCTAAACTCCTTGTGGACTTTATTTCACTTACTCCTTAGAGCAAGCCCAGGCAGTAGGTCCTGGTGTTCCTTCTTTCCATCTTGTAGTAGCTGAGAGCCCAGGCTCCAGAATCCACAGGCCTGGATTCTGATGCAGATACCAGCACGGAGCAGCTGTGGAGGGCCCAGCAAACTACTCCCCTCTTGGTGCATCCAATTCTTTACAGAGAAAGAGGATGATGGTAGTAAAGAGCCCCCCTCAAAGGATCCTGGTGGGGATCCCATGACTTAATCCAAAACTGTGCTCAGGATAGCAGTCAGTATGGGGGGAGGGAACCAGTGCTCAGAGCTGTCCATCTCCAACCTCTTAGGCACCATGTGATAGGCATGGGCATGGGGCTAGGGGCGGCCAGATTTCCTCTGGACACACACCCAGTGCTCATTAGTAAAGGGTCCAGGGCTCAGGCCTCAGGCCTGTCCTTCACTGTGACCCTGGGGTCCCAGCCTTAGCCATCATCCGACCCCTGGAATGCAGAGGGGAGCGTTTTCCCATGACTTGTTCACCAGGTAAAAAGCATTCAAGATGCAATTCGAGACAAGAAGCAGCAGTTCAGCTTCCTTGGAGAGGAAATTAGCTTGAACCCATCCGTGGGCATCTTCATCACCATGAACCCAGGCTACGCTGGTCGTACAGAGCTGCCCGAAAACCTCAAGGCTCTGTTCAGGTGAGCGTTCACTCTGCCCTGGGCATACAAGGACCCCAGAGAGAAGCTTCTTTATTCTTTCCACTGAAAATATATGACATAAATGTTAGAAGAAATGTAGAACATATATTAAAAAGTAGCTTATATAAAACACATTTAATGCCGCCAGCAGTAAAATGGTGCTTTTGCCAAATTGTGTTCTGTTCTTCTTTACAGGCATAGGATTTATGCATTTGCAGTGTATGTTTGTGGTCTATACACAGTTTTGCATTGCTTTTTAATTTCATAGTTTGTCATAATCCTATCACAAATAGTTTCTTCTTCTGTTAGATATTCTTAAGAAATCTCATTTCCTGACTGTGTTTTATTCTATCAAGTGCATGGTCCGCAATGTTGTTAGCAAGTCCCCTGTAGTTAAACGTTAAGACTGTTTCTGACATTTAAAATAAATTTATGCATCATGATAAAATATACATAAGTAGTTTTTTTGTATGCATGATTGTTTTCTTTGGCTAGGTTCCCAGAAGTGGAATCACTGAGTTAACAGGGAGAAACATTTTTAAGGCTCTTGACACACACTGACAAGTTGCTTTCCACAAACAGTAGTGCCGAATGACACTTCTGGAAACAAGGCATGGTTGCTGTTCAGTGGCTCAGTCGTGTCCAGCTCTTTGCAACCCCATGGACCGCAGCATGCCCAGCTTCTCTGTCCTCCACTATCTCCTGGAGTTTGCTCAAATCCACGTCCATTGAGTCAGTGATGCCATCCAACCATCTCATATTCTGCTGCCCTCTCCTCGTTTTGCCTTCAGTCTTTCCCAGCATCAGGGTCTTTTCTAATGAGTTAGAAATACCAAAGTATTGGAATTTCAGCTCTAGCATCAGTCCTTCCAGTGAATATTCAGGACTGATTTCCTTTAGGATTGACTGGTTGGATCTCCTTGTAGTCCAAGGGACTCTCAATGGACTCTCAAGAGTGTTTTCCTGCACCACAGTTCAAAAGTGTCAATTCTTCACCAATCACTCTTCTTTATGGTTCAACTCTCACATACATACGTGACTACCAAAAAACCAGAGCTTTGACCATACAGACCCTTCTCAGCAAAGTAAAGTCTCTCCTTTTTAATACGCCATCTAGGTTTGTCATAGCTTTCCTTATAAAGAAATGCAATTGAAGACACGTTAACTACTCTAAGCTCCTAGAGTGACCCCATGGACTGCAGCCTACCAGGCTTCTCTGTCCATGGGATTTTCCAGGCAAGAGTACTGGAGTGGGGTGCCATTGCCTTCTCCGACTACATACCTAATAATTTTAAAATTAAGTAGTTGTAAGGACTTCTCTGGACTTCCCAGGTGGCATTAATGGTGAACCCCCACCAATGCAGGAGATGTAAGAAACATGGGTTTGATCCCTGAATCAGGAAGATTCCCTGGAAGGGGGTACAACACCCCACTCCAGTGTTCTTGCCTAGAGAACCTCATGGACAGGGGAGACTGACTGGCCACACTCCACAGTGTTGCAGAGTCGGACGCAACTGAAGTCACTAAGCCCAGCACAGCATAGGGACTTCTCTAGCAGTCCAGTGGTTGAGACTTCGCCTTCTAATGCAGTAGGTGGGGATTCAATCCCTGGTCAGGGAGCTAAGATTGCATGTGCCTCATGGCCAAAAAACCAAAGCATAAAACAAAAGCAATGTTGTAACAAATCCAATACAGACTTTTAAAAAAAAAAAAAAGGAAAAGAAATACAAGAGGAAAAAATTCTTTAAAAACTAAATAACCATAAAATAAAATGTTACTAGAACTACAAGGAAAAATCACAGTAAATTCTTATATACAGATAAAAACTCCCTTCGGTATACTATTTCTCATTTTGTGGCAAGGTGGGGTTAACAAGTACTGACTTCAGCTCTTGGCATTTGTATGCAAATAAGTGTAGAATAATCTCTGAGGGTCTGGACTTAGAGGAGACAAGTTTCAGGATGAGGACTGGAGAGATGAGAGAGACTTGGTTCCTCAACAGTAGCCCCAAATCTGTGATAATTTGGGGCTAATTACTAACCTGTAATCTGCTAGTTACTCAGGCTTCACTAATCTGTGCCTTGGGTAAGGCACTCTAGACTTAGCTTGCAAGACTTGAGTCATAGCTCCAACTCTCTCCCCATCTGATCACATCGTCCATCACCTTGAGCGTGCAAGTCCACTCCCTTTACCCTTATTAATTCATTTTAACATTAAAAATCTTCGATGAAATCATGGCCAAGGTCTCAGTTTCCACCCTCGTACGTGCCTTCATCTATGATCTCAGCCAGTGTCTCTTGTCTCACAAGCTCCTGTCCAGGTGTGGCTGAGGACCCAGTCAGCCCTATGTCTCCCTCTCACAGGCCTTGTGCGATGGTTGTCCCGGACTTTGAGTTGATCTGTGAAATCATGCTGGTGGCTGAAGGATTCATCGAGGCACGATTACTAGCCAGGAAGTTCATCACCCTTTACCAGCTGTGCAAAGAGCTTCTCTCTAAACAGGTAACCCTCCGTGGTTACACCAGGTGACCACTCAAGTGTGATTGTCCCAGCTCTGGATGGGTTCTGGAGCTGGGGTATTAGGGAGACATAGCACCTTCTCATAATAGATTCTTTACTGTCTGAGCCACTTATCAGACTTCCCTCCGTGGGCTTCCCTCATAGGTCAGTTGGTAAAGAATCCACCTGCAATGCAGGAGACCCCGGTTCAATTCCTGGGTCAGGAAGATCCACTGGAGAAGGGATAGGCTACCCTCTCCAGTATTCTTGGGCTTTCCTTGTGGCTCAACTGGTAAAGAATCCGCCTGCAATACAGGAGACCTGGGTTTGATCCCTGGGTTGGGAAGGATCCCCTGGAGAAGGGAAAGGCTACCCACTCCAGTGTTCTGGCCTGGAGAATTCCATGGACTATACAGTCCGTGAGGTCACAAAGAGTCAGACACGACTGAGTGACTTTCAGTTTTTCAGTTTCATAATAGATAGTCACTGTGCCCATAAGCATATTCAAAGCTCTGTAGACTTCTGTAATAAAGACACTTCTATAAATAAACCATAACAAGGAAACTTCTATAATAAAGATACATGTTTATTATCTTAGCTAAGATAATAAAGATACATGTTTATTATTAACTAAAAAATTTGGCTTAGCCCAGCATTTAAAAAATAAACCTGTTTGGCCACAGCGCTCCATTTTTTAATACAATACTTAGTAACTACCAGCGTCCCATAAGAAACATTGCAGTGGCCAGTGACAGCCCTTGGAGGGAGTGGTCTCTGCCTGAAGGAGCATGAGATCTGGGAAGAAGAACTGGGGAGAGAGGGTCAGACATCAAATGGCACCCCAGTGCTCTTTGCTTCTGGCCCTTAAATGTGCCTTCTTTCCAGGCCAGACCAGGAACTAGGAACCCAGGATCTTCACCTGCTATGTCATAGATCTTTTCTTTTGCCCCCACCTTGACCTCCCAAGTAACCTAGTAGTGACGGGATATCTAATTCTGCCAACACGAGCCTGAGCCCGTGGGTCCCGCGTTCCAGCATCTCTGGTCTCAGCAGCCCCTTTCCCCCAGGATCACTACGACTGGGGCCTGAGGGCCATCAAGTCTGTGCTGGTGGTGGCCGGATCCCTGAAGCGAGGAGACCCTGACCGGCCCGAGGACCAAGTCCTGATGCGCTCGCTGCGAGATTTCAATGTCCCCAAGATCGTGACTGACGACATGCCAGTGTTCCTGGGCCTGATCGGGGACCTGTTTCCTGCCCTGGATGTCCCTCGGAGGAGAGATCTCGACTTCGAAGCCCTGGTTAGGAAGGCAGTGGTGGAGCTGAAACTCCAGGCTGAGGACAACTTTGTGCTCAAGGTACATGGGGTTTTTCCTCCCTCCTGAGATTTGTCTCTTCTCTTCTTTGACAATGGGTTACACTTCGTCCTTAATCCAAAGGGCTGCTCTCAATGTACAGATATTCATTGACTTTGCAAAAACTCAGTTCACTTCAATAGCTCTTTACAGGGGCTTCCCTGGTGGCTCAGGGGTAAAGAATCTGCCTACAATGCAAGAGACGTGGGTTTGATCCCTGGGTCAGGAAGATCTGCTGGAAGAGGAAATAGAAACTCTCTCCAACATTCTTGCCCAGGAAATCCATGGACAGAGGAGCCTGGCTGACTACAGTCCATGGGATCTCAGAGAGTCAGGCGTGACTGAGCAACTAAACAGCAGCAACAGCTCTTTAGAGGGACACTCACAGTGTGGAATGTGTCATAGGAATGCAAGAGAAGGACAGAGCCCCTACCGTCGGGGGGTTCACATTCTCACAGAGGAATGAGACACAGGCTCTGTTATATCGCATTCCTTTCCCGTGAATTACTTCATGCACCATAATAACATTGATACATCTCAGAACCCTTACTTTCTGCAAAACTGTTCAGCAAAAATAACACTTAGGGCAAAGAAGACTTCCCTGGTGGCTCAGATGGTAAAGAATCTGCCTGCAAAACAGGAGACCCAGGTTTGATCCGTGGATCAGGAAGAACCCCTGCAGAAGGGAGCGGCTACCGAGTCCAGTATTCTTGCCTGGAGAATCCCATGGAAAGAAAGGCTCCAGTGCATGGGCTCCAGGGTCACAAAGAGTTGGACACGACTGAGGGACTACCACTTTCACCCAGAATGTACAGAGGATTGTACCCAGAGCCGTAAAAACTCAGCAATGTGTTATTTCATCAAAAAGCTCTGGTTTAAGAAAGCATCCTGCAGTCTTTTAAAAGTGGTAATATTAACTTGGAAAGAAAAGGAATTAGTCCCATGGAAGTGTGAAAACTGGGAAGGAGATGTAACAGTAAACTTCTGGAAAGATGGAGAGAGGATGGAGGGAGACTGACAGGTCAAGCAGAGCAGAGGGGGCGTTGCAGGTGTAGAAAGGGCTTCAGGGGACAAGGAGCCAGGAGGCAGCCAGTCTGCCAAGCACAACCTCGGAGCAGCTCTGGGCTCAGAGCAGGTAGTGAAGGAGGGCAGGGAATGAGGAAGAGAGGTGAACACAGCCGGGGGGTGGTGGCAACGTTAAGACACATCATAATGGGATTTCAGAAGTCAAGGGTCAAGAGGAGAAAATGAAAGTTTTGTGGCTGGGTGATGGATTGCGGTGTACAGGTAACCCATGAAGGAATGAAATTCAGAATAATATCAGAACCTCTCACCAACAATATCAGATAGTACCAGACAAAGAAACCATTCCTTCAAAGTTCTGAGGGGAAATGATCTCAAAACTCCATTATGTATCAGATTATCAGATATTTTCAAGGACTTACAGATTTTATTAATATTACATAGGCATCCTATTCGATTAAGCTACTTGAGAACATACTACAACAAAACATGGATGAAAAACAAATGTCATGGGATTCAAAAATTCAAGAATCAAATAAGGGAAGTCTTTGAGTTATCGCTCTCAGCAGACCTAGAAAGCAGTTAACCCCAATCAAGGCAGCAGTTCCATGGTCTCTAAGAGAAAGGACCTCAAAGGTAGATAAGGCACATAAATGGGAAAGAGAATCATTGAGGAGCTTCAAGCAGTCATCCTCCTGGTATGTGTGTGTGTTGAGGGCTGAGAGACAAAATTAGAACCTGATTTGAGCCAGATTGCAACAGGGCCTTGTAAACCAGTGTAAGGATTTGGGATTTCATCACAACTTAGGAGAACCTTTGAAGGGACAACCTGATGACAGTGACAGGATCAAATTTTCATTCCAATAAGCATCCAAGGATGTAGAAAGGTGAGCCTGAAGGCAAACTACAACAAGAGTGAGGATGCCTCCCATATGACCACTGTCCCTCAAGGAGCTCCTTGATGCCAGCCTCATCAAGCCATCTGGTCAACCACATCATGGCTCTATCACACCACAAGCCTTTGTGCTGTTTCCTCTGCCTGGAATATCCTTCCCGTTCATCTTCTTGGCAAACTCCTACCCACCCTTGAAGCCCCAGTTCAAATGCCCCATCCTCTGAGAAGCCTTTCATATTCCCTTTAGCTATATAAAATCTACTCTTTCTTCCTATCTGTTGCCATAATGTTCATGTTCACCGGGTTCTCATGGCAAGAATACTGTAGTGGGTTGCCATTCCCTCTTCCAGGGATGGGTTGATGCTTTCAAACTGTGATGCTAGAGAAGACTCTTGACAGTCACTTGGACAGCAAGGAGATCAACCAATCAATCCTAAAGGAAATCAGTCCTGAATATTCATTGGGAAGACTGATGCTGAAGCTGAAGCTCCAATGTTTAGGCCACTTGATGTGAAGAGCCAACTCAGTGGAAAAGATCCTGATGCTGGGAAAGATTGAAGGCAGGAGGAGAAGAGGGAGGCAGAAGATGAGCTGGTTGGATGGCGTCACCAATGCAAAGGATGTGAATTTGGGCAAGCTCCAGGAGATGGTGAGGGACTGGGAAGCCTGGCGTGCTGCAGTTCTTGGGGTTGCAAAAAGTCAGACATGACTTGGCTACTGAACAGCAGCAACAGTCTCTTTTCACAGCATTTAGTAAATACATCAGCCATAGCAATTATGCCCTTCTTGCACGTGTGCAGGTGCTCAGTTATGTCGGACTTTTTGCAACCCCATAAACTGTAGCCCACCAGGCTCTTCCGTCCATGGGATTCTCCAGGCAAGAATATTGGAGTGGGTTGCCATTTTCTCCTCCAGGGAATCTCAATTCTCCTCCACATCTCCATTATCTCCTTACATTATAGCAGTTTGTCAATATGACTAGCTTCTCTATCAGACTATGAGATCAGGAAGGGCTGAAGAGTCATCTCTGAATCTCTCTCACCAGACATACTCTCTAGCACTTAGTGGTTACTAATAATTACTCACATGATGAATAAATGAATCATGTTGCCCCAACATTTAGGACCCCATTATATCCTGGAGGGAGTAACCCTTCCTATGTTGACCTCAGGTCTCACTTCGGCATCAGACTGGCTCACAGAGTAGCAGTGGGGATGTGGGTGAGGGACAAGCAGTCCCTCTGGCCGGATTCTGTGTTTCCCAGGTGGTCCAGCTGGAGGAGCTCTTGGCGGTGCGGCACTCAGTGTTCGTGGTAGGCAGCGCGGGAACTGGCAAGTCGCAGGTGCTGAGGTCCTTGCACAAGACCTACCAGATCATGAAACGCCGCCCTGTCTGGACTGACCTCAACCCCAAAGCAGTCACCAACGATGAGCTCTTTGGCATCATCAATCCAGCCACACGAGAATGGAAGGATGGTAAGGGTGGGATGTTTCTGTCTTAGCTACTTGGGCTGATGAGAAGGCAGTGGGGAGGGTGCGGAGGAGGGAAAGCCGAGCTGATCAGTTTGGGGTGGGAGGAGGTGAAAAGAATGAAAGAAACTGATTTTGGCTTGGAGAGGAGCCTCATCCATTGGGGTACTTTCTCTCCTTGGGGATTTTTCAGCTTGTAGAGAGGATAAATAGGGCAGGCCTTCTCAGCTGCAGTTCCGTGATTCTGGACTGCAAGTCATGGGGTTCCCACATTGTCTGGCAGAGGGTGTGAGATGGGTCAGGCAGGGAAGCCCACCTCTCATTCCCAAAGGAACAGGCAGTCTAGCATCCCACAGCGGGTACCTCCCTGTCAGTACCACCCCAGGAGTGATGGGGAGGCTGCTACAGAAGACTCATCTCAGGAGAATCCTGGGACCACAGGAGGATGTGTACAGAATGGGGCATCCCAGGTGGCTCCGTGGTAAAGAATCCGCCTGCCCTGCAAGAGGCATGGGTTCAATCCTTGTGTCAGGAAGATTATCTGAAAAGGGAAATGGCAGCCCACTCCAGTATTCTTGCCTGGAGAGTCCCATGGACAGAGGAGCCTGGCCGGCTGCAGTCCATGGGGTCACAAAGAGTGGGACACGACTTAGTGATTGAGCACACGTGCATGTGTGCAAGTGTGTAGGATAATGCAAACACTGCTCCATTTTATATGAGATCTTGAACATCCGTGGATTTTAGTGTCTGCAGGAGTTTCTGGAGCCAAGGAGCTGGTCCCTTCTACAGTGATTCAGATTGTCCCAAACCCATGCTCACTTGGTGCTGACCTCAGCATCACCTTCTGAGAATTGAAAATTGTGATAGGTGTTGAAAGGGAATCTTGTCACTGGGAGAGAGCAGAAAAGAAAATGGAGAAAACTCTCCACAAGCTGATCAGATCTCTTTCCAAAAGCAGTGGGCTTCTGGAATGAGGTCATCTCAGGTCCCTCCTAACATCCCAGTGACTGCATCAGGATATACTGCCTGTTGTTCAGTCGCTCAGTTGTGTCTGACTCTTTGCAACCCCATGGACTGTATAGCATGCCAGGCTTCCTGTCCTTCACTATCTCCCAGAGTTTGCTCAAACTCATGTCCATTGAGTCAATGATGCCATCCAACTGTCTCATCCTCTGTTGCCCCCTTCTCCTCCTGCCCTCAATCTTTCCCAGAACCAGGGTTTTTTCCAATGAGTCAGCTCTTTGCATCAGGTGACCAAAGTATTGTAGCTTCGGCTTCAGCATCAGTCCTTCCAATGAGTATTCAGGGTTGATTTATTTTAGGATTGACTGCTTTTATCTCCCTGATGTCCAAAGGACTCTCAAGAGTCTTCTCCAGCACCACAATTTGAAAGCATCAAATATTCGGCACTCAGCTTTCTTTATGGTCCAACTCTCACATCCATATATAACTACTAGGAAGACTATAACTTTGACTATACAGACCTGTGTCGGCAAAGTGATATGCCTGGATTCCTCTAATTTAGGGTCTTTCATCAGAGGCCTTGAAAAATGGGACTTAATGAGTAGCCTCTCTAATTTTTATTTCACTATTAATAAGGCTTAGCATCTTTTCCTTCTTAGTGGTCTTAGTAATTGGCTCTTTTGTAATTTTATTCCTCCTTATTATATTCTTATCAGTGTGTAAGTGTTTTTTTTAATATGTCAAAGACATTAAACTTTTATCTGTTATATGCACTACTAATGGTTTTTATCTGTCTTCCATTTGTCTATAGATACTTCATGACATGTTTACCATGTACTCTATAAAAGGAAATTATGTCTGTCTAGTCTTTTTAGCATCTGGGATTCCTAGTTTATGACTCTTTCTAATTTTAGAGGCATAACATCATAAATTTGGACTTAAAGATTCTTTTCACATTAACTTTTTTACTCATATGAAATTTATTTTGGGGCTTAGCTGGGCTTCCCAGGTGGCACAGCGGTAAATAACCTGCCTGCCAATGCAGGAGATTCAGGTTTGACCCCTGGGTCAGGAAGATCCCCTGGAATAGGAAATGGCAACCTACTCCCATATTCTTGCCTGGAAAATCCCACGGACAGAGGAGCCTGGTAGGCTACAGTCCATGGGGCTGCGCATAGTCAGACTCAAATGATCACAAAGTATGAGGTGAGGTAGAGAATCAGCTTTATTTCCTCCCAGATGGATAATTGACTGTGAAATCACCATTTATTAAGTAAAGAATCCTTTATCTCTGAATTTAAATTCCAACTTTTCACATGTGCAGTTTTCCTTTGTTATCCCTGGGAGATTGGCTCCAGGAACTCCTGCAGACACTAAAATCCGTAGATGCTCAAAATCTCATATAAAATGGAGTAGTATTTGCTTTATCCTATGCATATTCCTCCTATAAACTTTAAATCATCTCTAGACTACTTATAACTCCTGACACAATGTAAATGCTGTGTAAATAGTTGCTAGAATATGGCAAATTCAAGTTTTGGTTTGGGGAAATTTCTAGAATTGTTTTTTTTTTCCCCCTGAATATTTTCAATCTACGGCTGGTTGAATTCACAGACTTGAAATTCGCGTGTTGAAAGGGAAAATTGTATTGACATCTGATTCTGGGTTTTCTATTCTGTTCCATCACCTATTTATCTAATCCTGTACTAACGTCATTCTGTCTTAATTATTATCCTTTTATATCATTTTCCTGTCTGATGAAGTAAATCCCTCACTTTTCTGTAATTTCTTTGCTAGTCTTCCACCTTAAATTTAAGCTCACATAATATAATTCAAATTTTAAAGTGTGGGAATTTTAAATTAAAGTTTTATTAAATATACTCATTAAATATGGACAAATCTACAAAGGTTTATAATAATCATAAATCTATGTTCCCTAAACAAGAGACCTTCCAAGGAAATGGAATTTAACTTTTCAAAAAATTTTAAGAGAATTTGATAAAAATAGAAATACAGTGGTTTATATTAATACATATTTTTCAATATTAGAAAGATTCAACAGACAGAAAAATAAGTATAGGCATAGAAGAATTAGGAAATGCATCATCAAATGTAATGTAACACAAAGATATAGAACTTTGCATCTTGTAAATAGAAAATAGTCCTTTCTTGGTAGGTTCCTGGAACATTTCCAAAAATTTAAAGTTTAGTTGGGCACAGAAGAAATTATAATGAATTCAAAAGTATCCATTTTTCAGGCCACTTTGTTGGATACTAATACAATAGAATTATAAACAAATAGCAAGAAAATGACCAAAAATAATTTTACTACTTGCAATCAAGAAATACCGAGCTCCTGGATTAAAGGGAAAATTTAATTGTAGTCCTTCTTGGAAGCAAAATAAAGAATGCTTATACAGAGACCTTGGAGAAGGCAATGGCAACCCACTCCAGTACTCTTGCCTGGGAAGTCCCATGGATGGAGGAGCCTGGTGGGCTGCAGTCCATGGGGTTGCAAAGAGGCAAACTCGACTGAGCAACTTCATTTTCACTTTTCACTTTCATGCACTGGAGAAGGAAATAGCAACCCACTCCAGTGTTCTTGCCTGGAGAATCCCAGGGACGGGGGAGCCTCGTGGGCTGCCGTCTATGGGATCACACAGAGTCAGACATGACTGCAGTGACTTAGCAGCATACAGAGACCTCTGGGACACATCTAAAGCCAATAATGAAAATTTCTAAACTCTCATTATTACAGAAGATAGGCTAGAAAAAAAAGGAAATCAGTATCCATTTTAATAAATTATTCAAAAAATAATAAACTAAACCTGAAGAAAGATGGGAAGAAACTAATGCATATAAAAGCTGAAATTAGTGGGAAGGATGAATAAATATAAATATTGGTTCTTTGTAAAGACCAATAAGTCCATTGTGAGCATGATTAATGGGGGTAAGAGAGAGTAAAAGTAGACAAGATAAGGAATTAAAAAGAAGATATAACAGTAGATATAGACAAGATTAAAAGAGACACAATTAGATCATACATATTTGAAAAATGGAAAGAAATAGATGATTCCCTAACATAATTTTAACAAAATTTACTCAGTGAGAAGTAGAAAAAGTAAACTAATGAAATGAAAAGTTCTTAAATAGTAGCTGAATTAAGAAAAGATAATTCCAAATAAAATGGACAACTTGGAAGAAATGGACAAATTCTTAGAAAAGTACAACTTTCCAAAACTGAACCAGGAAGAAATAGAAAATCTTAACAGACCCATCACAAGCACAGAAATTGAAACTGTAATCAGAAATCTTCCAGCAAACAAAAGCCCAGGTCCAGACGGCTTCACAGCTGAATTCTACCAAAAATTTAAAGAAGAGCTAACACCTATCCTACTCAAACTCTTCCAGAAAATTGCAGAGGAAGGTAAACTTCCAAACTCATTCTATGAGGCCACCATCACCTTAATACCAAAACCTAACAAAGATGCCACAAAAAAAGAAAACTACAGGCCAATATCACTGATAAACATAGATGCAAAAATCCTTAACAAATTTCTAGCAATCAGAATCCAACAACACATTAAAAAGACCATACACCATGACCAAGTGGGCTTTATCCCAAGGATACAAGGATTCTTCAATATCCACAAATCAATAAATGTAATACCACATTAACAAATTGAAAAATAAAAGCCATATGATTATCTCAAAAGATGCAGAGAAAGCCTTTGACAAAATTCAACATCCATTTATGATTAAAAAAAAAAAAACACTCCAGAAAGCAGAAATAGATGGAACATACCTCAACATAAAAAAAGCTATATATGACAAACCCACAGCAAACATTATCCTCAATGGTGAAAAATTGAAAGCATTTCCCCTAAAGTCAAGAACAAGACAAGGGTGCCCATTTTCACCACTACTATTCAGTATAGTTTTGGAAGTTTTGGCCACAGCAATCAGAGCAGAAAAAGAAATAAAAGGAATCCAAATTGGAAAAGAAGAAGTAAAACTCTCACTGTTTGCAGATGACATGATCCTCTACATAGAAAACCCTAAAGACTCCACCAGAAAATCACTAGAGCTAATCAATGAATATAGTAAAGTTGCAGGATATAAAATCAACACAGAGAAATCCCTTGCATTCCTATAATAATGAGAAAATAGAAAGAGAAATTAAGGAAACAGTTCCATTCACCATTGCAATGAATAGAATAAAATACTTAGGAATATATCTACCTAAAGAAACAAAAGACCTATATATATAAAACTATAAAACACTGGTGAAAGAAATCAAAGAGGACACTAAAAGATGGAGAAATATACCATGTTCATGGACTGGAAGAATCAATATAGTGAAAATGAGTTTACTCCCCAAAGCAATCTATAGATTCAATGCAATCCCTATCAAGCTACCAATGGTATTTTTCACAGAGCTAGAACAAATAATTTCACAATTTGTATGGAAATACAAAAAACATCAAATAGCCAAAGCAATCTTGAGAAAGAAGAATGGAACTGGAGGAATCAACTTGCCTGACTTCAGGCTTTACTACAAAGCCACAGTCATCAAGACAGTATGGTACTGGCACAAAGACAGAAATATAGATCAATGGAATAAAATAGAAAGCTCAGAGATAAATCCACACACCTATGGACACCTTATATTTGACAAAGGAGGCAAGAATATACTATGGATTAAAGACAATCTCTTTAACAAGTGGTGCTGGGAAAACTGGTCAACCACTTGTAAAAGAATGAAACTAGAACACTTTCTAACACCATACACAAAAATAAACTCAAAATGGATTAAAGATCTAAACGTAAGACCAAAAACTATAAAACTCCTAGAGGAGAACATAAGCGAAACACTCTCTGACATAAATCACAGCAGGAGCCTCTATGACCCACCTCCCAGAATATTGGAAATAAAAGTAAAAATAAATAAATGGGACCTAATTAAAATTAAAAGCTTCTGCACAACAAAGAAAACTATAAGCAAGGTGAAAAGACAGCCTTCAGAATGGGAGAAAATAATAGCAAATGAAGCAACTGACAAAGAATTGATCTCAAAAATATACAAGCAACTCCTGCAGCTCTATTCCAGAAAAATAAACAACCCAATCAAAAAGTGGGCCGAAGAACTAAACAGACATTTCTCCAAAGAAGACATACAGATGGCTAACAAACACATGAAAAGAAGCTCAACATCACTCATTATCAGTGAAATGCAAATCAAAACCACAATGAGGTACCACAATGAGCAGTCAGAATAGCTGCTATCCAAAAGTCTACAAGCAATAAATGCTGGAGAGGGTGTGGAGAAAAGGGGACCCTCTTACACTGTTGGTGGGAATGCAAACTAGTACAACCACTATGGAGAACAGTGTGGAGAGTCCTTAAAAAAACTGGAAATAGAACTGCCTTATGACCCAGCAATCCCACGGCTGGGCATACACACTGAGGAAACCAGAATTGAAAGAGACACGTGTACATTGCTGCACTGTTTGTAATAGCCAAGACATGGAAGCAACCTAGATGTCCATCAGCAGATGAATGGATAAGAAAGCTGTGGATAATACTCCATATACACAATGGAGTATTACTCAGCCATTAAAAGAATACATTTGAATCAGTTCTAATGAGGTGGATGAAACCGGAGCCTATTTTACAGAGTGAAGTAAGCTAGAAAGAAAAACACCAATACAGTATACTAACACATATATATGGAATTTAGAAAGATGGTAACAATAACCCTGTATATGAGACAGCAAAAGAGACACAGATATATAGAACAGTCTTGTGGACTCTGTGGGAGAGGGAGAGGGTGGGATGATTTGGGAGAATGGCATTGAAACATGTATAACGTCATATGTGAAATGAATCACCAGTCCAGGTTCAATGCGTACAGGATGCTCAGGGCTGATGCACTGGGATGACCCAGAGGGATAGTATGGGGAGGGAATTGGGAGGGGCGTTCAGGATGGGGAACACGTGTACACCCGTGGTGGATTCATGTTGATGTATGGCAAAACCAATACAATATTGTAAAGTAAATAGCCTCCAATTAAAATAAATAAATTTATATTTTAAAAATTTTAAAAAGAAAAAATAATTCCAAAATCATAAAAAGGACACCTCATTTCATTTTGTGAACCCAAAATAATTTTGATACCAACCTTTGTGCAGAACCAAAAAGAATAGCCCAACTTCCATTAAAATTAAGAATAAACCAAAGAGATCTATTACCAACATTATTATTCTGCTTTGCCTGTGGAAGTCTAGAAAATGCAGTTAAAACAATAAAATGGAAGACATGGTATAAACTGGAGGAAAAAGACAATTATTAGTTTGGTGATTGTACAGCTTTATAGCTAGAAAATTCAAGACATTATTGAAAAATCGCTAGAATCAATAAGAAAAAATATTAAAGATAACTCAGTATAAAGTGAAGTACACCAAATTTGAAAGCTTATCTTGATACTAACAGTAGCCAACTAAAACTGAAAATACAGGGGAAGAATTCCATTCACAATAACAATAAAAACGAATGCTTAGGAATACATTTAGCCAAAGAGATACATTGAAAATGCTGTAAAAATTTATTAAGGAACATAAAACAATATTTGCACAAATGAAAAGACATACCATGTTATTGACTGGGAAGGCTTAGTATTATAAAAAATCAATTCGATCCAAATTAAGATATAAATTTCATGTAATGTCAACTAAAATCACATCAGGCCTTCTCTCAAAGCCTGTGTTTGGCAAGATTTCCCTGGCTGCAGTTTCAAAGAATGAAAACCTTACCTAAGAAGGTTTCATGTAATTACATCATGTCGCAGTTGCCTGTTTAAATGATTTGCTCAGTCCCTTGACACTTTAAAACCTTGGACCATTTCCTTCTCCAGGGGATCTTCCTGACCCAGGGATTGAACCTGTGGCTCCTGCATTGACAGGTGGATTCTTTACCACTGAGCCACCAGTAAGAAGGGGATAAATATATGTAATTATAATTGATTTGCATTGTTGTATGACAGAAACCAACGCAACATTGTAAAGCAAATTTTCTCCAGTTAAAGATGAAAAAGAAAACAAACTAGGGCCATCAGGTTTCCTTCTAGTTTTGCTGTTGTTGTCATTCTCATAAAAATTCAGATTGGAACACAGAAAGAGCAGAACCTTGGGCATGATCAGATTTTTGGTAGAGCAGGAGAAAAGGCCAGTTTTGACCTGAATTTCCTGTGTACACCTTCTTCCGAAGGTTGTAGCTGATAGGGAAAGTTTGTGTTAAGAGAAACATTGATGGTGACCTGGAAATTGAGATATGTGTGGTTCCTCTTAGGACTGTTCTCTTCTATCATGCGGGAGCTTGCCAACATCACCCATGATGGGCCCAAATGGATTTTACTGGATGGTGACATTGATCCGATGTGGATCGAGTCTCTGAACACTGTCATGGATGATAACAAGGTACCAAGAGGCAAGGGGAGCCTCATGTCATCCTCAATCATCAGTGAAACCAGCTCCCCAGGCACATTTGAAAGCCTGGATTCCACAGTAGGGCTGGCCTTGAGTAAGGAATTGTTACTGGTGTCTTTTAAAATTTTTTTTGGCTTTATTGAGATAGAGTTAACATATAACATTGTTATAATTGATATAAAACATTGTGTACATTTAACGTGTAAGACCTGACGATTTGAAATACTTGTATATTGCAAAATGATTACCACAATAAGGTTAGTTGACAATTCCATCACCTCCCATAATTACCTTTGTGTGTGCCTGGTGAGAACTTCTAATATCTATTCTTTTTTAATTTTTTAAAATTGGAGTACAGTATGGAAATTCCTTAAAAAAAAAAAAAACTAGAAGTAGAACTACCCTATGACCCAACAATCCCACTACTGGGCATATACCCTGAGAAAACCATAATTGAAAGAGATGCATCTACACCAATGTTCACTGCAGCACTTTTTACGATAGCTAGGACCTGGATGCAATCTATATGTCCACTGACAAGATGAATGGAAACAGAAATTGTGATACATATATGCAATGGAATATTACTTGACTATAAAAAAGAATGCATTTGAGTCAGCCCTAATGAGATAGATGGACCTAGAGCCTATTATACAGAGTCAAGTAAGTCAGAAAGAGAAAGACAAATATCATATATTAACTCATGCATATGAAATCTACAAAGATGGTATTAAGATCTATTCTTCCAGCAGCTTTCAAGTACACAGTACAATGTTGTTAACTATGGTCACCATGCCTTACATTACTTATTCATCTTATAACTGGGATGTTTATAATTGCCCACCCAATACCGCTATCCCTGGCAACCACCAATTACTCTCTGTTTCTATGAGTTGTTTTTTTTTTTTTTTTTCTAAGATTCCATACATAAGTGAGATTATCTGTTGTTTGTCTTTCTCTGTCTGACATTTCACGTGCCATAATGATCTCCAGGCCATCCATGCTGTCACAGGTAGCAGGATTTCCTTCTTCTTATGGCTGAATAGCGTTCCATTCTGTGTGTGTGTGTGTGTGTGTGTGTGTGTGTGTGTGTGATCTTCTTTATCCATTCATCCACTGACAGACACGCAGGTTGTTCCCACCTCTTGGCTGTTGTAAATAGCACTCCAGTGAGCACAGCATGCAGATAACTCTTCAAGATCCTGATTTCAGCTACCTGTAAATGGCAACCCACTCCAGTATTCTTGCCTGGAAAATTCCATGGACAGAGGAGCCTGGCAGGCTACAGTCCATGGGGTCGCAGGAGTTGGACACAACTGAGTGACTTTCACTCTCACTTCATCTTTAACAGGTGTCTCAGAACTGATTCATCCCGTACAACAACTTTCAGTTCTTTCAAAGCCACTGCCATCACTCCCATGTTTGTAGCATTGCTGTCATTTCCTTCAGAATCTTCCACATGTAGATCAATTCAGTACTTAGAGCTGCAAAGAATATTAAATCATTTATTCAAATCTTTTTCTCAAAGGGATTTTTGTTTGTTCGTTTATAAATAAAGGAAACTGATGATCAGAAACATTCTGAGCCTGTCAAGTGTCCTCGGTTGTGGTCAATCTTTATCATGGAGAGGATGTTTTATTTTATTTTTTTAAGAAACATTGAAAACTGACTGCCAATAAAGAGGCTGTAAAGTTGGTAGTACTTAACTTGTTTGGAAAGTGCTAGATTTCCAAACCCAGATTAGAGGTTTTATGATGGCTTTAACATGTACGGAACATACTCTTCCAGAAGGAGCCCTTTAAAAGAAACAGTAGTTACATGAAACCTGAGCTCTTTTCCTTTAATTAGCATTTTTTTAAATATGGTCTGTTGTTTTTATTGTTCATTCACTAAGTAATGTCTGACTCTTTGAGACCCAATGAACTGGAGTATGCCAGGCTTCCCTGTCCTTCACTATCTCCTAGAGCTTGCTCAAACTCATGTCCATTGAATCAGTGATGCCATCTGACCATCTCATCCTCTGTGACCCCCTTCTCCTCCTGCCCTCAGTCTTTCCCAGGATCAGGGTCTTTTCCAGTGAGTCAGCTCTTTGCATCAGGTGGCCAAAGTACTGGAGTTTCAGCCTCACCATCAGTCCTTCCAATGAATATTCAGGACTGATTTCCTTTAGAATTGACTGGTTTGATCTCCTTGCTGTCCAAGGGACTCTCAAGAGTCTTCTCCAGCACCTCAGTTCAAAAGCATCAATATGGTCCAGTTCATTCAAATCACTGACATCACTTAAACTTTTCAGATAGCTTATTTCCTGACTCAGTACACAGGGATGGTGATCAAGGGGCTATAGAAGAGAGACAGAGGACTTTGTAGAAACTTTTGAAGATACTTATAATCGTAATGCCTATCAGGAATAAAAGCCAAACTCCCCTGAGCTGGCCTTGCACCCTAATTCCTCCCTGCCTGCTGTGCCCCTCACCCGTGTCCAGGTGCTGACCCTGGCAAGCAACGAGAGGATCCCTCTGAATCCCACCATGAGGCTTCTCTTTGAGATCAGCCACCTGCACACGGCCACGCCAGCCACTGTCTCCAGAGCAGGTATGGACCATGAGAGGGAACAGCCACATACCTCCTCAGCTGAAAACAGGTGCCTCTAGTGATACCTGTTTCACTGGCTCTAACCAAAGCTCCAAACAGGAGTCAGACATTGACCATCCAAAACTCTGGCCTAATCCTCAGCCCTAATCCATACCCATGAAAGTGAGCCAGTGCTCTACAGCCAGGATCATGTGAGTTTCTCAATTCAGAAATGTTTACAGTAACAGAAAGAGGAATAGCCCCTGAGCTGGACAACTACTGTCTTCTGCACAGAAATGCCTCAAATTACGCTACTTTCAGGCCAGCTCTAGCTTCCATGGAGGCCAGTGAAGATGATTGAACATTACAAGTTCTCACTATATCTTGGTGCAAAATGACTTTATACCATAACTTTCCTGGTTAGGATATGAACTTATCCATTTAGGGGCTTCTCTGGTGGCTCAGTGATAAAGAATCTGCCTGCCAATGCAGGAGACATGAGGTTGATCCTTGGATCAGGAAGATCCATTGGAGGAGGAAATGGCAACCCACTCCAGTATTCTTGTCTGGAGAATTCCATGGACAGAGGAGCTTGGCAGGATACAGTCCATGGGGTCACAAAAGAGCCAGACACGACTGAGCAACTAAACAGTATCCTTTTGGGGGCCACCATGAATGTGCACACTTCGTCACCATGACAAGTATTGCTAATCAATCACAGTCTTCTTTCCTCCTGAGCCTGGATTTGGCCTCAGGATCCTTCTCAACACTGCTGTCCATCAGCTATTATCAGGCAATCAGAGCTGATCCCAATAGCAAACCCTCTCAGATCTCAGCCAGATCTCTCTTATTTTCTTTTTCAAGATTTTTTTTTTTTTTGCTGTGGACCATTTTTAAAGTCTTTATTGAATTTGTTACAACATTGCTTCTGTTTTATGTTTCGGCTTTTGGCCACAAGACATATAGGATCTTAGTTCCCCAACCAGAGATTGAACCTGCACCCCTGCACTGGAAGACAAAGCCTCAACCACTGGACTCCCAGGGAAGCCCCTCTGTTCTTTTCAAGGCCGGTCTTCTGTACATTTTTTTTAACAGAGGAAATAACTCTGGGGTGAAGAATATCCTGAGCTCTATGGACATGTAACTAAGTTATATTCTCTATGCTCCCAGGGATCCTGTACATTAACCCAGCAGACCTGGGCTGGAACCCTCCTGTGAGCAGCTGGATCGACAGGAGAGAGATCCAGACAGAGAGAGCCAACCTAACCATCCTATTTGACAAGTACCTTCCGACCTGCTTAGATGCGCTCAGAACCAGGTAGGCCAAGCAGTGAGGAAGGCGAATAATTAAAGCAGCGACAAAGAGCCTGTTGGCTCATACCTGGTGTCCTGCTGATATTCTATCCTGTCCCCAAAGTCAGACATCCCCAGGCAGTCCCCTCCAGGTGTGGCAGACGGCAGAGGGAACATACATTAGGATGGAGTTGAGATGCCTGTTGTCAGTCCAGGCAGGGAGAGAGGTGAGTGAAGAGAAGGGAGATTCAAAGAGACTTCTGTGAGTGCTATACAGGTGTATCTGGAGGAAGGTGCAAGTTGTAGTTTTTGTTCAGTTGCTAAGTCATGTCCGATTCTTTGCAACCCCGTGGACTGTAGCCCACTAGGCTTCTCTGTCCATGGGATTTCCCAAACAAGAATAGAATGGGTAGCCATGCCCTCCTCTAGGAGATCTTACCAACCCAGGGATCAAACCTATCTCTCCTGCATTGGCAGACAGGTTCTTTAACCCTGACCCATCTGGGAACCTAGATGGCTTGCTTATCAGCCACCCCGAGCCTCTATAATACCAAAGCTTTTGCTGCTGCAAAGCCACATAGAGTTGTCAAATCCACAGACACCAGCAGATTTCCATAGTTGTCCAACAGCACCACTAGGATGGAATAATCCAATGTTTTAGAACATATCTGGGTCTCTCTCTCTTCAGATTTAAGAAGATAATTCCAGTCCCAGAGCAGAGCACAGTCCAGATGCTGTGCCACCTTCTTGAGTGTCTGCTGACCAAGGAGGACATCCCCGCAGACTGCCCCAAGGACACCTATGAGCTTTACTTTGTGTTTGCTGCCATCTGGGCTTTTGGTGGAGCACTGGTCCAGGACCAGGTAAGAGGGTGTGTGCTGAGGCCAACACCCACGCTAACCAGCCAAGATTTGGTAGACAGAACAGTTAAATGTCAGAATTAACATGGGGGCATCAAACCATTTATTTATGTCTCCCTGATTTTGCTGAAGATGTCAGCCCCCTTAGGAGAGCTTCATGTAGTAAGACAGATGAGACTGAGCTGCATTTTGTTGCTTTTTGATTTAGTGAATATATCCCTAATTTCTTGGACAGTTGCTGATTGAATTTGAAAAACTAGAGGTGTGAATACCATACTTAGAAAGATGTGTGTTTTAGGTGGGATGGTGCTGTGCTGTAGAGGCTTGAGTAGGAAGAATCCCTTCTTAAAAACCTTCTAGAACAAACGTACCACTCTATACCAACCATCACATCTTCATCACCCCTGAAACACAGAGCTGTCCCTAGAAGGCTTTTGCTGTTGTTCAGTTGCTAAGTCATTTTTGACTCTTGATGACCCCATGGACTGCAGGAGGACACTATGCCCCCCTGTCCTCCGCTATCTCCAGGAGTTTGCTCAAATTCATGTCCATTGAGTCAATGATGCCATCCAACCATCTCATCGTCTGTCACTTACTTGGCCTCCTGCCCTCAATCTTTCCCAGCATCATGGTCTTCTCCAGTGAGTTGACTCTTCCCATCAGGTGGCCAAAATATTGGAGCTTCAGCTTCAACATCAGTCCTTCCAGTGAATATTCAGGGTTGATTTCCTTTAGGATTGACTGGTTTGGTCTCCTTGCAGTCTAAGGGACTCTCAAGAGTCTTATCCAGCACCGCAGTTTGAAGGCATCAACTCTTCATTAGTCAGCCTTCTTTGTGGAAGAACCATAGAAAGTTAGACTAAAGGTTAATCGACATCTATGAGTAGAAAAACAAAGTAGTATTTATCTCTTGGTGTTTACTGCTGTGGTTTCAGGCTCTTTGGCATCCTGTTCTCTAAGCGTTGTGTATTCTCAACCTTTTACTTTACTGAGTTTTCTCCAAATAAAAGGTACTTTACCTGGAAACAACATAATTGAGGTTAGGCAGACCAGTCTTTTACAACTGACTCTAGCTACCAGGGTAGCTTAGCAGTAAGGAATGCGCCTGGCAATGCTGGAGACATGAGATTGGTCTCTGGGCTGGGAAGATCCCCTGGAGAAGGAAATGGCTACCCACTCCAGTATTCTTGCCTGGAGAATCCCATGGACAGAGGAGCCTGGTGGACTACAGTGGCGGGGTCACAAAGACTCAGACGCGACTTAGTGACTGAGCATGCACCAGCTGCCAGGCAACATCATATAGAGGCTGAGAATGTGGACTCTGGGTTTGAATTCTCACTCTGCCACTTGTTACCTGGGGACCCTGGACAAGTAATTTAACATCTCTACCTTAATCTCATTACTGGTACAAAGAGCTAGATAAATTGACCAAGTGTCTTTAGCCTGATACCCAAAACTTTGGGTACAAAGGCAGTGAAAGTGATAATAGTGGTACCCATTTCCCAGGATAGATGTAAAGATTAAATGAAGGGATGCTGTTCTAATTGTCCACATGTAAAACTCTTAGAATACTGCTTATTATTAATGTTCTCTTACTTAGGGCTTCCCAGGTGATTCAGGAGACGCCTGAGACATGGGTTTGATCCCTGGGTCAGGAAGATCCTCTGGAAGAGAGCACAGCAACCCACTCCAGTATTCTTGCCTAGAGAATCCCAAGGATAGAGAAGCCTGGCAGGCTACAATCCGTAGTGTCGTAGAGAGTCAGGCGTGACTGAAGCGACTTAGCACGCGTGCACCATAAATATTCAGTTTTATAGCAAGTATCTAATGCTTTTCTCACAACAGGGGATTAAGCCAAGCTGCAGTTTTTGGAAAGTTATGATTTACTCTTTCTGGTCTGGGTTGATTATGGGCTCTTCCAAAGACAAAGGTAGGGGCTTCCCTGGTGACACAGTGGATAAGAATCCACCTGCCAAGGCAGGGGACTTGGGTTCGATTCCTGATTCAGAAAGATCCCACAACCAAGTCCCTACACCATGACTACTGAGTCTGTATTCCAGTGCCCGCGCGGCAAGTACTGAGCCCACGTTCCTGGAGCCTGTGCTCTGCAACAAGAGAAGGCGCCGCAATGAGAAGCCTGCACACCGAAACTAAAGAGTAACCCCCACTCACCACAACTAGAGAAAAGCCCACGTGCAGCAACGAAGACCCAGCACAGCCACAATTAAAGAAATAAATAACTTTTAAAAAATGCAGCCCCTGACGTTTCGGCTGATGAAATGTCAGCAACCACTGCTGGGCTCTTCTCTTACACTGGTGCCGAGCAGGCCATGGGGTATCAGGATAAAGACGTGGTCAATTTTTTCTATCTCCATGTAGAAAAATTTAAATCCACTCAGCTCTTTTTAAAAGCCCAAGAGAAAGCCTCCCTCCAGGTGTCCGGGGCTCTGGAGCACTTGGAGCTGTCGGCGGCCGTGCTGGCCCTGGTGGGTAGAGGAGGGCAGAGCACACTGGAGAAAGCTTTCAGCAGCAGGAACTGTCCAAGACCCCCACACAGCCTGCATTCAAGCCAAACACAAAATAGTGCTGTAAATAGAGAAGTATGAAGGTAGCCAGAATATTCACATCAGGAACACCCGTGGTGCTTATATTGAAAAAGCTGTTATTAATGAAAAGCAGGATATAATACAAAGCACAGCCCATACCTGGGTAGACATTCCAGTAAAAAGAGGGAGTGGATCCTGGCTAAATACTTTGCAGCAGTCACAGCAAATTCTCTCTCAGAAGCAAATGCTTCTCAGCACCATATCTGGCACCTAGGTTCAACTCCCAATTCTTCTCTTTAAATAAATAAATAAACTTTTTATTTTATATTGGAGTACAGCTAATTAACAATGTTGTGATAGTTTCAGGCTGAGCAAAGGGACTCAGCCATACATACACATGAATCCATTCTGCCCCGAACTCCCCTCCCATCCAGTCTGCCACATAACACTGAGCACAGTTCTCTGTGCTGTACAGTAGGCCCTTATTAGTTGTCCATTTTAAATATAGCAGTGTGTACATGTCCATTCCAAACTCCCTAACTGTCCCTTCCCCCGCTACCATTCTTTCCCCTGACTCCCAATTCTGCCATATGCTGCTAGAATGTAACCGTTGCGCTTTTGCTTTTTCATGCATAAAATAGGAGTAATTTTCAGTAGCCAGGCTGACTTAGAGCATCATGAAGATCAAACGAGGTGATACTGTGTTTCCAAACTCAGCTACATTGCACCACACTGTATGTCAGCCCTCCTGTTGTCAAGTTCAAAGGGCAGGAAGAGGACCAGAGACTTGTCGGAATCTAAAGGAGCTGGAGTTCAAAAGGAGCTCCTTCACTGAGGTCCCTCAAAGAGCAGAGACACTCAAGGAGTCAAACTGGGAAAAGGCAGCTGGATGGCTCAGCAGAGATGACCTTGTCTTTCTAGCGTCCAGTTAGAGTAGAAGGTTAGGTCCAGTGCCAGGCTTCAGGAAGCCAGACAGTGCAGCCCAGGAATGGCTTGGTTGAGAAACTGACCAGGTAGCTCAGTGGAACTGAGAGTGAGGAAAGAGGGTCCACCACCAACCTCCTTCTTTCTAAAGTTGGTCTGTGTCTTGGATTCTCCATATAAACCTAAAATCTGGTTTTCATTAGGAAGCCAAAGGTCTTCAGGAATTTTTTATCCAAAGGTAGACAGCTGTTATGTTTTCACAAATAAATGCTGTCAGCCAGAAAACAGTTGCTGTCAGGTAAGACACATTTTTTAAGCTTTGTTTTGTATTTTCTTTTCTCTTAGTTTTTATTGGGAATGGTTTTTCAGTAGCATTCTTAGTTCTGCTTAGGTGTTTTAGGGGGAAGCCCTCTTTTCCATAGTGTAATTCCATTTAAGAGGTTGTCTAAAAATCGTTTTAATTCATAGGAAGATTTTAATATCTGAGAGTACTCAAACTAAGGATATAAAATTCCTGTGTGTGTATGTGTTACTTGCTCAGTAGTGTCTGATTCTGTGACCTCATGGACTGTAGCTTGCCAGGATCTGTCCATGGGATTCTGCAGGCAAGAATACTGGAGTGAATAGCCATTCTCTTCTCCAGGGGATCTTCCCAACCCAGGGATCAAACCTGGGTCTCCTGCATTGCAGGCAGATTTTTTTTACCATCTGAACCACAAGGGAAGCTCATAAACTTCCTATATCTTCCCATTATGATGAAAAAGCACAGGAAGCACAACACTTGAAATCATATAACATTGGTTATTTCTATTTTTTGCACCTATTTTAAATTCTGTTAGTGTATTTAAGTAAGTAAGTGTTAGTCGCTCACTCGTGCCCGACTCTTTGTGATCCCATGGACTGCAGCCCACCAGGCTCCTGTGTCCATGAGATTTTCCAGGCAAGGATACTGGAGTGGATTGCCATTTCCTTCTCCAGGGTATCTTCCCAACCCAGGGATTGAACCCAGGTCTCCTGTACTGTGGGCAGATTCTTTATCGACTGAGCTAGTGTATTTACTTCACTGTAAATATTTTTGAGGGTAACTTTGCATTTAGCTTTTGACCTTGGATCCACAATTTGGATGTCAACAACTTCCCTAAAAAGCCCCAGTATGTTAAGTTCTGATGTCATGATCCCAATCTGGGTTATTCATCTTTAATCTCGTTTTCAGTCTCTATGTTCAGCAGTATTTTTAATAAAGAATTACAGAGGGAAAAAAAGAATTTCATCCAAGGGTCAAAGATTGGGATTTGTTTCCCCTAACATTTCTGATTGAAGAGGACAGATATTAGGAAGATATTTTGTCCCCTTAATCTGAATTCACATCAGAATAAGAAGAGCAAACAAACCTGTCCTTAGAGCCTATTTCCATTCTCTTTTTAAGGTGCAAGAATTCAGTCCTGTTTACCAAGTAGACTGCAAAGTCAGTACCATTTCTTCCAAGTTCAGATTCATTGCCATGCACCCGGCTTCCTAGTCTGTCCTGCTCTGCAGAAACATTTCCTAAATTGCCCATTCTGAACCTCCTCAGGACTTTTCCTAGGTCTCTGTGTTCAAAGAGTGGGTTGGCTCCCCAAGAAGGTAGTCAGTAGCAGTGGGCATTTGTGTGTACATGTGTGGGTGTGTTGTGGGGGGCGTGGGTGTTACATTTCGGTCTGAAAGAAATAGCCTGAGTACTCAGGTGCACAGCCCCGTCTTCGGGGCTTATGCTTTAATTTGGGTGTATGTAAATACCGTGTCTCTGTCTATTCCTTCTGTCAGAAAGACCGGTATAGCTTTGTCTCTAGATTTGCCCCTAGATTTGAGGATTTTAGCTCTGGAAGGAAATTCAGAAATACTCTTTTCTAGAATCCTCATTTTATAGATGAGGAAACTGCGGCATGAAAAGACGTGACTTGCTGGTGGTTATGTACTCCACTCCCCACTGAGATTCTTCCTGTGCCCCTCAGGTGTCTACAGTCACATTTTATTTTTTAAAGATTTTTTTTAATGTGGACCATTTATAAAGTCTTTATTGAAGGTGTTACAATATTGTTTCTGTTTTATATTTGGAGTTTTTTGGCTAAGAGGTGTGTGGGATCTTAGCTTCAGGTCCAGGGATCAAACCCACACCCTCTGTACTGAAAGGTGACGTCTTAACCACTGGACTGCCAGGGAAGTCCCAACAGGCACCATTTTATTCCTTCTGTCCCCGACTGCCGTCCTGGATATGGCTCAGAGTCTCAGGAGTCTAGGGGGGTGTGGTGGATCGGTCTCAGAGTTCCTGGCTGCACTTGTCCTTCTTGGGGTCTCAGGATCCCTCTCTCTGTGTGTTCTTACACCTTTCTCCCTCCCTCCCCTCCACCTGCCAGGGCTCTGAGATGCACCAGGCCAGGGCAACCCAGCCCCGTGGTCAAGCAGGTGCACACATACACACTCCAGAACAGCCCCCGCTTAGCTGGACCTTGTTCGGGCTGGTCCTTGGGGGACGAGGAGGAGCCAGCTGCGCTCCCAGCCCTGACCTTCTGCCTGGTGCAGGGCAGCCTGTCCAGGCTTCTCGTGCTCTGCAGAGCCTTGACTCCTGACTTGCTTTGTTTGGGCAGCTCGTGGACCACCGGGCAGAGTTCAGCAAATGGTGGCTCAACGAGTTCAAGACCATCAAATTTCCCTCCCAAGGAACCATCTTTGACTATTACATAGACCCAGAGACAAAGAAATTCGAGCCTTGGTCCAAGCTCATCCCACAGTTTGAATTTGACCCTGAGACACCTCTGCAGGTGAGTGTGGCTGAGCGGCAACCAGGGATGTGTAATGTCCCCAGAATCTGCGGTGGCTCTCGTGGCAGCCCCTGACACATTCCCAAAAGATTTGACCTCATTAAGAATTAGCTACTTTTCTTTTCAGAGGAAATTAGAGGTTCAATATAGTGATGCCTGTGTGCATGCTAAGTTACTTCAGTCCGACTCTTTGCAACCCTATGGACTATAGCCTGCTAGACTCCTCTGACTATGGGATTTTCCAGGCAAGAATACTGGAGTGGGTTGCCATGCCCTTCTCCAGGGGATCTTCCTGACCCAGGGATCGAACCTGTGGCTCTTATGTCTCCTTCATTGCAGGCAGTTTCTTTACTACTGAACCACCTGGGAAGCCCTCAGCGTAGTCATAAGACCTCCCCAAGCCTAGGTAACTTAATTAGCAGGGCCCCCTGCAGGCATCCTGAGACAACACAGGGTTGACCAGGCAGAAGGCTTTAAAATACAATCCAGAGGCCTCAGGGAGGCAAACAGCTCTAGTAGAGGGGGATGGGCATTCCCTCTAACCACAGCATGAGTTACCAGAAGGGTCTCTCTGGGTAACGGGGCCCTCCTGCCTGCAATAGTGAGCCACCAACCCCAGCGCGATTCCCTCTCCTGAAATGCCCCAGGGTGCTCTGACAGCATGTGAGTCTCCCACGAACCCCCAGTTCGCTCCTCCTGTCTCCCTCCACCCCCGCCCCTTCTCCCCCTGACCCCAGGCCTGCCTGGTGCACACCAGTGAGACCATATGCCTCTGCTACTTCCTGGAGCGGCTCCTGGCGCGGCGGCGGCCGGTCATGCTGGTGGGAACTGCGGGCACCGGCAAGTCGGTGCTGGTGGGAGCGAAGCTGGCCAGCCTGGACCCCGAGGCGTACCTGGTGAAAAACGTGCCCTTCAACTACTACACCACATCAGCCATGCTGCAGGGTGAGTGTCAACACACCAATAACCGAGTGAACCGGCCTGCTCCTCACCGTGCACAAAGTCAGGTACTCACTCGCCAACCAGGGAAGAGAAAGGGGCCTTTAATCAAAGTGCCAGCAATCTGGGGAGATGGCGGATTCAGCATCTCCCAAAAACTACTTCCCAAGACTGCTCCGTGGTGAAAACGTTTAAAGAGAAACAAGTCATCTCAGTTAATCACTGAGATGAGGATGGGGCAGGTCAGAGTCGTGGCCGTCTCCCCACTGCGTGCAGGCTTGTCAGCTCCAGAGATCTTCTAGACCAGGGGTCGTCAGCCTCCAGGACCTAATGCCTGATGATCTGAGGTGGAAGTGATGTAATAATAATAGAAATAAAGTGCACAGTACATGTAACACGCTTGAATCATCCCAAAACCATTCCCCACCCCTCAGTCTGTGGAAAAATCATCTTCCAGGAAACCGGTTCCTGGTGCCAAAAAGGTTGAGGACCGCTGCTCTAAACGTCATCTTGTTCATACAGTTTGATTTATTTGCAAGATGACTGAAGAGGTATCTTGGGAGAGGTCTGGTCATCTGTTAATTCAGTTCAGTTCAGTCTCAGTCGTGTCTGACTCTTTGCATGCCAGGCTTCCCTGTCCTTCACCAACTCCCAGACTTTGCTCAAACTCATGTCCATCAAGTCAGTGATGCCATCCCATCATCTCATCTTCTGTTGTCCCCTTCTCCTCCTGCCTTCAATCTTTCCCAGCATCAAGGTCTTTTCCAATGAGTCAGTTCTTCACATCCTTTGGCCAAAGTATTGGAGGTTCAGCCTCAGCATCAGTCCTTCCAATTAATATTCAGGGTAGATTTCCTTTAAAATTGACTGGTTTGATATTGCAGTCCAAGGGGCTCTCAAGAGTCTTCTCCAACACTGCAGTTCAAAAACATCAATTTTCGGCACTCAGCTTTCTTTATGGTCCAATTCTCACATCCGTACCTGACTACTGGAAAAACCATAGCTTTGACAATATGGACCTTTATCGGCAAAGTAATGTCTCTGCTTTTTAATATGCTAAGTTGGTCATAGCTTTTCTTCCAAGGAGCAATCAATCTATTAATTGCTTATTTGCCCTTTCTACTTCTTTGATCTATGGGAAGAACTGACAAGTTAGGCCAGGTATTGCATGATGAAAGGATTTGAAAGGAGTGCTCAGGTCAAGGGCAAGTAGAGCATGGGGGTGCCTGGTTTAAAAAGTGAGTCACAGTATGTGTTTGTGTGTGAGTTGCTCATCATATCCAACTCTTTGTGACCCCATGGACTGTAGTGCTCCAGGCTAGTCCAGAAGCCCCAAGAAAGGGGCTTCCTGCTGAGGGTGATTTCCTGCAAGGAGCTGCTCACATAAAGGGCCCAGGGGGCATGGAGGGGGGGACCTGATGTCCTCCACTCTGAGCTGAAACGGAGGTGAGGCCCCTCCCCGGCTGACTCCCCTCCCACTCCTCTCTTGCCTGTCCCCTCCGCTGTCTGTCCCTCTTTCCAGCACCTTAGCAAGGTCCCCTTTCCCGCTCTTCATCCCGAAGTGCCTCCCTGGCTGCTGAACTCCTCCAGGGCAGGAGCTCCACACAGAGCAGGTCAGTGCCTTGATGACAAAGAAAACAGAAAACCCACTCAAAGATTTCCACGGGCTTACAGACTCCTGGCACCAGAAGGGTCTCTAGAGGTCATTTCAGGCACCCCTCACACCTTATACATGGGGGAACTGAGGCGCAGGTTCAAGCACGTGGCTGCCTAAGGTCACCATGGTGCGACAAGGCTGGTGTGGCACTTCCAGCCTGCTGAGCACACAGAGTGTGCGTTTCACAGGGCATTCACGTGCTGGGCCCCTGAGCGGACGGGGGCCCTCAGGGATCCCAAGGGTCCCTGCATCTGCACCCCCACCCCACCCCAGCCACTTTCTTGACCTTCACTGATTGTGGAGTCTCCTTTTGTTTAGAAACACTCTTCACACTGACTCTAGAAGCAGCCTCCTTTTGAAGAAGCGCTGAAGCCAGTCTCCACACAAGAGGAGGGTAGTAGCCTGGCTGGGGAGAAACCCCCCTCTGACTCCTCCCACCGGAACAGCCCCGCCCCACCCTCTGGAGTCTGAGCCACTGGATCACCAGGGAAGCCCCCAAATCATTTAATCTTGTACAGACCTGTGAAGTAAGTCCTTTTATCATCCCCATGTCATAGATGAGAAAACTAAGGCACAGAGAAGTTAAGTCAGCTCCTTGAGGCTACACAGTGAGTGGTGGAACCAGGGGTTGAATCCAGAGAGTCTGACTTCAGAGCCTGTGCCCTTAACCACTAGGCTATACCTCCTCCCCTGAAAATAAAACGCTTTGGAAATTGAAATAAATATTTGATAATATTACTCTTACCACTAATGACACTATTTGAGTCTAGAAAGATTATTTTCTAGAATACTATTGTAATGATTTTATAATGTAAAAAGTACTTTGACTGGAGAATAAACATTCATTGCCAAGAAAAAAAGAGATGAGCTTCATATCCTTGATTCTGAAAAATGCCAGATTCCCTTACTTGAAAATTCCCATCCATCACTTTAGTCACAGTCCAAACAAGTTTGTTCATTTGGCTTCTTAGCTGAAAACATTTCAGAAGTAACAAAACGGCAAGAGGAAGGGTGCTTAGCAGTTATAAAAGTTGGAACAAGAAAGCTGGTACCCAGGGGAAATAGAAAACGTTCGAAGGAGATGCAGGAACCCACAGGGTGGCTGCTCGGACATCAGACAAGAAGCAAATTGTGCCCCCACAGCAGGAGTCCATGTCTCTGTTCTTGTTTTGGCCATGCGGCATGCAGGATCTTAATTCTCTGATCAGAGATCGAACCCATGCCCTCTGCAGTGTAAGCACAGAATCTTAACCACTGGACCTCCAGGGTTGCCCTCCATCACTCTTTCTGAAGCCCAGCATTTTTACTGTGGTTTGTGGTTAAGACCCTATGGAATTATGTTGAATGTGATGTGGTACAGTCTGCTTTAAAAGGCAGGCAGTATAAACCCAGACAGATGTGCAGAATGAGTGTTTATAAGGTAATGAATGTAATGATGGCAAAAGACAGGAAATAGCCCGGTTATCCATATGATAGAATGCCAAGCATTATTACAAAGAATGAGGACATTCTGTATGAGTTAAGCTGGTTCCGTTTCCAAACTCTTTGTCGAGTGAGAAAAGCACGATACAGAACAGTGTGTATAGTATGCTCCAAATTATGTCTTGTTTAAAAAGAGACATATAAAACTTTGCATACGTATACACTCGCACATCTATGCTTATACTTCCTAAGAATATCTCCGGAGGGACACGCGAGCAACAGCAGTTGCCCTTGGCAAGGGGAACTGGATGCTAAGAGTGGGGATGGAGAATGACTTAAACTTCTTAAAAATTATGAAATATTTCAAGCATTCAGAAAAGTACAGACAAGAGTATAACAGATGCCCATGTACCCACCACCCAGACTCCACAGATGTTAACATTGTTGTCGTCTTGCTATGGCTCTTAGCATCTTAAGTACAGCTAACACACCATCCCTCAGCCCTTCCCCCATCATGCCCTTGGAAACCAGACTAGGGCCACTACAGCTGATGCACCATCATTCCCAAGTTACGCTTTCGATACATGTATGTAGCCATGAAATACACGATGTTGCTGTGTGTATTTAAATTTTAAGTAGGAGTCACATTATAACTTCCTTTGGTAACTTGCTTTTCTCATCCCTGTCTGTTTTAATGCGTGTGGAGTGCTTCTTCACTGGTTTTCACTGCTGCATAGAAGTCCCTGGTGTGACTAAATCACAGCTCATTTACCCATTCTCCTACTAAAATGCAACATAATTTTTCAACATTTTCCATTTATAAAATATTTTTTTTAGTTATAATTGACATATAATATATGGTATGCATTAAAGCACACGATCCGATAAGTTTTAAAATATTTACCCACCATGAAACCATCTCTATGATTGAAATAATGTACACACTCACCGCCTTGAGAGTCCCTCACCTCCCTGGTAATCCCTCCCTCCCTCCCAACCACGTGCCCCCCCAGCCCCCGCTCTGTGTCTAAGGCAACCAGTGATCTGTTTCTGTCATTACAGGTTAGTTTGCAATTTCTAGAATTTTATATAATGGAATTGTCATATAATAGCCCTCTTTTTTTTTTTTTTTTTGGTCTGGCTCCTTTCACTCAGCTTGATTTTGAGATTTACCCATGTTGTTGAGGGTACGACAGTTCATTCTTTTCATTCCTGAATAGCAAGACAAAATATGTAAAACACTCAGAATGATTCCTAGCATACAATAAGCGCTCAGTAAATGGAAGCTGTTATTCTAACAATATTAAAATCCTTCTTAAATTTAAGTTATAAATACGATACAAAAATCCCTGAGCCCCAACTGCCAAAACAAAAGGAGCATTTGCAAACCCCTTTTGCTTGAAAAAAGACACTTAGCATAAGCTATGCTAAAGCAAAAATAATGTTTTTGGAAAAAATGTTCCAGCTTACAAATGGGCAATAACTTCACCCAGCAGGTCAATTCACTGAGGTCTCCAGAGGAGTGTTTTACAGCTCACTCATCCTGCTAGTCCATCGGATGCCATTTTTCTCAAATCAGATGTTCTTTTATAGAGAAGGCAGCTGCTTGATATTCCCCGCACTTTCCTCTCTTATCGCTTCCAGCTCTGGGGTCTCCACTGAGTACTTTTCTAAACAGATTCAAAACTCCTTCAAATGCAAACAGGGCTTGTGTTTCAAGGCATTCACATTGCTTATCAGTGTGGATAGCACATGCTTTATTTGAAGTTTTTACTATGCCAAGCCCCTGTATTATCAGTAATGCGTTTGACTGCAAGCAGCAGACAGCATATTAAAAAGCAGAGACATCAGTCTGTCTACAATGGTCCGTATAGTCAAAACTATGCTTTTTCCAGTAGTCATGTGGATATGAGAGTTGGACCACAAAGAAGGCTGAGTGCCCAAGAATTGATGCTTTCATCTTGTGCTGGGGAAGACTCTTGAGAGTCTCTTGGACTGCCAGGAGATCAAATCAGTTAGTCCTACCTAAAGGAAATCAACCCTGAATACTCATTGAAAGGACTGATGCTGAGGCTGAAGCTCCAATCCTTTGGCCACCTGTCTGCTGCAATCCATGTGGTTGCAAACAGTTGAACATGACTGAACAACTGAACAACAACAAGGAGAAAATCTGATAATGACACAGAGTTTTTTTTCATGCAACAAGAAGTCTTGAGGTAGGTAGTTGCTAATGCCAAATCAATGGTTCAATGCTATTGAGGCTATAATATCAATTATTCTCTTAGATGCTCCTTCAGGATAGCAGAGTCTCTGCTGCTCCAGCTATCACATCCACATTCCAAGTGGAAAAAAAAAAAGATAAAGGGAAGAGTTCGTGCCCTTGTCAGGAAACAGTAGCACTCCAGGAATCCCACTGATTTATGTGTCTGTTCAAAATTGTGTCACATGGCCAGTTTCTAGCTGGAACATAACTAAGGAGAAGGAAGACGGAAATGATGTCCATCAGGGATCTGATGACAGTCTCTATTTTTACAAAATGAGAAAATGAGGCTTAGAGGTCTTACGTGACTTCCCTCAAAGTTGCATAGTGATTCAATAGCCAGGCTGTCTTATTTCATTGAGCTACTGTATCCATCCACTTTGATAAGTCGTGCGTCTACATTTCCATAAGAGAATGCCAACTTTGCTTCCACTTGTCTAATATCTGGAGCACATGGGTGTCTCTGCCTTTGACAGTAAGTAGAAGAGGCCCTTTAGTTGTTCAGTGACACTCTCAGGCTTCACCTGACCACTTGCCAGCAGCTGCACCAAAAGCAGGTTAATAACCCTGGCATTTTGGCCGAGGAGGCGGATCTGTGTCACTCCAGCTGCTCTAAACACCACAGACCCAGGGCCACTGCTTCCTTTCCCTTCACTGGGTTATCATCGAATGATCCACTCTTGGATGTTGTTGAAGGTTAGGATGATCAAAGATAATTTAAATTTTTTAAAAAAAATACCTCCTGTAAAAATCTAGGTTGAAGACCATGCCCATTTTGCAGCCCGATACACCTCTTATAAGTTTCCTGGATACATGCTTTTTAGAACTGAGTGCCTAAAATTTGTTTTCCTACAAAAGTACAGATGGGTTTGTATCAGTGATCTGGGATGGCCTGGCTACTGTAATTATACACAGATTGAGTTCTAAGCTTTCAAAAAGCCAGTTCATAAAGGACAATGTGACCATTCTTATTTCATTACAGTAACTATATCACCCATGATTAGTGGCTCAAATAAGTTTCTTCTACTATATAGTTTGGAGTCACTTTTAATCTTTTCAATTGGTCTGTTTTATGTCTATTTAAATAGCTTAAGTCTCTTTTCATTCATTTTGGAAATATAAGTGATTTTTAAGAACTAAAGGAATTTGCAATGACCCATCTACAGGACAGTTTAGAAAGGGAAAAAGAGGAGTAAAGAACTGGGTCACGGCATCGATGGACTTGTATTTGCAGTGCAATGGGAGTGAGCCAAAACAATGCTCATCACAGTCCCGAATTCTCCTGACATCCAACTGCGACTTGAAGTATTAGCTCAACAAATATTTGAGTGCGTAATTACACTAATTAGATGGGAGCTCAGGTGTCTGAGTCCTTAGGTAAAACAAACCCATCACCTGTTCATTAAAAGTTTAAAGCTGGACTAGACCTTGAAAGATCTGATCAAACTCTTGACCTCAAAGGAACATTACATTATCACACAGATAGCTTTCAGCACTTGCCTGAATATCTTCCAAAAAGGAGATGCTGCGCTGTGCTTAGTGGCTCAGTTGTATCCAACTCTTTGCAATCCCATGGACTGTAGCCTGCCATGGACTGTAGCCTATATGGACTGTAGCCTACATGGACTGTAGACAGGCTCCTTTGTCCATGGAGATTCTCCAAGCAAGAATACTGGAGTGGGTTGCCATGCCCTTCTCCAGGGGATCTTCCCAACCCAGGGATCAAACCCAGGTCTCCTGCATTGCAGGCAGATTCTTTAACGTCTGAGCTACCAGGGAAGCGCAAGAATGGATAGGCTGCTGAAATGGGTAGCCTAGCCCTTCTCCAGGGGATCTTCCCAACCCAGGAATCAACGGGGTCTCCCACATTGCAAGTGAATTCTTTACCAGCTGAGGCACCAGGGAAGTCCAAAAGGAGATGACACAGAATTAAATCATCAAAGACTTACCATCTAGTAGGCAAGATGCTCTACTTCAAATGGGGATTCAAAACGTAAAGAAATTGAAAACAACACATTTAAGACTATAGGGAAATCATCCCATAAATTTTAGCACCTCCAAATTATGGAATGCAATGCGGCAATTAAAAACCATGTTCTAGTAGGCTGGGTATTATCACATAAAAGGTTTATAATATATGGAATGAAAAACAACATACACAGGCAGAATATCCAATATAATTCCTATTTTGTAAAGGAAGAAAATCTAACAGAGCAAATACACTAGAGTGAAATAGACCAAAATATTGAAAGTTATGCTTACTGCTAGGTAATAGAATTATGGGCAATTTTCATTTTCATCATTATGATTCTCTATGCTTTCCAATCTTTATATAATGAGTATGTATTATTTTATAATGATGCAAAACATGTTATTTTTGAAAGAACAAGTAAAGAGCCCTTACAATATAACTAAAATGTCTTAACATGTGAGAATTTGCATAATACTAAGGAAAAAGCGTTCAAACACAGAAACACAAATCAGGCCAATGCAAAGTGAAGACATGATTAATTATTAACCATCTCTGTCAAAAAACATGGTCTGGCAGCGCGTTAACTAAACCAGGGATTTCTGAAGGACAGGAGCCAGGTCGTAGTAACGTTTCAGAAGCAGTGTGCTATGGTGGGTACCTAAGTTGCCATAGTCAGGCAGACCTGAGTTGGAATCCTGACTTTGTCCTCAGTAGCTGGATGACCTTGTAAAGTCCCTTTATTTCCCTAAGGCTCAGTTTTCTCTTTTCTTGAGAGATATTTTAGAGGTGATAATAACGCATGCTGGGGCTGCTCTGAAGGTTCAGTGATATGGTGCGTGTTACGTCGTCCGTACAGACCCAGGTCCCTAGTGATGCCCAGCAAATGAATGATTGCAGGGCTCTGGTGCTCAGAGCCTGGAGGAATCCTGGGATGAGTGAGAAGGGCTCACAAGGTCTCTCTTCCCCAGCCATGTGAAAGAAGCATCGGGATCCGTATCAAGAGCCCTGGGTTCTAATTCCAGCACCACATTTAGCCTGTGTCAGCCTCTGTTTCTTTAGTTACAAAGAGGGTATGATAAACCTTTCTTTGCCTATTCATGGAGTTTGTTATCATATTAAGTCATGTATTCATTCATTCTTTAATCAGTTTTTGAATACCTTCCTTTGTGATAAATAATACCCTAGGTGCTGGGGTTATGACAATGAGGAAAACAGAGAAAGATTCCTGGCCTTTTGGAGTTTATAATGTGGAGGGACTGAAATAATAAACAAGATGAATAAGTAAGATATACAGGATATTAAGTGGTAATAAGTGTTAATAGAGGAAAACGAAGTCGGGGCCAGGAATAGGAGGTCGGTGGGTGGGGGGGGGGGGCTTTAATTTGGGCTCAAGTGCTAGAGAAGGGCTTCCTAAGAAGATGGCATTTGAGTAAGTAAATACCTGATGTAAGTGAGGGAGCAAACTTCTGGCATTTAGGAGAAGAGATTGCAGACAGAGGAAGCAGCCAGAGCAAAGATGCCATGGCCATGGGTGACGTGTGAGTCAGAAACAGGATGGTGGGAGCAGAGGGAGTGAAGGCAGGAGCGGTGGGAGAGAAAAACCAACATGGGAGGTTTGCCCAGGTAACCAGACAGGCTTTTGTTCCAAGTGAGATGGGACGCCACTGGGGGTTTTAAGCATGGGACTGGCACAGTCTGATTTACATCTTTCAAGGATACCCCTGCCTGCTGTCTTGAGAACACAGAGTACAAATCTAAGGCAAAAGCAGGAAGATCATTTGGGAGGATGTCATGGACACCAGGTGTGAGAGTCTGGACGAGGATGGTAGCAGTGTTGTTGTTCAGCTGCTCAGTTGTGTCTGACTCTTTGCGACCCCATGGACTACAGCAGGCGAGGCTTCCCTGTCCTTCACCATCTCCTGGAGCTTGCTCAAACTCATGTCCATTGAGTCACTGATGCCATCCAACCATCTCATCCTCTGTCACCCCCTTTTCCTCCTGCCTTCAATCTTTCCCAGCATCACAGTCTTTTCTGTGAGTCAGCTCTTTCCATCAGGTGGCCAAAGGATTGAATTTCAGCTTCAGCATCAGTCCTTCCAATGAATACTCAGGATTGATTTATTTTAGGATTGACTGGTTTGATCACCTTGCCTAAGGACTCTCAAGAGTCTTCTCCAGCATCACAGTTCAAAAGCATTGATTCTTCAGTGCTCAGCCTTCTTTATGGTCCAACTCTCTCATCCATACAATACTGGAAAAACCATAGCTTCAGCTATACTGACCTTTGTAAGCAAAGTGATGTTTCTGCTTTTGAATACACTGTCTAGGTTTGTCATAGCTTTCCAAGGAGCAGATGTCTTACGTAAACCCACTTCTGTTCTTCCAGTTCTGCCTGGAAGCAGAACTCACTACTATTTCATTCTAGATAAGACTTGGAGCAGAGGTCAGCCAAGAAGGGGTCCAGTGTGTGTGCCTTTCCCGAGGAGGCCTCTCTTTTCTTAATCATCCTTTTGAGATAATCTGGTGTATTCCAAGCCCACTTCTTGCTAACTGACATGCTTTTCTCCTCAACAGTCCTCAAGTAGCATAAAAAGCTTAATCAACCCAAATTACAGGGTCTGCTTAATTCCAGGAGTTTATTTGAATATCATTGCTTCAGGAGGAGGAGAAACAAGTCTTCCTAAGGAGAGAATTTCCTATTAGAAGGACTGTTCACAAAAGTGTGTCCTTGGCAGCCCATTAATTATATTTCATTTTGACAGATCTCGTATATAGTTGTTATGTCTTAAGGGGGGTAGGAAGGTGTTGGGTGATTAATTGGTCGATAGTATATGTTAATTGCATGCTAATTAAATTTAAATTTAATTCCAATTTGGAACACTTAATTTAACTCAGGACCAGAAAATTAGAATATGCAAGCTTCTTAAAGGAACATGTCTTTCTATCTCTCACCTTCTTATGTCTGTTGACACTTCCTCCTTGTTTACAAACTTGTTTTTCAAGAAAAGGGATGAGACAGTTCTTAGAGCCTCTAGCTGTAATAGTATTGGTTCTTGCAGCACATAAATATCTAATTGGTTTATTGAAAAATATATATATATATACCCTGTTACTTAGATTTGCTCTGAACAAGTTCTTTCAGGCTGGGAAAATGTACTCTTTGATTCCTTCCCTCTGGCTGGATAATTGAAGACACAGCTCCAGGACAGAGTCTGTACTTAGTTTCTAGAAAATCACTGAGATTCTCTGCTACCCCAAGGCAGGGGGCAGGGCATCCATGATACTGGGGGCTTCTGGGAAATTCCCTGGGGCTGTTGTTTCTTCTCTCCCTCAGGGAAAACGCCAGGAGGGTAACACTCTGAGAACACTGTTGACAAAATATCCAGGATTTCCTCTTTTACAGTCCAAGTGTGGAAGGGAAACCACATCCATCCTCTCCTTCTCTGTCCTACGTAGAGAAGGTGTGTGTGTGTGTGTGTGTGTGTGTGTGTGCTAAGTCACTTCAGTCATGTCCAACTCTTTGTGACCCCATGGACTGTAGCCCCCCAGGTTCCTCTGTCCATGGGGTTTCCCAGGCAAGAATACTGGAGTGAACTGCATGCCCTCTTCCAGAGGAGGCCACACAGGTGCCACCTGGGAAGTCCACCTAGGGTCTGGTTGTTTGCAGATTTCCTTGAGGGTAGAGTACTAGTCCTTGGGACTTCTGTTTTTAGCCTGCAAAGAAAGCCGTGGACCTCACGTGTAGTAGAAGGAACATGGGTCTTGAAGTTTAACTGATTTGGATCTGTACCCTGGCACTATCTTAGACAAGTTAATTCATTCTTCAGAGTCTCAGTTCTGTCATCTGTGAAAGGGGTGATGGTTCTAATCTTGCAGCACTGTTCTAAGGCTTCAGTGAGACCATAAATGTCTGTGCAAACCTAACACTGTGCACAGTCAGATGGCTGAGGCCTGGGCGCTGCCGTCGCCGCCCCTGCCTGGTCATCACCTGCCTCCCCTCTGGTCCTGTGGAGCTGCCTGCCCCTGGACGCAGCTCTCGCATGCACGCTGCACTGTGGCTCATCCTTGACGCCGGACTATCTTAGAACTGGCCTCTGAGCTTTGACGCTCCTTCCCTCACTAACTGGCTCTCTCCTCAGCTGTCCTGGAAAAGCCTCTGGAAAAGAAAGCTGGCAGAAACTACGGTCCCCCAGGCAATAAGAAGCTCATCTATTTCATTGACGACATGAACATGCCCGAGGTGGACGCCTATGGAACTGTGCAGCCTCACACGGTCCTCAGGCAGCACCTGGACTATGGCCACTGGTAAGCAAGCACACAGAGGGACTCGGCCGGGCGGGGGACAGGTCCAAAGCCGGTTTGTCCTGCTGGAGCTGTATATCTGAGCTCAGCTCTGGCACCAGAGAAGGCACTGGTCAGAAAAGCTACTGAGCTCTTATTTAAGGGAAAATGCCTATCCTTTCTTTACCACTTATCTCTAAAGTTGCCTTCTTCAAGCTTCCAAAGCATGATTAACCAGGACCCCCTTACCCCCTAACCCACACCTCAGTTCTATCGCACTGAGCAGGGCCTTTGATGACAATGCCTAACATATGCCTTAAATCAGTTAATTAATTTAAAATTTTTTTTAATTGGAAGATAATTGCTTTACCATATTGTGTTGGTTTCTGCCATGCATCAACATGAATCAGCCATAGATAAACATATGTCTCCTTCGTCTTGACCCCCCTCCCGCCTCCCACCCCATCATACCCTTGTAGGTTGTCACAGAGCATCTGACTTGAGCTCCCTGTGTCATAGAGCAAATTCCCACACGGCAATGTGTACGTTTCTGTGCTGCTCTCTCAATTCGCCCCACCCTCTCTTTCACCCTCTATGTCCATAAGTCTGTTCTCTATGTCAGCCTTTGTCTCTCAGAGCATCTCACAGGCTCCATTGTTATCTCCTGCAAGTGTATCGTTTTTAATGGCAAAAGGTCTAACCTTACCAGAAGCAAACAAACAAAAAAAAACCAAGTCAGCGATTTGAGGCAACTCTGGCTTACCATCCTACCTCACACTGCATCCAGTAAGACCTTTCTGGAAATTCTACTGCATGGCCTTCGTATGTCACCCTTCCGCTCCCAGAAATACCCGCTTCATGCTTCTCCTCTCTCCAAGCTTGCCACCCGGCCTCCGCGGATAACCACACCCACTACCTCCATCTCTAGCTTCCACATCTGTACAACGTAGCTGCCTCTCTGTGCCTCCCCCCACCACATCTTCCCTGAGGCTTAACCACCCACCAGCATCTTTGTGTCCACTCTTTTTGCCTCTGAAATCTCACTTCACCTGTCAGTCCCTCCTGATCAGTTCCTTCACGTCAATATTTAAACTTGCATGAATTTACCTAGTGATAGTGAAAGGCGCTCAGTCGTGGCCGACTCTTTGCAACCCCATGGCCTATACAGTTCATGAAATTCTCCAGGCTAGAATACTGGAGTGGGTAGCCTTTCCTTTCTCCAGGGGATCTTCCCAACCCAGAGATGGAACCCAGGTCTCCCTCATTGCGGGTGGATTCTTTACCAGCTGAGCCACCAGGGAAGCCCAAGAGTACTGGAGAGGGTAGCCTATCCCTTCTCCAGCGGATCTGCCCGGCCCAGGAATAGAACCGGAGTCTCTTGCATTGCAGGCAGATTCTTTACCAACTAAGCTATCTGTGTTCAAAAACACCATTCTCTGACTACTGCTCTGTCGCCCTCTGTGTTACCAGATCCTCTCCCCAGTTTCCAGTTCCTCATCTCCCACTCCCTCCTCCAGCCACAGTGAGTAGGTTTCTGTCTCCCCCACTTTACTGTTCTTACTCAAACAGCTGTATCTTTACTGTGACGTCCTGCAGACCCCACTGGGTCCCCACCTTTCTTCTTTTCCGTACACACCTGATATGGTTGACTGCTCTGTCCTCCTGGAAATCCTGGCTTTCTGGGTACCACATACCCTTGATTTCCTCCTACATCTTTGACCATCTTTGTGGTCTCTTCTTCCTGTTCTACTTCCATAGACATGGTATCCCTTAGGAATTTGTCCTCAGCTCTTTTATCTTCTCAATTTCTACCAATGGGTCTAGTCTTTTTTTAACCTCTCAAACACGTGAGTGGTTGGGTACATCCCAGCTCACCTTCACAACACGCTCCCCTGGCTGAGCCCTCACTCATCTCTCACCTGCGGCTTCTGACTGTTCCAGGTATGATCGAAACAAACTGTCCCTGAAGGAGGTCATGAATGTCCAGTATGTTTCCTGTATGAACCCCACCGCTGGCAGCTTCACCATCAACCCCCGGCTTCAGGTATGGGGGAAACTGTGACCTTGGAGTCCTAAACATCACCTTCCAGACCAGATGTTACTGGTGTCTGTGGGAGAATGGCTCTCCACCCACCCAGCCTCTTTACATGGTAAATTATACAGGATGTGGACTTGCTTTTCCAGGGAGACAAAAAACACCTCAACCCAGACCCCTTGAAGCTTTTGTTTTCTTTTTTTTATAATTAACTTTCATTGGAGCATAGTTGATTTCCAGTGTTGTATTAGTTTCTGCTGTACAGCAAAGGGAATCAATTATACACTCATCTCACATGCTAGTAAAGTAATGCTCAAAATTCTTAAAGCCAGGCTTCAGCAATACGTGAACCGTGAACTTCCAGATGTTCAAGCTGGTTTTAGAAAAGGCAGAGGAACCAGAGATCAAATTGCCAACATCTGCTGGATCATCGAAAAACCAAGAAGGTTCCAGAAAAACATCTATTTCTGCTTTATTGACCATGCCAAAGCCTTTGACTGTGTGGATCACAATAAACTGTGGAAAATTCTGAAAGAGATAGGAATACCAGACCACTTGACCTGCTTCTTGAGAAACCTGTATGCAGGTCAAGAAGCAACAGTTAGAATTGGACATGGAACAATAGACTGGTTCCAAATAGGAAAAGGAGTACATCAAGGCTGTATATTGTCACCCTGCCTATTTAACTTCTATGCAGAATACATCATGAGAAGCGCTGGGCTGGAGGAAGCACAAGCTGGAATCAAGATTGCTGGGAGAAATATCAATAACCTCAGACATGCAGATGACACCACCCTTATGGCAGAAAGTGAAGAGGAACTAAAGAGCCTCTTGATGAAAGTGAAAGAGGAGAGTGAAAAAGTTGGCTTAAAGCTCAACATTCAGAAAACTAAGATCATGGCATCTGGTCCCATCACTTTATGAGAAATAGATGGGGGAACAGTGGAAACAGTGTCAGACTTTATTTTGGGGGCTCCAAAATCACTGCAGATGGTGACTGCAGCCATGAAATTAAAAGACACTTACTCCTTGGAAGAAAAGTTATGACCAACCTAGTTAGCATATTGAAAAGCAGAGACATCACTTTGCCAACAAAGATCCTTCTAGTCAAGGCTATGGTTTTTCCAGTGGTCATGTATGGATGTGAGAGTTAGACTGTGAAGAAGGCTGAGCGCTGAAGAATTGATGCTTTTGAACTGTGGTGTTGGAGAAGACTCTTGAGATCAAACCACGCAAGGACATCCAACCAGTCCATTCTAGAGGAGATCAGCCCTGGGTGTTCTTTGGAAGGAATGATGCTGAAGCTGAAACTCCAGTACTTTGGCCACCTCATGAAGAATTGACTCATGGAGAAAGACTAATGCTGGGAGGGATTGGGGGCAGGAGGAGAAGGGGACGACAGAGAATGAGATGGCTGGATGGCATCACCGACTCGATGGACGTGAGTTTGAGTGAACTCCGGGAGTTGGTGATGGACAGGGAGGCCTGGCGTGCTGCAGTTCCTGGGGTCGCAAAGAGTCGGACATGACTGAGTGACTGAACTGAACTGAACTCACACACACACACACACACACATCCACTCTTTTTAAAATTATTTTCCCATATAGGTCATTACAGAGTATTGACCAGATTTCCCTGTGCTATACAGTAGGTTCTTATTATCTGTTTTATATATTGGAGTGTGTGTATGTCAGTCCCAATCTTCCAATTTATACTTCCCTCCTGTTCCCCCCTTGGTAACCATGAGTTTGTTTTCTACATCTGTGACTCTTATTTCTGTTTTGTAAATAAGTTCATTTGTACCACTTTTTAAAGAAGCTTTTCAAGCCAGATGGAATCATTGAGTTAGTCTAATTCAACTTGGCCTTCAGAATGAGAGAATTTCAGAGAGGTGAATGACCCTGCCAAGGTCACATGCATTCTCAGTATCACGGTCAGATTTGGACCCAGAGTCCAGGTCCCCTTCTCTTTCTGCTATGCCACACTGACATCTTTGATCAGAGGTCCAAAGCCCTTCATTCATTCTAGGCTCAACTAAGTTTGGGTCTAATGTGAGAAGTGTGGCCACAACGTGGAATTCAAAGCCCTTCTAAGAATTCTTGGCCACCGTATCCAAATCCAGAAGAGGTGATTTTTGTTCTGTGACCACAGAGGGTGACTCATGGCCTCCTCCCTGTGGCTCTTTTTTTCCCGAGCAGCGTCACTTCAGCGTGTTCACCCTCTCCTTCCCGGGAGCAGATGCCCTGTCCTCCATCTACAGCGCCATCCTGACTCAGCACCTCAAGCTGGGCAGCTTCCCGGCAGCGCTGCACAAGGGCGTCCCCCAGCTGCTCCATCTGGCCCTCACCTTCCACCAGAAAATCGCCACCACGTTCCTTCCCACAGCGATCAAGTTCCACTACATCTTCAACCTCAGGGACTTTGCCAACATTTTCCAGGTGAGTCCGACCTCTCCGAGACACCTTCAGAGGCTTGACAATGACCCTGTTCTCTCCATCCTTGGCCAAACTCTTCAACAAAGGCATGGTTCTTATGGGGTGATGAACATACGAGTAGACAGAGTACCATGGGATCTGTGTGGGTCTATTCAACAGAACAGCGTTCTGGGCCTTCCCTGCCCGGATTCCCTGGTGACTCAGTGGTAAAAAGAAGCCACCTGTCATTGCAGGAGACGTGTGTTCTATCCCTGGTCTGGGAAGACCCCACGTCTGGGAAGATCCCACATGCCCCAGGGCAGCTAAGCCCATGCACCACAACTGTTGAGCCCAGGTGCCACAGCTACTGAAGGCTGAGTGCCCTAGAGCCTGTGCTTCAAAATAAGAGAAGCCACTGCAATGAGGAGCCCAAGCACCTCTACTAGAGAGTAGCCTCTACTCTCTGCAACTGAAGAAAAAGCCCTTACAGTGACCAACATCCAGCACAGCCAAAAAATTTTAAAATATAGAATTCTATTAGTCGATTGAATTACTTCTCAGTAAGCTGGATGCACTTTTTGAGTTGGTTCCTTCAAGCGGAATATGGCTCAACATTTCAAAGATAATGTTACGTAATGATTTCAGCCTAGGAAAAAAGAGAGTGGCATGGAAGAAAGATAAAAATATTTTGCAGACCCTGCTGGTCCACCCATCTTTCTTGAGATGCGAGAGAATGTCCCCCAAACCATGCAGGAGGGCTCTGCTTCCTATAGAAGCCATGTGGTGCTACTCCTAAGACACCATCCTCCAGCCCCTGGGATGCCCCAGTCCTAAAAACTCTGGGTTCTTTCCCAGGTCAAAACCATTTCAGAATAGTGATGCTCTTCTAACTAGGGATGGCCTCTGTCTGCCTGGTGCTTCCACTTGCTTGGCCCCTCACTATCAAAACCTCCAGAGGGCAGCTCAGCAAACCTGGCCCCTTCTTCCCATGCTCAGGAAACCCATCATCACAACATGGGTCCATAACCCTCCCATCCTGGAGGAGAATCTGCAGAAACTACTTCTCAGAGGGACCCTTCTCCAGGACAGCTCTGAGCCATTTTTGAGAGAAAGTGCCTTTTATACCAAGCAGAGGCCACACTTGTAGGGAAATGTCAACTTGACCAGGGAGCAAGGCTTGACCCTCCATGGGAGCACATTGATAATTACCCAGGAGAGCCGACTCATTGGAAAAGACCCTGATGCTGGAAAGGACTGAAGGCAAATGAGAAGTGGGTGGCAGAGGATGAGATGGTTAGATAGCATCACCAACTCAAAGGACATGAATTTGAGCAAACTCTGGGAGACAGTGGAGGACAGGAGAGCCTGGTGGGCTATAGTCTATGAGGTTGCAAAGAGATGGACGTGACTTAGTGACTGAGCAACAGCAACACTCAGGGCACTACCTGTGCAGGTAGGACTCTGGGAAACCTCAGACTAGCAAAGGTCCAGGCACTGAGGCCATAGGGCTTGCGGGTTTCATGGTCGTAAGGAGCAGAAATGCACTCAACATTAGTTCAGTGATCTGAGAGCGGCGTTCCCAAAAGGCTCACCCAGAGGGTGGAACACTGAGCCCCACAGCCAGGCCAAGTCTCTGAGAGCATGTGCGACCTGACCCAGGTGCCTCCAAACATTCACTTATTAACTTATAAATGAGGAAACAGACCCACAGAGCTTAGACTGATTCACCTAAGAGCGCACAGCCAGCCAGGGAAGGAACTGGACTAGAACCTAGGTCTTCCGGTCCCCCTTCCAATATGCCATTCTGTTCTCATCCATCCTTTTGATGAGACAGCCTAAGACAGTTAAGGCAACAAGAAGGGCCCAGCTCCATGGCCCTGAGACCTAGACCGTAGCAATGTTTGTGCATCTCCACCTTCATCTACCATTTATCAACCATTAATGGAGAAAGACTTTTTAAATTTTTATTTATTTATGTATTTATTTTTGGCTGCTCTGGGTCTTCATGGCTGCACTCGGGCTTTCTCTAGTGGTGGCAAGCAGGGGCTACTCTCTAGTTGCGGCGCACGGGCTTCTCATTGCAGTGGCTTCTCTTGTTGCCGAGCACAGGCTCTAGAGCACAGGCTCAGTAGTTGTGGTGCACGGGCTTAGTTGCCCCACAGCACAGGGGGTCTTCCTGGACCAAGGATTGGACTTGTGTCTTCTGCTTTGGCAGGTGGATTCTTAACCACTGGACTACCAGGAAAGGCACTTTTTTTTTTTTTTTTCCAATCACAGAAGCCATCTCAAATCTCACTGAAGCAGGATGAGACACAGGTGTCACCGTCTGCATTTTCCAAATGAACAAAAAGGAGTTAAGTTGTTAGATCGAATTCCCATTGCTCGTAGTGGCAGAATGAAAGGGAAAAGAAGCATCAGGTCTCCCTCACACGATGCACTGAGCCGGCTCCTGCCTGGACAGCACCTTATCATCTGTGCAACCTGAAATTCATACTCATGACAGCCCTTTGGGATACACATTATTATCCCAATTTAACAGAGGCTGGGAGAAGTTGCCAGCTCATAGATGACAGCGTGAATGCTCGGGGAGGGAGAAAAGTATACGCGGTGTTGGTGGAATAACAAGTAGGCGGGAACAGGCCTCGTAGATGTCACCAAGCCGCAAGACTGGGGAGGGAACTTTGAGATCAGAGAGGATCTTTGTAAAAGCTCCAACTTCAGTCTGTAATAAAGCTGGCACTTATTGAGCCAGTCCTATGCCCTCTACATCTATTAGCTAGTGATTTAATCCTCAAGACAGCCATTTCAGGTGCAAGACTGACCACTTCCAATTTGGAAATGATCACAGACAAGTCAGTAGCTTGAGTATGTTTGCATAACTGCCAAGCAGAAGCCTCGTACCCCAGATGAGTTGGGGGAGTCAGCTCTCTTGTGTGGGGATTCAATCTGCCAAGGTGTCCTGAGGAAGGAGGGTCCCAGTACAGCCTGTGTTAGGTCCTCCCTAGTCAGGGAGGAACTAGGAGGAGAGGTATGGTGTGGGGCTAAGTCTGTTTCTTTTCCAGACTCAGCCAGCCTGAGTAGCAACCCCTGGGCTCTGTGTCCCAGCCCAACCTCTGCAGCCTGCCAGCTGTCAGCTCCCAGCCCCAAATGTGGGACGTGCACCCCCACTGGAGAACCTGCCTCTGTCCATCCATGCAGCCCCTCACCCTCCTCCTCCAGAACAGAGTTTTGAGCCCACAGCTTGGCTACCGCCTCCCCCTCCCGCCCCTTTCTCAGCCTGCTTGCCTAAAGGCCTGACAGGAGAGCTGTAAGGAGGGTTGAGTGCCCCCAAGGAGACAGGTGCTGTCTGAAGAACACGCCGTTTTCCTCCGTCCAGCTTGATCCACAGTTCCACCATTCAGCCCCTTCTCTGCGCTTCACTCACTCTGTCCAGGATCCAGACGTCAGGACAGAACTTGATCGTGCTCTGAGAAGAAATCATTAAGCATTCCCATCTCAGTGCTACACAAAACTGTCTGAGTTGGTGCAAAGTTTGTCCTTGACATGCACTCATCGACTCAGCCCTTAATTGTCAGTCAGCCTGAGCATCTGGCTGTAATGGGGCTTGTAAACTTCAGCTGATGGCTCTCCTTGCTCCCAGAGTCAGCACTGGTGGCGGGGCTCCTTCTCGCCATCCACACCTCACACAGGGCTGGTACCCAGGAGATCCAGGAAGCAGACAGGGGCCAAAGGGACCTAATGAGATTTCTTTCTTTCTCTAAAATAAACTCTTTTTAAAGTCTCACATCCAAGCCGAAAAGCGCCAAAGTCATGAACACACGGCTCAGTTAATTGTCACAAAGCCATCACAGCTACGTAACCATAACTCAAATCAATAACTACTTTCCCAATAAATACATTTAATAAAAAAAAGAAGTACATTCCCAGCATCCCTGAAACCCCTTGTTTTTCTTTCTTCTGTTCACTCTTTAAAAAAAATGAAGCTTTTCTTTTAATTGTACTTACCTGTTTATCTGGCTGCATTGGGTCTCTGTTGCTGCATGCAGGCTTTCTCTAGTTGTGGTGCAGCGACTTCTCATTGTGGTGGCGTTTCTTGTTGCAGTCCATGAGCTCCAAGCTGTGCAGCTTCAGTGGTTGTGGCTCTTGAACTCTAGAGCATGGGGTCAGTAGTTGCGGCAAACCACCTTAGTTGACGCGTGGCATGTGGGATCTTCCCAGACCAGAGACAGAACCTTTGACTCCTGCTCTGGCAGACGGATTCTCAACCACTGGGCCACCAGGGAAGTCCTCCACTCACTCTTTTCTCCTCCTCTTAGAGCTAAAATACTGTCTGGACTTCTAGCCCCATACGTTACTTCAGCCTATTTGGGGACTTTATATAAATGCAAATTGTATGGTAAACGCACTTGTGTACTTTTGTTCAATATTATGTGTGCACCTATATGCACAATCATGCCATTGGTAAAAATGAATCATAGGAACAATTTCTTTCTTTCTGACCCTTAAGTCTTCCCTTTGCTTTCTCTTACCTGCCACCTCAAGGAAGAGAGGTAGTGAGAGTGGCCTTTCGCAGCATTCCTAATTTTAAGGGAAAGTGTTTACAACAGTTGGCTGTTGAGTGTGATGCTTATTATAGATTTTCATGGATGCTCTTTACCAGTTTAAGAAAATTTCTTTCAGTTTATAATTTACTACGAGTTTTTTTTATCATGAATATATGTTGAAACTTAAATGATTTTTCTATATCTGTTGAAATTACTGTATCTATTTTTTTTCTCTTTTTTTTTTTCCTGGAAATGGGATAAATTACGTTGATTATTTTTGAGTAATCAACCCAACTTAGTTGTTAACATTGTGAACTTAACTTTATTTTTTGCATTCCTTTCATTATTTTTTTTCTATATAATGTTTGCACCTATGTAAATACGATTTTCCTATCATTTTTCTTTCTTCCAGTGTTCTAAGGTTATGAAGTCCTCGTAAAATGCATTGGGAATCATTTCCTCTATTTCTACTCTCAGGAAGATTTTTTTAAGACACTGTATTGTGCCTTCCTTAAATGTTAGAAGAATTTAATGATGAAACCATCTGGAGTTTTTCTGTGAAAGAGTTTCCATTATAAATTCCATTTTTAAAATACATATTAGGCAATTCACATTTTCTCCTTCTTTTTGCATCAGTTGTGGTCAGATGTCATCAGCTTCTAATTTATTAGCATAAAATTGTTTATAGTATCCTGTTGTTATCTTTAAGTGTCTGTTTTATCTGACATATGCTCTCTTTTTTTGTTCTGGCTATCGATTATGTGTACCTTCTCTGTTTTTCTCTTTTTATCTTCAATCAGCCCTGCTAGAGAGTAGGGCTAATTGTGCTAGTCTTTTCAAAAGAAACTGAGAAAGAGACGTATGTCAATATTATGTGTTTGATTTTATTGGTTATCTCTATTTGATACATTTTTGTATACAAATTTATTAAAGTTTGCTCTTTTCTTTATAATCTCTTTCTTCCTACTTACTCTAGGATCGAGGTGAGTTTGTTCTTATTCTTCTATCTTCTTGACGTGGCTACTTAGATCATTAATCGTCAGCCTTTCACCTCCTGTTATGACCAGATCTTCATGCCATGCAGGTGAATCTGAGCATCATTCTGTCTGTAGCGAAAGTGTTAGTTGCTCAGTTGTGTCTTGACTCTGTGACCCCATGGACTGTAGTCCACCAGGCTCCTCTGTCCATGGATTTCTCCAGGCAAGAATATTGGAGTGGGTAGCCATTCCCTTCTCCAGGGGAATCTTCCCAACCCAGGGATCGAACCCAAGTTTCCCTCATTGCAGGCAGATTCTTTATTATCTGAGCCACCGCGGAAGCCCGTTCTGTCTGTAGTGACGTACAATTAAAGGACTCCTTTTCTTGTAAGATAAGACAGAAATCAGTGAGGGCAAACAAGGCATCAATGAGTTTTAAGTTATAGGATTTGAAATTGTCAAGAGGCTCTGATCTCAGCGGTCTCCATTTTTCCATAAAGAAGGTTGGAGCATTGGCTAATAGTAACAGGGAAGAGATGGAAATTTGAAAAGAATAGTAAATATTTAGAATGATCCCTGAGATATATAGGAAGGAGAACTTACTAGAGGTGAGTAACTAGATTGCTGACCTGTAAAACTTACCTATATTCCTTCTAGCCCTCTGTTGTCCTTCTGATTTGAATTAACAGTCATCACCCAGATTAGCTTTCAAAATGGCACTTGTAGAGTTGAAATACAGCAGAGAAGCCAGCTCACCCATTTCTGTGGTGATTTGGAAAGTAGTGGTTGAAATTCCAGGATCTCAGGTCAGGCAGACCTGGCTTCAAAGCTGTGTGGTTTTGAACTAAGGCCACTTATTACCCTATACCGTAGAGCACGCTTTCTTTCTTTCTGAATCGCACCCTTCACCTTATGCTGAATGACTCTTGTAAAAATTACTTTGTAGGTTCATCATGGTGGTTAAGTGAGCTTGGCGGAACATCTAGGTCAGTGCCTGTTGTATAACTGGCTTCCATCAATAGTAACTGTTGAAGCTTTCAGTTGCTATTCATGTTATTTTTGTTGCTGTTTATTCTCCTTACAGGGTATTCTCTTCTCCTCTGTGGAATGTGTCAGGTCCACACAGGACCTAGTAAATCTCTATCTGCACGAATCGAATCGGGTTTATCGGGATAAGATGGTGGAAGAGAAGGACCTTGATCTTTTTGATAAGATCCAGGTAGACGTGGTCAAGAAAATTTTTGATGTGAGTATTGCCCTGTGAGTTTCTGCTTACATCTGAAAAAGAATGGTGATTATGCAAGGATCACCCAAATGATAAAAATCTAGCCCTTAAATTGAAGAAAATCATATTTAGATAAAGAAAGAAAGTCTGTCCTTAGTGTGACAAAGTGGAAAATTCTGGGGCAAGAAAAGATACAAATTAACCATAGAATCTTGGTGTTGTGAGGTCTGTGAAGACCATCTGGCCATATCCTTGTCCTTTCCCCAAATTGGTCATCCCAGCTGACACACCAGCATCCTTGGAAATTCAGTCTCGTCTCTGCAGAGCCAGCCACTTTGGAACTGCTATTGGCTGGAAATTTTGAACAAGTTTGAAACTTAGGACATTTGGAACAACTCTTGAGACTGAAGATTTATCTAAATAGTGATTTAAAGTTTATTTCCTGGGTTATGCCCCTGCTGTTGAACAGCATGCTGATCACCCCCTTCCCAAGTGAGTCCTCTAGCCTGAACCTTAGAAGGAAAGAGTGGCAGGTGGGAACAGTGGCTCATGCTGACATAAACTCCTCCTGATGCATTAGAAAGCCTGTTCTTTCTTGGACTCACTTTCATAACAATCTACACCTCTCAAAATCTCAAATATTTGGGTTTTGATAAGTAAACAATTCCTTTCTGGATTAAAAAAGAATAGCTGTCCCTTTGAAACTTCAAGGATACCTTGGTAGTGACGAGACAAAGACTCCCTATCTTTTAAGTCAGTTGAGCTGTACTGGATATTTTATTTTCGTATACATAATAAGGTTTATCTCCACTTTGTGTGGAACCAGACCCAAGAGTCGGTCAGCAGGGTCCTTGCCCCTGTGTCTCATCACCAGGACCTCGAAGAGACTGTGGTGCAGACCCGAAGCCTGAACATCTATTGCCATTTTGCACACGGTATCGGGGAGCCCAAGTACATGCCTGTCCAGTCGTGGGAATTTCTGACCCAGACGCTGGTGGAGGCCCTGGAGAACCACAACGAAGTCAACACAGTGATGGACCTGGTGCTCTTCGAGGACGCCGTGCGCCACGTGTAAGCGTGCTTCTCTTGCCTTTCTTCAGCTGTCTCCCCTTCCCAGTGTCAGGTCTCACGGGGGCATTTGAGGACCCCTAGATAAAATCGGGAAAGCAGCGACTGCTTCTGCCATGAAGGTCAAGATGGCAGCTGGTAGAGCAGCTTCTGCCACTGACCTTGGTGGGCAGTGTCGTGTTAAACTCTGGAGGAACGGGATTTGTTTACATGCTTGCCATTTACAATCCTGATCCTGACCACAGTGACACCAGGGGAGAATGGAAGTCATCAAATAAGGCAGCAGAAGGGCTGAGGACCTGTATTCCCAACCCACCCTAGTCCAGTAAGATCGAAAGTTTTAAGTGCACACATTTCGAAAAATTAACTGTCCTTTTAAGTCTTGCTCCTGTCAAGCGAATGGGCTTCCCTGGTGGCTCAGTGGTAAAGAATCACCTGCCAAGGCAGGAGACACAGGTTCCATCCCTGGGTCAAGAAGATCCCCTGGACAAGGAAATGCAACTCACTCCAGTGTCCTTGCCTGGGGAATTCCATGGACAGGGGAGCCTGGTGGGCTACATTCCGTGGGGTCACAGAGAGTCAGACATGGCTTAGTGACTGAGGACGCCCTAAGCACGCAGGCTATCAAGTGAACCATGGAGAATGGTCTCCCAGACAATGTGAACTCACACCTGAGCCTCATTTACCACCCTTCCTGCCTTCTACAGTCACTCCACCCTGCCCCCTGCTGCCTAGGGTCTCCAACAGCAAAATCCTCTTGGTCTTCCACTTCTCTGAACTTCCTCACTGATGAATTCTTACTGAAACCTAACTGATCCCTGGGTTGAGGAAAGTGTGTTTTTCTTCCCCCTTCTATCTTCCCCCTTCTATATCCCCCAGGGCCTAGAAAGAGGTAGGGGCCCTCCTTCTCCCCTCACTCCATGCCGGTGACATTTCTCTGCACCAAACAATATAGTGAGACGCACAGGTAACTAAGCTTACGAGCACCACTGCACACAGCGCCCAGGAGGGAGTCTGTACACACTTTCCCAGGAACCCACAGGCCCGGCTGAGAGCCAGGCCCCAATTCAGGTCCTCGTCCTGCCACTGAGGGGTACTGGTACTGTGCAAAGGACACAACTGCCCCAAGCCTCGGTTTGCTTCTCAAGAAAGTAAGGACTTTTGAGGGTCCTGCCTGTCAAGGGCTTTGCGCTGCATAAGAGTCCCTGAGATGAGTGTTTGTCTTTTCGATGTTGTTTCCTTTCCCGAAAAGCACCTTTTCTCTCCTACCAACTTCCTTCACCATTCCAGCACATTCTCATTCTGCTTCCTCGGAAAGCTTCGCGCTAGATCGTTCCTCCTGCTTTTGGCATAATCTTTGTCTTTTTCTTTGTTCTTTTGCTCCGAAGTATGTTTTTCTGCCTCCTCTTCTTCCTCTTAGAATCACTTCATGTTTATTAACAACAACAAAAAAAAGGAATTTCTCTCATGCCCCTTCTTTTGTGCATCTTATTCTCTCTCTCTCTCTCTCTCTCTCTCGTGTGTGTGTGTGTGTGTGTGTGTGTGTGTCCAGTCTTCAATAAGCCAGTTTCCTCCAGCTGTGCTGCGGTACATCTTCAGCTTTTGTTTTTAATCTCCCAGAAGCTCAGTAATGGGCTTAACTCAGACTGCCTTGGTTTTCTAGCCCAGGCACCCTTTAGAATATTGCTCTTCCTTTTAGATTTTGTGATTTAAATGCAGAGTCCTTTGCCCTCATCAGAGGTTGTTAATGAATCCCCCAGCTGGTGTCCGATGCTGACAGTTGCAGACTTCACCATTCTTCTTTGAAAGCTTCAGCTCTAATGATGCATTTCCATTTAGCTATAGAATAGCGTGGAGCACGCTGAGCTGACTTCAGGCCTTCCAGAACAGAGCTGGGTGTTGGGCGGCCCGCAGAACCTACTTGAGTTTCTCCTTCCCCTTGCCTGCCTCTCTCCTCATCAATTCATCCCTTGCTGCTGTTCAGTTGGTCAGTTGTGTCCGACTCTTTGCGACCCCATGGACCGCAGCACTCCAGGCCTCCCTGTCCATCACTGTCACCCTGAGTTTGTTCAAATTCATGTCCATAGAGTCAGTGATACCATCCAACCATGGCATCGTCCATGGTTGTCGTCCCCTTCTCCTCCTGCCCTCAGTCTTTCCCAGCATCAAGGTCTTTTCCAATGAGTTGGCTCTTTGCATCAGGTGGACAAAGTATTGGAGCTTCAGCATCAGTCCTTCCAATGGATATTCGGCATAGACTTCCTTTAAGATTGACTGGTTTAATCTCCTTGCTGTCCAAGAGTCTCTCAAGAGTCTTCTCCAGCATCACAGTTTGATGCTTCAATTCTTCGAAGCTCAGTCTTCTTTAAGGTCCAACTCTCACATCCATACATAACTTCTGGAAAAATCATAGCTTTGACTATGCAGACCTTCATTGGCAAAGTGATGTCTCTGCTATTGAATATGCTGTCTAGGTTTGTCATATCTTTTCTTCCAAGGAGCAAGCGTCTTTTAATTTCATGGCTGCAGTCACCATCTGCAGTGATTTTGGAACCCAAGAAAATGAAGTCTGTCACTGTTTCCATTTTTCACCATCTATTTACCATGAAGTGATGGGATCAGATGCCATGATCTTTGTTTTTTGAATGTTGAGTTTTAAGCCAACTTTTTCACTCTCCTCTTTCACCTTCATCAGTTCATCCCTGCACCTCCCACCCCACCCCCACCCCTGCCCCGGACATTTTAGCACCATCATTTCTCCTTTTGTCACCATAGGCAACCACTTTCTCATGTAGACACAAAGCAGATGATTCCTTGCAACTTCTTCACCCCCAAATGTGATGCTTATATAAAGTCTTGGGTGTTCTGCTTTAATTTAACAAACATTTCTTGAACCCCTTCAATGCGCTCACACTATAGAGAAAGCAAGCTGGGTATGCACTCTCTTCAGATGTCTAGAAACTCTGGTTTAATAACAGATCAGGAGAAGTATACATCTGTCTGATACAAGACAAAGTATCAAAACTGAGTATAAATAAAAAAGTAAAATCATAAAATGAACTAAAGTAGGTCAGTGAAAATCTCCTGAATATTTGTTGTGTTGTGTGCTCAGTCATGCCCAACTCTTTGCAACCCCGTGGACTGTAGCATGCGAGGCTCTTCTGTGTGTGTGTGCGCGTCCAGTCTTCAGTAAGCCAGATTCCTCCAGCTGTGCTGTGGTACATCTTCAGCTTTCATTTTCTTGCCTGCAATTTTCCAGGCAAGAATAGTGGAATGGAGAGTCATTTCCTTCTCTAGGGGATCTTCCTGATCCAGGGATTGAACTCCAGTCTCTTTCCTCTTCTGCACTGGCACACAGATTCTTTACCACTGGGGCACCTGGAAAGAATATTTGGGGGAATAAAATGTCACTAGATAAATTTAGTGATATACGACCCCTTCACAATGGCTGCGTCAATGTGCTATCCATCCCCAAATATATGGGCTTAACTTTCAAATTCAACTAACACAATCTGACATATTCTTATGCTCCAATATAGTAGACTCAACTTTTGACTGCTTCCACCTAAGAAGAAATTAGTGCCACCATAATGGGGGGGGGGTGTGGGGAGTGCAGTTTTTCAGCATTTATCAAAAGCCATGAAAACTGTCTCACTAGGAATTCATCCTGTGGACATAATTAGAGATATGACCCCAGGCCCTTCCTGTTCCCATCACAAACCCCTCCTGGCTGCCTCGGGCTCTTCCTCCACCACCTGTGCTTCACCAGAGGCTTTGGCTTAAAGCAGAGTAGGGAGACTTTAGTCCACTCGGGCCAGAGGCGAGGCCAAGCTTGGGGACCATCGTCAACTACAAATTGGCGCTTGCCAAGGGCATTTGTTCTCTGCCTCTGCAGAGATTGAACCCTGTTCTGCTACAGCTGCGGACCTTCGACACCCCCTGAAGAGAGTCCAGGTTGGAATGAGGCACTCGGTGCTCCAGGAAACTGGTGGAACAGGTCTTTAGATAAATATTTTCAGAAACTGATTTCTTGATCCCAATCCTTGCATCACCTCATATCTAGAAAAGCACTAAATCCCTTCACAGTGACATCAGCTCCTCAAGACTAGCAGAAAACCTTTGATTGCTCTGAACTCCCTCTTTACCGAAATATTACCTATTGATCTTTCCCCACGACCTCTTTGGAGCAGCCTCTCAGAGGTCTCTGAGATGCTGTCCCCCGAGCTGAAGTCCTCATTTTGCCCCAAATAAAACTTAACTTGCAGCTCTCACCTTGTGCATCTTTTCTTAGTCGACACCTCTTAACTGAGTCTTCCCAAGCTCAGCCCAGGATTTGTCTGCAAGGGTTCCAGGTCCCCCCAGATCATTCTACCTGCTCCTGACGGAGAGGAATCTGACCGAAGCCCTGTGTCTCTGCTTCGCTCTCAGCTGCCACATTAATCGCATCCTGGAGTCTCCTCGGGGAAACGCTCTGCTGGTCGGCGTAGGGGGCAGTGGCAAGCAGAGCCTGACCCGGCTGGCGGCTTTTGTCAGCTCCATGGACGTATTCCAGATCACGTTGCGGAAAGGCTACCAGATCCCAGACTTCAAGGTAGGAGGGTCGGTGGCTGCAGGAGGAGACCCAGCCTCTCCCGAGCTGCCCAGCTCCCTGTCACCCTGCGTTAGCTCTTCGGCTCCCTCGCCCAGAACCTCCCCTTCACAGTCTGTCCACCTTTTTCTTAGACTCTGGGCTGGTGCCTGGAGGGGCTCATTAGACCCTGCCTGAGAACCTGGCCTTCCCAAGCTCTGTATCTGGGAGACCTCAGCTGCTTTAGTGACATCTGTAGAGCCTCAGCTCTCACCCTGATAGTAAGCACATCTATTAATACATCAAAGTCAACAACAACAAATTTCCTACCAAATGATCGTGTGTGCATATGTGTGAGTGTGTTTGTGTGTTCCCCTACATACATATATTTTTTGCAATACAAGTCTTTTCCTGGAGCTAGTCATAAAAACACAAAACTCTGCTATCATAACATACAGTCATCTACCCAGGCCTGGAGGCCCAAGTACGTGGTGACTCTGCTGTCAGGGCTAAGAGCTTTTGCTTTCCTCCTGGGGCAAGTCATTCACTCGTGTGATGATTTAAGTTAACACAGGTGAACAGGGGACCATCTTTGTCTTTGGAAAGCTGCTGTCTCTTTGCACAAGGCAGGAGTCCTAGAAACTCATTCAGGAGCCACGGTGGTTGTGTGACCTAAAGATCATCACTGTTTATTCTACTTTTCCATCTGTGGGATCGAGGCCTGGGAATGAGGCATATTTTTCTGCCTGTGAGTTCAAAGTCAGACTCCTCCTTCCCTCCCGTTGCCGTCTTTGCTTATTTCCTGTGAGAGCAGACAAGAGAACAGTCCCGTTCCTAAAAAGTGGGTGGGGGTCCTTTTCAAGGAGGCCCTCTTCTCAGAGGGCTCTGACACGGCTTCTGCAGGAGGACCTGGCCAGCTTGTGCCTGAAAGCCGGGGTCAAGAACCTCAGCACCGTGTTTCTCATGACCGACACCCAAGTGGCTGACGAGAAGTTCCTCATGTTCATCAACGACCTTTTGGCATCTGGTAAGAGACTCTTTGCACTTGAATGTCTCTAATGAATTCCTACTGGAGTCAGTCAGGCAGAGACTTGGTTCAAGGTCAGAAGAGCAAGGCCACAGAAATGAGGGAGAAAACCGATGCAGGGGAGACTCGGTTCATGAAGGTCCTTCGAGACTGGTGCTGGGCCTGCCGTCTTTCATTGTCCTTACACTGCAAACAGCAGTGGTCCTGGGGCTTCCTTAGGTGGGACGGGATATGACAATAGGAAGAAGAGCAGCTTAAGGGCCAGCTGACCTGCTGAGTCCAGAGAGAAGGTGCTGTTCCCTCCCACGCCCAAGACAGAGAAAATGGAACATGTGCAGTATTTCAGAGAGGTTAGATGTTAGCTGCAAGATACACAGAAAATATGCACCCACAAAACTTAGACAATAGGGCAAGACTAGGTGGCCAGTTTAATTAATCAAGGACTCAGAACTTTATGCACACAAAGTAGAAGCAGGAACGGACAGAGGATGGTTTTCTTAGATTACAAAGAACTTGACAAAGGCTGTCTCAATGTCCCTGTGACAGTGTGAATGCAAAATAGGACTTCACTGGGAAGTTCAATTCTTGATACTTTGCTGTCCTTATTTCTTTAGGGATTTAGGACTTAGGTCAGCCATTCAAGAAAAAAAAAAGTTTATGTGTACATATATATGTATCTATAAACATATACTAATATATAAAAATACATATATATGCATACACAAGATATATATATGTGTGTGTGTGTGTATATATATATATTTAAGGATTTCTGTGGTAGTCTAGTAAGAATCTGCCTTACAAAGCAAGGGATATAGATAGGTTCATTCCCTGGTCGGGGAGCTAAGATCGCACATGCCTTGGAGCAATTGATGGCAACTAAGTCCAAATGCAGCCAAATAAACAAATATTAAATTTTAGGGAAAAAATTTAAGGTGTATGTCTTTATATATGCATACCCAAGAAGACAAGACAATATAGTACAAAAATTATGCATTTTCAGAAATTTGGGGGGAGATGTATATATTTATATTAATTAAAAAGATAATATTATTTCTTGACTCAGTCCAAATTTCACATCTACAAAGCCACCTCTTCATCTGGACTGATAAAATAATCTGTGCACAGGTGTTCTGAACACAGTTTCTGCCTCCAGATTTCCAGTGCTTCAGAAAGCCTATTTCTCCCCAACTCCAGGCTCTCTGACTAAATCTTCTGTAGTTTATAAAGTCCAAGGACCAAGATCACAGTGTGATTCTCCAAGGTCTGTTCCATGTCGTATAAAATATCTTTCAGGATGGCTCCTCCCATGTGGTCTCTAGGAACTTCACAGCTTCGCAATCGTTGACTGCTTCCAGTTTTGTTCTCTTGTACCCAGGGCCATTTTACTATCGCTTCCATGATGAGCCACTGTCCCTGGTTTGGACCATGCACTAGCAGGTTCTGTGAGAAGACTTTGGCTTTTCTCTGATGAGGACCAGAGTCCCAGGTTCCTTCCTGTGCTGGTTCCAACCATTACACCGACTCCACATTCTCATTTGTTTCCCAACCTGCCCGATTTAAGTTACCTTTCAGTCCAGGAATTTGCCTATTAACTCTTACACCTTTCCTCCTGCAATCCAATAAGTGGTTCTTTGCTCTTTTTTATAATATATTTTATTTATTTTTAGCTGTGCTGGGTCTTTGTTGCTGGTTTTTCTCTAGTTGCAGTGCACAGGCTTCTCATTGCGATGCTTCTCTTGCTGTGAAGCACGGACTCTAGGGCTCGTGGGTTTCAATAGTTGCAGCATATGGGCTCAGTAGCTGTGGCTCCCAGCCTCTAGAGCATAGGTTAGGTTCAATAGCTATGATGCATGGGCTTAGTTGGTCCCAGGCATGTGGGATCTTCCCAGACCAGGGATCGAACCTGTGTCTCCTGCATGGGCAGGCAGATTCTTTACCACTGAACTACCAGAGAAAGTGAAAGGGAAAGTCACTCAGCCATGTCTGACTCTGCAACTCCATGGACTGTATCACTTCAGTTCAGTTGCTCAGTCGTGTCTGACTCTTTGCAACCCCATGAACTGCATTCCGCCAGGCCTCTCTGTCCATCACCAACTACCAGAGTTTACCCAAACTCATGTTCATTGAGTTGGTGATGCCATCCAACCATCTCATCCTCTGTCATCCCCTTCTCCTCCTGCCCTCAGTCTTCCCTAGCATCAGGGTCTTTTCAAATGAGTCAGCTCTTTGCATCAGGTGGCCAAAGTACTGGAGTTTCAACTTCAACATCAGTCTTTGCAATGAACACCCAGGACCGATCTCCTTTAGGATGGACTGGTTGGATCTCCTTGCAGTCCAAGGGACTCTCATGAGTCTTCTCCAACACCACAGTTCAAAAGCATCAATTCTTCGGTGCTCAGCTGTCTTTATAGTCCAACTCTCACATCCATATATAACCACTGGAAAAACCATAGCCTTGTCTAGATGGACCTTTGTTGACAAAGTGATGTCTCTGCTCTTTAATATGCTGTCTAGGTTGGTCATAACTTTCCTTCCAAGGAGTAAGCATCTTTTAATTTCATGGCTGCAGTCACCATCTGCAGTGATTTTGGAGCCCCCCAAAATAAAGTCAGCCACTCTTGCCACTGTTTCCCCATCTATTTCCCATGAAGTTATGGGACCGGATGCCATGATCTTCGTTTTCTGAATGTTGAGCTTTAAGCCAACTTTTTCACTCTCATCTTTCACTTTCATCAAGAGGCTCTTTAGTTCTTCTTCACTTTCTGCTATAAGGGTTGTGTCATCTGCATATCTGAGGTTACTAATGTTTCTCCCGGAAATCTTGATTCCAACTTGTGCTTCCTCCAGCCCAGCGTTTCTCATGATGTACTCTGCATAGAAGTTAAATAAGTAGGGTGACAATATACAGCCTTCACATACTCCTTTTCCTATTTGGAACCAGTCTGTTGTTCCATATCCAGTTCTAACTATTGCTTCCTGACCTGCATACAGGTTTCTCAAGAGGCAGGTCAGGTGACCTGGTATTCCCATCTCTTTCAGAATTTTCCACAGTTTATTGTGATCCACACAGTCAAAGGCTTTGGCATAGTCAATAAAGCAGAAATAGATGTTTTTCTGGAACTCTCTTGCTTTTTTGATGATTCAGCAGGTGTTGGCAATTTGATCTCTGGTTCCTCTGCCTTTTCTAAAACCAGCTTGAACATCTGGAAGTTCACAGTTCATGTATTGCTGAAGCCTGGCTTGGAGAATTTTGAGCATTATGTTACCAGTGTGTGAGATGAGTGCAATTGTGTGGTAGTTTGAACATTCTTTGGCATTGCCTTTCTTTGGGATTGGAATGAAAACTGACCTTTTCCAGTCCTGTGGCCACTGCTGCGTTTTCCAAATTTGCTGACATATTGAGTACAGCACTTTCACAGCATCATCTTTCAGGATTTGAAATAGCTGAACTGGAATTCCATCACCTCCACTAGCTTTGTTAGTCCATGGAATTCTCCAAGCCAGAATACTGGAGTGGGTAGCCTTTCCCTTCTCCAGGGGATCTTCCTAACCAGGTCTCCCACATTGCAGGCAGATTCTTTACCAGCTAAGCCGCAGGGAAGCCCAAGAATACTGGAGTCGGTAGCCTATCCCTTCTCCAGTGGATCTTCCTGGCCCAGGAATCAAACTGGGGTCTCCTGCATCGCAGGCGCATTCTTTACCAACTGAGCTATGCCCTTGAAGCCCTGTCCTTTTCCTAAATACTGTCTTCTTAACATCCCACCACCTTCTACAATAGTACTTCAGCTTCAATACTGCCTCACCTTTTATTATTTTACCAAATAATGAGATACAGGTCTAATTGCCCTTCCACCCTGAAGCTGTGTCCTAAAGTCCAATTTCTAAAACAATCAAGAAGGTTGAATTGTGCTTAAGACTTACAGCTTTGGAGATGCCAGGCAAGTTGCAGACTCACTCTCTATCTCATTTGGCTCCAGTCCAGCCGGGTCACCTTCTCCTATAATAACGTCTGAGACAGGAGATGTTACACTTTTTCTAATTGAAATTTTATTCCTCAATGAAATATTTTTAATTTTGCATTTGGAAGACAGCTTGTTTCAAGTTCAAATGAATTTCTGAAACCCTGCCCAGTGAAAACTTACTGCAGTCAATCTGCTCCAAAGTCATGGAATTTCAAGCTCATATTTCTTTTGTATGGCTTCTAGACAAAAACAGGATTTGCATTAAAGATGTCTATATGGAGATACAGTGAAAAGTAATACTTTTCTAATCTTCCTCCCTTTTTTCTTACTGTTTTGACAGGGAGAATTGAGCATATCTGAGTTATAATTTTCCCTGTAAGACAGTTTCTGACTAGAAATTAACTTACTGCCAATCCAGGCAGCGTTACAGAGGTTCCTCAGGGCCTTGTCATCCCCCTTAGTTTTTTAATTTCGTGGGATTGTGCAATCACTCCATTCTTGGATAACACAGTGCATGTGTGTGCATGTTCAGTCATTAAGTCGTGTCTGACTCTTTGTGACCCTATGGACTGTAGCCCACAGGGCTCCTCTGTCCATGGGATTTTTCCAGTAAAGATACTGAAGTGGGTTGCCATTTCCTAATCCAGGGTATCTTTCCCACCCAGGGATCGAACCTAAGTCTTCTGCGTCTCTGCATTGGCAGGTGGGTTCTTTATCACTGAGCCACCTGGGAAGCCCAGATAACATAGTGTTGTTTCTCAGTCGCTCAGTCGTGTCCAACTGTTTGCAACCCCGTGGACTGCAGCACACCAGGCTTCCCTGTCCTTCACCATCTCCTGGAGCTTGCTCAAACTCATGTCCATTAAATCATGATGCCATCCAACCATCTCGTCTTCTGCCGTCCCCCTTCTCCTCCTGCCCTCAATCTTTCCCAGCATCAGGGTCTTTTCTAATGAGTCAGCTCTTCACATCAGGTGGCCAACGTATTGGCGCTTCAGCTTCAACATCAGTCCTTCAAATGAATACTCAGGATTGATTTCCTATAGGATTGACTTGTTTGATCTCCTTGCTGTATCTCAAGCAAGGGACTCTCAAGGGACTTGAGACTCTAAAGAGGGACTCTCAAGAGTCTTCTCCAACACCACAGTTCAAAAGCATCAGTTCTTCAGCACTGAGCCTTAGTTATGGTCTAACTCTCACATCCATACATGATTACTGGAAAAGCCATAGCTTTGACAATACAGACCTTCGTGGGCAAAATAATACCTCTGCTTTTTAATATGCTGTCTAGGTTTGTCATAGCTTTTCTTCCAAAAGATAACAAGTAGAGACAAGGAAATTACTAGAAAACTATGCATTGGGCTATCTTGTCATCAGCTCATCTCTCTCTAGTTATCTACAAATCCTATTAGATTGAGGATAAGGTACAGTGAGTGAATTCCACTGATTTAACACTCCAGTGATTCATCTTCCTCAGTGACTTAAAGTGGGCTCAGTGGGCTATCTGCTTTCCTCCTACACTTCTTTAGCTCACTCTTTCATCCGTTGGATTCCTGACACCATTTCTAAGATCAAACTGTATTTTTAATTCAGCACTTGATTGGTAAATCCCACTTCTGACACTAGCCAAACATTTCAGAACCCATCATTATGCCATTTGCATCTCAGATTGGTTGCAGACTGACAGTAAGAAATCCTACGCTCAAAGTTAAAATTTAAATCAAATTTCTGATTCAGTTAGCAAAAGCCATATAATTGTATAAGAAGCAGGATGGCTACGCAAATCAGAGTGAATGAAGCCTTTCAGTCTCTTTCTTTGGCTGCCAGAGTCCTTAATGGGGCTCTTGAAGCTGCTGGTGAAACGATGCATGAAATATTGGCCCTTGCTGAATCCGAAAAGTTCAATTCCTACTATGTCCTTGTTGTCCTATGTAATAATTCCTGAATAATGTACATTGACCATCAAATCCAGATATTTTAAAAGTCTACAAAATTTGTTCTCTCTTGGTCCTTGAACCAAACTCAGCATCAGCAAGGCCCCATCTTACTCTAAATGGAGAAAATAGAATCTTTTCCTGGCTTTTTGGGAGTGTACACCTGCCTCCAGGTTTCCAGCAGTCCAGAAAGCCCATTCTACTGCAGTCCCAGTTAAGAGACCTGGTCTGCACCAGGTGTGGTGTCTTTTCCGCTCCTTACTTTCCCAGATTTCGTACTTTATTTTGCTTCAGGATCTTATTTTGGAATTTCCCTTTTGCTTTTCAAAAGGTTTAATTGTTCACTCAAAAATTAATGCTTCTCTTCCATGGCTCAAATTAAATCACTTTGCATCCACTCACGTATTCAAAAATCATTTTTTAAGCATCCATGTTCCAGTCAGTAGCCCCTATGTGGTCTATTGAAATAGTTTATGAACAATTGAATCCCCTGTCTTGTAAAGCCCTGTGCCTCTTCATCCCTGTCCTTTGTACATGTGAGATTACATGTACAAAAGAGCCAAATCTCCTCTTGGAATATATTGAGTTGGCCAAAAAGTTTGTTTGGGTATTTCTGTAACATCATATGCAAAACCCAAATGAACTTTTTGGCCAACCTGTTAAAACATGAAGAGATCCCCCTGGTCTCCCGGGTGGTCTAGGATTGGATGCATCTAGGTTGATGCATGAGTGATCTGCACAGATCCCATGAGAATGTGGAGTCTGGAGGTTTTTGTAACGATATTGACATTGAGTTCTTCTTCTCCCATGAGCAGTTGGAACTGGCTTTCCTGATGGACCATCTGTGTTTTACACAAATTGTATTCTGATCCAGTTTCCCTGGAAGGAACAAAGACAAAGTATAGGGCAAAAGAGAAGCTATCAAACATGCACCAGATCTTCTAAACATCCTTTCTGGTCTCAGTGGATCTATTTATAAGATGCATCCACCCCATAAGCCATGGAAATCTAAACCAGCACCTGGTTGGCTCCAGCTGCCAAATAAAAATGCCCAAAGGATAAGGCACAAAGATGCCTGAGTAACCAACCTGTCTTTGATTCATGTGGTACTAAATCCTCGTACACATTGAGACCAGGTCTCTGTGCATTCTCCTACGTTACTAACCTCTCCCTCACCACCTGTACCCAACAGGTAAGCAGTTGCCACCAATTCCAACCCCTGTTTCTGAATCCATCCTTCTCTGCCATGGCTACCACTGGTTTTTTTTTCATCTCTTGCTTCAACAAATGCAGGCACGTCTTTTTCTTTTTAATTTATCTTATTGAAGTATAGTTGGGCTTCCCTGGTGGCTCTGTAGTAAAGAATCTGCCTGCCAATGCAAGGGTTCCTTCTTGGGTTGGGAAGATGCCCTGGAGGGAGAAAAGGCAACCCACTCCAGTATTCTTGCCTGGGAAACCCCATGGACAGAGGAGCCTGGCGGGCTACAGTCCACGGGGTCTCAAAAGAGTCAGACACGAGTTAGCGACTAAACAACAACAGAATAGTTGATTTACAATGTTGTGTTAATTACCACTGTACAGCGGTAATTAGTGATCTAGATACATATACATTTACTTCCCTGGTGGCTCAGATGGTAAAGCGTCTGTCTACAATGCGGGAGACCTGGGTTCAATCCCTGGGTTGGGAAGATCCCCTGGGGAAGGAAATGGTAATCCACTCCAGTACTATTGCCTGGAAAATCCCATGGACAGAGGAGCCTGGTAGGCTACAGTCCATGGATTCGCAAAGAGTCGGACACGACTGGGTGACTTCCCTTCACTTTCGTATATATATATTATATTCTTTCCATTATCATTAATCACAGGATACTGAATACAGTTCCCTGTGCTACACAATGAGTGTGTGTGTGTGTGCGTGCTCAATCATGTCTGACTCTTTGCAACCCCACGAACTGTAGCCCACTAGGCTCCTCTATCCCTGGGTTTTTCCTGCTAGAATACTGGAGTGGGTTGCCATTTTCTCTTCCTGACCCAGGGATTGAATCAGTGTCTCCTGCACCTGCTGTGGTGGCGGGCAGTTTCTTTACCACTGAGCCACCTGGGAATCGCCTGTGCTATACAGTAGGACCTTATTTATCCATCCTATATATAAAAGCTTACATTGAAGACACGTCTTAACTCACCTCCCTACATCCCAGGGAGCTCCACTACAATCCATTCTCCTCGCTGCTTCCAAAAAGGTCTGTTTAACCCATAATTCCTTCATTAATTCCTAAGTGAATGCAGGATAAGCTGTTTTGTACAGAAGGGCAAAACAAAACAAATCTGCCTTTGACCTGCTTCCTTCCTTCCTTGCTGGCTTACCTGCCCATCATAATCTAGCAGTTCCTACCTGCTTGAAATAACATACTCGACTGTACCCTGACATCCTTACTGACTCACACTGTTCCTTTTGAACCTCGTGCCCTTCTCCTTCTTTGTCTAGATATAGTTCAAGACTTCTCTTGGGTGTTCTAATATCTCTCTGGGAAATCTTCATAATCCACTGTCACCTCGAGATCGAGAAACATCCTTGTGTGTTTCCCTGGTACTCAGTGGTTGCGCACACCACCATTGTATTGCAACAACATTGCAAACTTACGAAAGGCAGAGTCGGTGATGTCTGTTACTGGTGCATTTTTTGCTATGAAATAATCCAGAGATACAAAATATAAGGATTAAATACTTACCACTCAACTTAGGAAGTAAAACATGGCTGGTGTAACTATAACCCTCTGTAAAGACTGTCATTGTCATTATTTATTCATTGTCAGTTCTGAACAGAACTCCTGGCCCATAATTAGCATTCAAGGGGTATTTGCTGAACTAAGGTGTATGATATCAGAAGGATGATGTGCCACGCTATGTATTACTTTTTATTTTTTGGCTCTGCTAAATCTTAGTTGCCCTGTAGCATGTAGGATCTTAGTTCCCCATCCAACATGTCTTCTGCATTGGAAGCACAGATTCTTAACCACTGGACCACCAGGGAAGTCCCTAGGTATTCTTTTGTGCTTTGAGAAAGTTTCCAGCCACGTAGACAGAGGGGCAAGGGTCCTGAGACAGTCACCACACCCCCTGTTTTTTCTCCCTTGAAACCAGGGAAATGTTTTGAACAATATTATTCCTGGGTGGGGTCAAAAACCTTAAGCCAGTGCAAAGCTGACTGGTTCACAGAAAATAACCCTCAGCTTTGCCCTTTTTTATCACCAAGCTCCAGACAAGATCCATCTTAAACTATCAGGATCTCCTCCCCCCAGAGCAGCTGTGGGCTCTCCAGACCACACAGAAATGATGATGAGTCTGACTTGCAAAATATCAGGACATGTTAATGACCGCATGGAGCCTTTCTGCACTTGGCGGCAGAAACAAGGCTTCCCAACTTTAGGTCTCAGGAGGAAACTTCTCAAATATTTGAATAGCCTCTGCCTCTGCTGACATCACAAAATCCCCTCTGGCAGTTCAGTCCCCTGCTTCCAGCGTGACTACCTGCATCGCACAGTAAGTGACAGGAGTGTTGCCAGGAGAAGTCAGAGGAACAAGCCTGAAAACACAAACTCCCAATTCGGAGGTGCTCGATTCCATCTGGTGCTCTTAAGGGATTTTGGAAATCATGTAACAACGGCCTGACTGTTCTCAATATTTTGACACTTAAAGGTATCATAGAATACAAATGAACTTAATCTCTGAAACAAAAACAGACTCACAGACATAGAGAACAGACTGGCTGTCAAGCAGGGAGGCAAGGGGAGGGATGGACTAGGAATTTGGAATTAGCAGATGGAAACTATTATATACAGAATCGATAAACAACAAGGTCCTACTGTACAGCGCAGAGACCCATATTCAATATCCTGAAATAAGCCATAATTTAAGAGAATATGAAAAAGAAAGTATATCTATGTATAACTGAACACTTTGTATACAACAGAAACTAACACAACGTTGTGAGTCAACTATACATCAATCAATAAATTTTTTCAAAAAGGTATCACATAAACCCGGGCGAGCCTTAAAGAAACACGTTTTCTATAAAGGCTCAGAAAGTTAACATTTTCAGCTTTGTAGACCATATGCCCTCTGTCACAAATACTCGGCTCTGTCATTGTAGTGGGAAAATAGCCATAGACAATACATAAACACAGGAGTATGGCTGTGACCAATAAAACTTTATTTATGGACAGTAAAGTTCGAACATCATGTAATTTTCATGTCATTAAACATTATTATTTTAATTCTATCAAGCATTAAAAATTGTAAAAACCATGCCCAGCTTGCGGGCAGAGACAGAGGGTCAGATTTAGCCTATAGATCTTAGTTTACCACCTCAAGACCCAACGTGAAGGGCTTTCCTAATGGCTTGGTGGCTAAGAATCCACCTTGCAATGCAGGAGTCACAGGTTTGATCCCTGCTCAGGGACGATCCCACATGCTGAAGGGTAACTAAGCCCATGCACCTAGAGCCCGTGCTCCACAGCAAGAGACGCCACTGCAGTGAGAAGCCCGGACACTGAACCTGGAGAGGAGCCCCTGCTCCCTGCACCTAGAGAAAGCCCGTGCGCTGCAGTGAAGACCCGGTGTAGCCAAAAGTAAATAAATAACTTTTAAAAATACCCAGCATGCTATCCATAAAACACCAAAGGACATAAATTCTACCTATGTTAAATAATGGAAAGGTGAAGAATGCACACCAAAGGGAATCCAAGTTCTCACTGGAGGACTATAACATATTTACCGGTAAGAAAATGCAGCCTCTCAGAGGGACAAAGGAGAAGGAAATCCAGACCACTGCAGGCAGTCAGCCCCACAAGGAGGCGTACACTCACCTCAATTCCATTGAAGTATTTCTCTTTTTAAACCTTTCCTGGGCTCCTCAGCTCTCACGTGTGTGTGCTCAGCCGCTTCAGTCGTATCCAGTCCTTTGAGACCCCATGGACTGCAGCCTGCCAGGCTCCTCCGTCCATGGGATTCTCCAGGCAAGAATAGTGGAATGGGTTGCCGTGTCCTTCTCCAGGGGATCTGCCTGACCCAGGGATCGAACCTGAGTCTCTTAATGTCTCCTGGATTGCCAGGTGGGTTCTTTACTACGCACGCAACTTGGGAAGTCCCCTTAACTCCCAACACATGCTAAGTATCATTTCATTTCTCTAGCAATTTTCTCTCACCCCATATTTTTATCAAATCAGGCTGAAATGGATTATTCCGCTGATAAGACCTCGATTTTGACAAGTTATAGCACTGGGTATTTTATATGCATGCTATGAAATATCTTAATGACTGGAAATTAAATCAAATTTGTCCAATTAAGGGAAGAAAGTAAATGATCATTTTCATGATAATTCTTTTTTTTTTTCATTTTTCCCACTTAGATAATTAAGCTTAATTAGTATAAACTACTACCCAACTCCTGGCTGGATTAGTGTTGTCAGACTCTAAAGACCAGAAATTTGTTAAAAAGTTGGCATGAGTTCCCTCCAGATACATTAGTTCAAGGAAGTGCGGCTGCATTGGTGGTAAATATTCATAATTTCCATCGCTTAGGGAGGCTTCCCTGGTGACTCTTTGGTAAAGAATCCCCCTGTCCCCCTGCCAATTCAGGAGACAGTAAGAGACACGGGTTCGATCCCTGGTCTGGGAAGGTTCCCTGGAGAAGGAAATGGAAATCCCGCTCCAGTATTCTTGCCTGGGAAATCGTATGGACTGAGGAGCCTGGTGGGCTACAGTCCATGGGGTTGCAGAGTCTGACAGGACTTAGCAATTCAACAACAGTGGAGAACTAGGATCCTACATGCCCTGAGGCGAGGCTGAGAAAATCTAAAAAAAATAAAAATTGCCAGTTGCCCTCCAGCGTAGTTGTACACTTTCCACACAGATACCCGTTTCTTCCCAACCTCACGAAATGGTGGTTTATCTGACACACCAGTTTTCGCCAGGGAGTATGAAATGGAATCTCAGTCTTGCCCCTTCACTTCCCACTTGTGACGCTGGAACGTCTTTTCAAGTGTCTGTTGGCCATTCATCTTGTTCCTTGCCTTTTTCTGTAGTGTGCTCTTTGGGTCTTTCTTTTTCTCATGGATTTGTGGGAGGCCTCTGTATTTTCTGGATACCTTTGTTCATTATATTGTTGGTAAATATCTTTTCGAAGTCTGCTTCTGACTTTTGTCATGCTGATTTAGTTTTAAATGTTGCAAAGCAGTCTTTTTATGTTTCATGCTTTTTGTACTGTTTCAGAAACCGCATCCTAGCCAACACCATAAAAATAATCTTTTGTGTTTCATTTTTAAAATACTACTGTTTCATATTCATGTCTTTAATCCACCCAGCGTGTATTTTTGCACAGTATTCTAATTTTATTTTTTGTTATTAGTATTGAGTTATCCTAACATGTTTATTGATCTGCTCATCCCTTTTCAGCATACTGATTTTGAATATGAATTTCCTGTTTACATCTGGGTCCATTTCTAAGTGTTTCACTCACAGTTCTATTTATTTACCCAAGAACCAATTTCACATTTTTAACTAACATTACTTTGCTGCTGCTTGAGTCGTGTCTGACTCTGTACGACCCCATTAACTGTAGCCTGCCAGGCTTCTCTGTCCATGGGATTCTCTAGGCAGTAGTACCAGAGTGGGTTGCCATGCCCTCCTCCAGGGGATCTTCCCAACCCAGGGATCAAACCTGGGTCTCCTGCGTTGCAGGCGGTCTTTACTGCTGAGTCACCAGGGAAGCCCTAACATAGCTTTATAAGGAAACAATTTCTGATAGAACAAACAAATCCCTCCATCCTGTTCTTCACAATTATCTTTGCCACTCTTTACCCTTTGCTCTTCCATATAAATTTTAGAATATGATTGTCACCATTGTAAAAGAAACCCATTTATTTATTTTGGAATTGTATCTTCAGGATATTGGTAATACAGAGTCATCCACTCATGAACACTACATTTGTTTGGGGTTTTATTTATGCCCTTTAGTAGTATGTTACAGTTTTCACATCAAGATTTTGCATATCTTATTTATTTATTATTGCCTGTCTTATGATTGTTGTTGGTATTCTAAAGTAACTTTTAAAGTAACTCTTTTTCATATGCTAAAGCACAGAAGTGCCGTTTTATTTCCAATGTTGATTTCGTATCCAGCAAGCTTTTGTTTAACACACTAATGAGCTCTGTTATGCGTATAGTCTCTTCGATTTTCTATATGGAAACTTAGATTTTGATGATAATATCTTATATTGTTTCCTTAACTATCTGTATACAGTTTATCTGTTTTCCTTGACTTTTAGCCTTTGATGTTCAGTTGCTCAGTCCTGTTCTACTCTTTGTGATCCCAGGGACTGCAGTATGCCAGGCTTCCCTGTCCTTCACCATGTCAAACTCATGTCCATTGAATCCATGACCATCCAACCATCTCATCCTCTATCGCCCCCTTCTCCTCTTGCCCTCAATCTTTCCCAGCATCAGGGTCTTTAATGAGTCGGCTCTTCGCATCAGGTACCAGAGTATTGGAGTTTCAGCTTCAGCATCAGTCCTTCCAATGAATATTCAGGATTGATTTCCTTTGGGATGGACTGGCTGGCTCTCCTTGCAGTCCAAGGGGCTCTCAAGAGTCTTCTCCAACACCACAGTTTGAAAGCATCAGTTCTTCAGCATTCAACCTTCTTTATGGTCCAACTCTCACATCCAGAGATGAATACTAGAAAAACCATAGCTTTGACTATACGGACCTTTGTGGGCAAAGTAAGGTCTCTGTTTTTTAATATACTGTCTAGGTTTGTCATAGCTTTTCTTCCAAGGGCATGGCTACAGTCCCCATCTGCAGTGATTTTGGAGCCCAAGAAGACAAAACTTAGGACCTTTGTATAATGTTGATGAGAAAACATGAATAGCAGTCATGCTTGTCTTGTTTTCTCTTTTTTTCAACTATCTACTTTATAGGACTATAGTGAGAATTTATTTATTTACTGCACTGAATGGCATGTGGAGTCTTAGTTCTCTGACCAGGGATCAAGCCTGGGCCCCCTATTTTGTAATCACAGAGTCTTAATCACTGGCCTACCAGGGAAGTCCTCCTTGTCTTGTTCTTGATTCAAAAAAGAATATTTTAGTATTTCACTAGTAGACACATGTGGTGTTTGCTTTGGTTCTGCTATAGATACCTATGATCTGGTTAAAAGAAATCTCATTTATTTATAGTTTGCTAACAAACTAAGTTTTTGGAAATTCTGTGCAACTTTTTTGATGATTGTATTATTTTACTTCTTTAATCCATTAATGCAGTAAATTATTCTCACAGATTTTTCTAATATTTAACCATCCTTGCATTTCAAAGATAAACATTTCTAATTGATTGAAATTCTAATTGAAACAATTCTAACTGCATTTCTAATTGATCATCATACATTTATCTTTATACATTAAGTTCAGATTCTTTAAAAATATTTGTCCATTATATACTGCCTCACTAATAACACTAGTTTATCTACTTTTCAGAACTTACCCAACCCGGTAAAAAAAATAATAATAATAATTAGGCATCTGTGTTCCAACTCTTCCTAGGAGAGATCCCAGATCTCTACTCTGACGATGAGGTTGAAAACATCATAAGCAACGTGAGAAATGAGGTCAAGAGCCAAGGTCTGGTTGACAATAGAGAAAACTGCTGGAAGTTTTTCATAGAGCGAGTCCGACGGCAGCTGAAGGTACGAGGGTCAGCTGCTCAGGGTGCAGAGGACAAGAGATGACTCCCAGGAGCCTCTGCGGACATGTTGGACACAGCAGTCCTTATTGGCCACTTTGGGAGTTGGGGGGGTTGGCGGGGGATGCAGTTCCCTTCCGATCCCGAGCACCTGTGCGAGGAAACTCTTCTCACCTGCCGCTTCAAGGGCAGCAACCTGCCTCCGGCAGTCCCAGCATTCCTTTTTTGCTAAAGAATTTTAGAGTGGAGTGTAGTTGCTTTACAGTGTTCTGTTAGTCCCTGCTGTAGAATGGAGTGAATCAGCTGTATGTGTACATATACCTCCTCCTCCTTGAGCGTCCCTCCCACTCCACCCCCATCCCAGCCCTCAGATCATCACAGAGCAGAGCTGAGCTCCCTGTGCTAGACAGCAGCTCCCCCCAGCTCTCCGTTTTATGCATGGTGTGGATGTGTATCAGTGCTACCCTCCCGCTCTGTCCCCTCCTCTCCTTCGCCTGCTGGCCCCATGTGTCCGTTCTCTATGTCTGCATCTCTCTTCCTGCCCCGCAAACAGGCTCATCAGTACCATTTCTTTAGATTCCACATATATGCTTCAATACACAATATTGGTTTTTCTCTTTCTGACTTACTTCACTCTGTGTGACAGACTCTAGTAGGTCCGTCCACATCACTACAAATGACTCAGTTTCCTTTTTTATGGCTGGGCAACGTCCCATTGTAGATGTGTACCGCATCTTCTTTATCCGTTCGTCTGCTGATGGATGTCCAGGTTGCTTCCATGTCCTGGCTGTTATAAATATTGCTTCAGTGAACACTGGAGTGCATGTGTCTTTTTCAATTACGGTTTGCTCAGGTTATGTGCCCAGGAATGGGGATTGCTGAGTCGAAACGTTCCTAATCCCTCGGCTAGAAAGGCTGGCTAAGAGTTTACAGATATTGTCTCCGTTGATATGCCTCCCAATGTCCTGGGAAATAAAGAACCCAAGGCTGTGTGGATCTCTCTCTAAGTACCTTCTGGCTTCTCCCCATCTTTCTGCCTTCTCAGGTGACTCTCTGCTTCTCCCCGGTGGGGCCCAAGCTGAGGGTCCGCAGCAGGAAATTCCCCGCCATCGTGAACTGCACAGCCATTGACTGGTTCCATGAGTGGCCAAAGCAGGCCCTGGAGTCCGTCAGCCTCCGCTTCCTGCAGAACACGGAAGGCATTGAGGTGAGAGGGCAGAGGAGACACCCCTCATGCTCCGCTCCACCTCAGGGAGCAAGGAGTCCCCTGTCCGGCCCACTGAGCCCAGTGGGCAGTCACCTGCCGTTGGCATGGCCAGGTGACCTCTTTATTTCCTGCCACTTGATTCTAGACCACAGTCAAGCCATCAGTTAGCAAGTTCATGGCTTTCGTCCACACAAGTGTCAACCACACCTCCCAGTCCTATCTGAGCAATGAGCAGCGCTACAACTACACAACGCCCAAATCATTCCTGGAGTTCATCAGACTCTACCAGAGCCTGCTGTGCAGGAACGGGAGGGAGCTCAGGTCCAAGATGGAGCGGCTGGAGAACGGGTTGCTGAAGCTCCACAGCACCTCTGCCCAGGTAAGCAGCGTCCTTCCAGTCCTCCTGTCCACAGCAGGCTTGGAGGGAGGGAAGGGCAGCCCCTTCCCAGAGAACGGAGCGTCACACTGAAGACCAAGCACGGTTCTCCAGAGGCCCAAGTGTCATCAGAACAGTGCCTGTGGTGCCTGAAAAGCTTTATCAGAAGTCCAAGCTCCTGTTCTGTGCTGTGTGCTACGTCTCTTCAGTCATGTCTGACTCTTTGCGACCCTATGGACTGTAGCCTGCCAGGCTCCTTTGTTCCTGGGATTCTCCAGGCAAGAATACTGGAGTGAGTGGGTTGCTGTACCCTCCTCCAGGGGATCTTCCTAACCCAGGGATCGAACCTGTGTCTCTTATGTCTCCTGCATTGGCAAGCGGGTTCTTTACCACTAGCACCACCTGGGAAGCCCCAGACTCTTGTTCAACTCATCCAAAAGAATCTGGTCGAGGAACACAAAGGCAAAACACATACACACACTGAGGAGCAAAGAGAACAAAGAAGCAGTTTGTTCAGGGCAGAAGCAGAAGTTACACTACTCAAAGAAGAGTTCAGGCATGCTCAGAGTGAGGGGTACACCACAGGGTTTGTTGATCCCCCTTTTATTTTATCTTTAGCCCTTTGACTAAGTGGGATCTTTCTGATTAGGGGTGGAACAGTCGTTGGGGGAAGGTCGAGGAGTGGCCTGGATCGCACCAGGTGGCATCAGCTACCATGGTCCTATCCATTCATCTCCTGATGTCACCATGCCTGCATTCAAAGAGATGTTTTCCCTTCAGTTCTACGTACCAGTCAAGTACTACACATAGAAGGTCGTACAGGGTCATCAGCAACCTGTGTGTTTTTATTGGAATATAATTGCTTTACAATGTTGTGTTAGTTCTTGCTGTACAATAATGTGAATCAGCTGTATATATACATATACCTCCCCCTTCTTGAACTTCCCTCCCACTCCACCCCCCATCCCAGCCCTCAGATCATCACAGAGCATCAAACTGAGCCCCCTGTGCTAGACAGCAGCTTCCCACTAGCTGTCTGTTTTATACGTGGCAGTGGATACACGCCAATGCTACTCTCTCAATTTGTCCCAGACTCGCCTTCCTCCACTGTGTCCACAAATCCATTCTCTATGTCTGCTTCTTTACTCCTGTCCTACATTTTTATTTGCATGTGTTCCACAGTTTTCACGGTCGATTTCCTTGCTCAGATGCTCCAAGGTTTCTGTTTTAGATGCCACTCCTCCAAGCATCATGGCTTCATTAAAAGCAAAACAAAGAGGTGACGTTTTGTTCACTCTTTGTGACCCCATGGACTGCAGCACACCAGGCTTCCCTGTCCATCACCAACTCCCGGAGTTTGCTCAGACTCATGTCCATTGAGTTACTGATGCCATCCAACCATCTCATCCTCTGCTGTCCCCTTCTCCTCCTGCCCTCAATCTTTCCCAGCATCAGGGTCTTTTCCAATGAGCTGGTTTTTCACATCAGGTCACCAAAGTGTTGGAGTTTCAGCTTCAGCATCAGTCCTTCCAATGAGTATTCAGGGTTGATTTCCTTTAGGATTGACTGGTTTGATCTCCTTGCAGCCCGAGGGACTCTCAAGAGTCTTTTCCAGGTGACATTGACTCTGCCTAAATGCCTGGTCCTGTCTTTCCTGCCTCACCATGAGCCCGGGCTGAGCTCACTCTTGGTGGAAGTGCACACCCTCAGCTTTGGTTTGGGAGGTTCCCTCTCACGGATACCAAAATCCTTCAAAATACTCCCTTTTTTTCTTTATCACATGTTCATTTTCCTCTACTTTCTTTTAGTCTCCTACCCACAGTCTCTTCGTCTTCAAAATCCAAAGAATTGAATGGCTGGGAGCAGTGGTTGCAGGGTTAGGTCAATTTTCTTTGGTTTCTTGCCCCTTACGATGTTATCTATCAAAGAGCCTTTGGAACCAAATTTCTTAAACAAACCCTGTCTAATGTCATGCATTTTCCTCTATGCTCCTAAGTGGTTATACCTCAGAAGAAGGCCCCTGTCATCCTGTCGTTGTTTTATTTTTCTACTTACTCTTGCAAATGGAACAAGTCCATTTCAGTTAGTTTACCATTGGGGAACTGTGGACAACTCTGGCACCTCCTCTGCTCTGCTAATACCCAGCAGATACTGCTGGGACCTTGATGGCCCTTCTTTGTTCTCTGTTTACCCGCAGCAGACCTGGCCTCTCATTAAGGTGGTGGAATTCCATGCATTTTCACAATTAAACTAGCATTGTAATCAATTTAATTCTTGAGCATGGCATGTTTTTGCAGATTTCTGAGCCTTTCATTTACTGTCATTTTTTTTAGAACTCTGCCGTCGGAATAGCTCTGTTGAACTTCCTCCTGACTTGTCCTTTTTCTCCACTTTTTTTTTCTTTTCTTAATTTTTTTTTTAACTTTTTTGATCTTTATTTTTAAAATTTGTACTTATTTATCTATTTATTTTTGGTTGCACTGGGTTTTCATTGCTGTGCACAGGCCTTCTCTAGTTGTGATGTACAGGCTTCTCATTGCAGTGGCTTCTCTTGTTGCAGAGCGAGGGCTCCAGAGCACAGGCTCCGTAGTTGTGTCGCATGGACTTAGTTGCTCTAAGGCACGTGAGATCTTCCCAGACCAGGGATCAAACTTGTGTCCCCTGCATTTTCAGGTGGATTCTTAACCACTGAGCCACCAGGGAAGCCTTCCACTTCACTTTCTCAATTCATATACATAATACATCTAAAGGATTGCAGTTTATTCAGTGGGATGCAGTCAGCCCTTGCAATCTATACACATAGGATTTTTCTGCTCAGGAAGTTTCCCTCCTGTGATGAGGTTTTGCTCATTTGGTCGGGCCTTTCCTGCAGGAGCAGTGATGAACTGGATGGGTTCTTTGCACTTCATGCCTATTGTCTTCTCCCTCATTGCTTTCCTTCCCTTTGGCCTTTTCCTCTACATTCTAGGAAGTTTATCCTCATTGATACTAATTGAATTGCGGGCAATATTGCTTCTGCTTCTTACGCCTCCAGCAAAGACTTTAATTATGCTATTACATTTTCAGTATCCCCACAGTATCCCCTCATCTCATCTTTTTCCCTTTCTAACACTGCTTTTGTATTTCAGCCTATTTTTCTGCAACCATATATCACAGGCACCATTCTACTGATGATGCCAAACAGCTTTCTTGATGTCTTCTCTAAATCCAGTCATGGGTCATTTTTCAGTTGCATTATTCCCCTTAGTCTTCTAGATGCTATTCCTTCCTTTGTTCTGTATTTATGTAAAGGCCTTCTTACCCCTTTGTTTACCTCCAGGCATGATGAGATCTATTCAAATTCAGTGTTTGTCAACAAATGTTGTGTGACAATTACCTGCAATGCTGCTCTCTTTCTACTAGTGTTCTTATAACCAAAACTCCTTCTTAGAGCTACAGTTCAAAGCAGCTTGAGGTACACAGTATCCCCAGCAGCTTACTTGATCATACCTTTGTTGCAGTCTTCTCACCCCAGTCACTTTCTTATTCTTTCCATCGTGGAGCCTCTAGAAAACAGAGTAAGATAGACTCCCGGAATGGAGCACTACCGGATTTGTTTTGCAGTCTCTCACCTCTTCCTCTTCCTGTCCCCCACCCCCCCCCCCGCCCCACCTGCAGTGCCCTCAGAACATCCTGTATCCCCGCTCTCCCCTGCTCTGCAAAACACTCATCTCTCCTCCGGGAATTGCTGATCAGTCTACACAAAGAACCACTGCCGGGGAACCATCAGTGGGACGTTCACAGAGCAGCACCCAGTGTTCCATCTTGTACCAAGCCTGGGCGTCTGAGCAGACAATAAAGACAGTCTGTTCTCCTTCTTTAAGCAGTCTCTTTAATATGAAGAGGCCTGATTATACCATTAGACGAATCCAGCTCTCTGCCTACCATCAGTGGAGAGTCCTCCCATGTCCTGGCATCCTTCCATGTCCTCCCATGTTTGTTTCTTCTCCTTCTATTTTCTCTACTTCAATGAATAATATGTCTATCTACCCAGTTACCTAGCCCAGAAACTGCAGTGTTATTTTACACACCTCCTCTTCCCTCACTGCCCACATTTAAGCCTTAACAGCTTCTACAGGTTTTCTAAGTACCTCTCAGGGGCATGCCTTTCGCTGTGTCCCCTATCTAGACACTTCTTACCTGGATTATTTCAATAAACTAAACCTTCAAGTCTCTTACCCACCCGAAGCCCGCTTCACCCACATCCTCTCGTCTCAGCCAAAACCTTCAAAGTCACCCCCGACCCTGCTCATGTCTCTCTTTCTCTCACTATCCACACCTGGTGCATCAGAAAATCATGTTGGCTCTAGCTGCAAAGATGCCCAGAATGCCATTGCCTTGCACCTCTTGCTACCACCCTGATCTGAGCCACTGACACCTTTTCTCCTGGGTAGCCACAATACCCTTTCACTAGTTTGTCTGCTTCCCTCTAATAGTCTGCCATCCACTGAGCAGCCAGAGTGATCGATTTATTTATTTGTCTATGCATTTTGGAGTCTTCATTGCTGCATGCGCGCTTTCTCTAGTGAGTGAGTAGAGAGTAGGGGTGACTCTCTAGTTGGGGTGCTTTGGCTCCTCATTGCGGTGTCTTTTCTTATCGTGGAACACGGGCTCTCGGGCATGCAGGCTCAGTAGCTGCAGCTCCGAGGCTCTAGAACACATGCTCGTTGGTTGTGGCTCCTTGGCTTAGTTGCCCTGCGGCATGTGGAATCTTCCTAGACCAGGGATCGAACCTGTGTCACCTGCATTAGCAGACAGATTCTCAACCTCTGGACCACCGGGGAAGTCCCAGAGCGATCAATTTAAAGCATAGATATGTCACTTTTTCGCTCCACCGCCTGAAGTAGCCCCTACTTCCCTCATTACACTGAGTCTCCTTCCCAGCCCTGTCCTGTTATCTCTGAGATCTCATCTCCTACTGCCCTGTCCCCGAGACATGCCCCCTTAAACCTCACTGCGTCTCTGTCCTTTCCTCAGACACTCCAGGCCGTTGTACCAGCTGTTCCCCTCCCTGGAATTGCTCTTCCCTCTAACATCCCCAAGGCTTCCTCTCTCATCTGCTTCAGTTCTTTATTTCAATGTCCCCCTCCTAAGGAGTCCTACCCTATGACCTCATTTAAAATTGCAGCCCCCACACCATTCCTGAGCCCCTTATTCTACTCTACTGTATCTTTCCCCCAAATAAAGGATTTACCCAAATGGCAACTCACTCCAGTATCTTGCCTGGGAAATCTCATGGACAGAGAAGCCTGATGGGTTAGAGTCCATGGGGTTGCAAAAGAAACAGACACAACTTAGCGATTAAACAACAACAAACATGTTATATGGACTTCCCCGGTGGCTCCGTGGTAAAGAATCTGCCTGCCAATGCAGGAGACACAGATTTGATCCCTGGGTCAGGAGGATCCCCTGGAGAAGGAAATGGCAGGATTCTTGCCTGGGAAATTATGGAAAGAGGAGCCGGGCAGGCTGCAGTCTATGGGGTCACAGAGTTGGATACAACTTAGTGACTAAACAACAGCAACAACATATTATATAATTTACTTATGTTTATATTTTGCTGTCTATCTCCACCTGTTGGATTCAAGCTCTATAAGAAAAGGGATCCTTGTCTCTTTTGTTTGCTGATGTATTCCAAGCACCTAAAACAGTGCCTGGATGGAGCAGGCATTCAATAAATATTTGTTTAATGAATTAATAACATTCTACCTAGTCTCCCTAACTGTATTCAGGCAGCATTCTCTACCAGCACTACCCAATAGAAATAGCCTGCAAGTCATAGTCACAAATCTAAATTTTCTAGGGAATTCCCTGATGGTCCAGTGGTTAAGACTCAGTGCTTTCACTGTTGTGGGCCCCAGGGTTCAACTCCTGGTTGGGGAACTGAGATCCCATAAGCTGTGCAATACAGCCCCCGAAAGAAGTCCAAATTTGAATTTTCTAGTAGCTGCATCAAAAAAAACTATAAAAGAAGTGGATTTTATTTTAATCATATATTTTAATAGTATATAACATCACATAATTTAATAGCATTTTATTTAACCCAGTATATTCAAAATATTATCATTTCAACATGTAATCAATGTAAGAAAAATGTTGTTTAAAAAAGTTGCTCATAAAATATTTTCCCTTTTTTTTTTATATGGCTTTAAAAGCTCATGTATACAGTTACACTTACAGGCATCTCAGTTGAGACAAGCCATGTTTTAAATGCTTTCTGCCTGGAATACTGCCAGAATACAGTCAGGGAGACTAAGCAGAGAGACCAAGTAGAACACTATATTTTAAAGTACGTTTTAAGTGCTTATTAACCACATGTGGCTGGTGGCTGCCCAACTAGACAACACAGCTTCAGACCCACCTGTCTCCTGCTCTGAGGACTAATAGCAGTATTTCACCACGTGTGCAAGAGAAGTGATCTTTGTTCAAACCTCAAGTCTGTATATTCGCTTGAGTAAGCCTTAATGATCTTAGACATTGCCATTCAGATTCTCTAAACTTTTCCAGAACTTTTAAAGTTGCATATAGCGCCATTCTCTTCTTCCTCTTTTTGATCACACTGCACCCTGAGGTCCAACAGCACTATTTGAAGTTCTCCCCAGATAGTTCTCTCTCTCTCTCTCTCTCTCTGTCTCTGTCTCTCTCTCGATGGCTTGTTCACATCTCTGTGTCTTCACATATGTCCCTACCTTGTCAACTTATCACTGTCAGGACCTAAAAAAGTTTCCTACCCCCCTGCCCACAAGCCCTCTCTAAGCTCTGAGCAGTGTACATTCCCTTCTCTATGTCCCTTGAATTATTCATCCTTTTTTTAAAAAATTGAAGTATGGTTGATTTACACTGTCATGAATTCATTCTTATGTTTCTTCTCTTGCATACATCGTGAAATACTGCTATTAGTCCTTCAAGAGTAGAAATCAAGATTTATTGGCACATAGTAGGTGATCTATATATGAATAGCTATGTAGACGATAGATAAGTAGATTAATAGACAGACAAATGAATGAACAGGTTCAAAAACCACCTACAAGGATGGAGAATGGGTCTTTTGAATGGAATGATCTGAGGTGCCTAACTCTGATATAAACCCTTCATCTGGAACTATTCTTTCGATAGAAAAGGACTGAAGTATATATCACCATAATCTTGGTAAAAGAATGATGACTTGAATTATTAATATAGTCTATAGTATCTTCTGCTTGATTATTACAGCTTGTGGTGCACATAATCTGGTAGGAGTAAGCTAAATGGATCTCACAGCTTGGGCTCAGACAGATTTCCAGATTTGTTTAGCAGTTACTTCCCAGGTGGCTCAGTGGAAAGAACCCACCTGCCAATGTAGGAGACAGTTCAGCCCCTGGGTCAGGAGGATCCCCTGGAGAAGGAAATTGCAACCAATTCCAGTATTCTTGCCTGAAAAGCCCCTTGGACATAGCAACCCAGTGGACTACAGTCCATTTGGTTGCAAAGAGTCAGACACAACTTAATGACTCAACAGCAACAAGTAGTATTAGAAATAGTAGTAATGACAATAATTAACAATTGGGTGGTCACCTAAAGTTAAACAGACTTTAGACTTATAATTTCATGCTTTGACTCAGCTAGTCAGAATATAACTTTCTTTTTCAGTAGCTGAATTTAACTTGGCCCTGGATCCATCTTTTTTCCTTTAAGATTAGAAACCTCTTAACCTTGCATTTCAGGTTGAGTTGGTCATATCATGTTAAAAACTCAGTCTTTGGAGGGCAGTTAGTTCCCTGTCTTGACACAATCAGAGCTCCCCCCACCCTGCCTGGGGTCTCACTCCTCTCACTATCAACCTCAATTCTGTGTTTAACTCAGGTGCGATCATAAGTAAAATGGACTGGTGGATTTAATCCACAAATCTATCAGCCTGGAAACCTTTATTTTTAAAAATATTTTATTTAACTTTTTATTTTATATTACAGTATACCTGATTAACAACATGTGATAGTTTTAGGTGAACAGTGAAGAGACTCAGCCAGTTGCCAGCATGAAAGATAGGGGGAAAGGATAGTTAGGGAGTTTTGGATGGTCACGTACACACAGCTATATTTAAAATGGATAACCTACAAGGACCTACTGTATAGCCCAGGGAACTCTGCTCAATGTTATGTGGCAGCCTGGATGAGAGGGGAGTTTGGGGGAGAATGAATACATGTATATGTATGACTTGGAAACTTTTAAATTCAGTTTATCCTGGGGTTTAAAATAACCTCAAGTCACCTGGAGTTGACAGTTAAAATTTATGATGATGTATTTGTCAAGACGTTTTTGTTTGCAAGTGAAAAAGAAAACTAACTCAAATTCACCCAATGAAAAGAAAAAAAGTGAAAAAGTGGAAAGTGAGGGAGGGGAGGGAGGGAGAATAGGAAAGGAAATTTTGAGATTACATTAGATGTTTATCAGAACCCTTTTGATGACAACTAACCAAAATCCAACTGAAGTTGATTAGACAAAACAAAATAAAAAGGAGTGGATGAATTTATATCCCTGAAAAGCACGGGACAGGGTTTAACATGGATAGAACTGGAGTTAGATAGTCACTAGATGTCCTTGTTCAGGCAGGCAACCCCCGTGGCTCTGAAACCTCAGACAAGCATTCTGTCTTCTTTGCTCCTTATTTATTGTGATTTTTGGCTGCTCTGGGTGTTTGTTGCAGCTCTCAGGCTTCTCTACTTGTGGTGGGCTGGCTTAGTTTCTCAGAGGTATGTGGGGTCTTAGTTCCCTGACCAGGGAGTGAACCCTTGTCCCCTGCATTGGAAGGTGGATTCTTAACCACTGGACTGTCAGGGAAGTCCTTGCTTTCCTTCTTTTCCTGGGCTGGCTCTGAGAGAGCTTTCGGGGGCTTTGGTTTGCCCATATTGAGCCAATCTATAATGTGGACCCTTTCATTGGACAAGCCAGGATCCATAACAACCATCGAGCCCCACCCAAAATACAAGGACTTGCAAAGGCAAGGTCTCTAAAAGAAAACCAAGTTGTGTTACCAGAACATAGTTTTTATATTATTGTTAGTTGTTATATTATTATTACTGTTAGGCAGGCAAACCTAACAGATGTCTACTCTAGACAGAAAACATCTGTATCTAAGAGGAAAGCCTGCTTGAAGTCCAAATTCATATCAGAAGCTGTTGGAAGTTTTGACTTCATCCCTGGCTCTAGGATTGGATTTGTAACGTAGGCTTAGGTCTCAGAGACATTTGGTCTTGAGTATCTTTCAGGTATGGACCCATGACCTCAAGTGATTGACCCAGGCATACTGATACTAATTCTAAGATTCTTTTCTTCCTTTACTTTCTGTGGTTGGAGGTATGAGAATATAATCCCAAGTTCTTGGCCATCATCTTGCCATCCTGACGGGAGTCACTGACTAAAAATGTATTCACTTTAAAGTACAACAATGTTGAGAGACACGATGTCGTTTGTGTTCTAGGATGAAGCTGTATCGGAAGCCAGTATAGCCCCAGGATTAAGTTATGTAAACCATTAAATGTTCATTTTGATTAAAAAAAAAAGAAAGTGTTTGGTGACTCCATGGATTCTGAGTCAAGAAGGAAGCTATCTCTAGGCCTCCAACTTTCGATGGAGTGTTATTTGTGACTGATTGCTCTGGATTCCTTCTCCATCTTCTGGAGCTCTGGGGACCTCTCTCTGAACATCATGTGCCTGGCCCTTGAAGAAGGGAGGCTCTCCCACCACCCTCTTACTCTCGCTGGACTCAGTCAGCGTCCCCCCACCTCCCAGAGTCAGCATGTATGGTCGATACTCATGGGGAGAGGGTCTCATCAGTGTTGGCAGCACCTCCCCTCTTAATCTTCCTATCCAAGTGCGGGAGTGTCTAGGTGACAAGAAACCCAGAGTGGAGCCTGAATGCTTTGAATAAAGGGGAGAGGGAAGAGAAAATATTTAAGTCACTTCTTTCAATGTCCTGTTCTACTGAAGAAGAGCCATAAAATGACCCTGAGTTCTGCCTTGTCTGTAGCCTACTTCTGATGAGCTTCCCAGGTGGCTGAGTGGTAAAGAATCTGCCTGCCAGTGCAGGAGACATGGGTTCAATCCCTGGGTCAGGAAGATCCCCTGGAGGAGAAAATGGCCACCCATTCCAGTATTCTTGCCTGGGAAACCCCACAGACAGAGGAGCCTGGTGGGCTACAGTCCATGGGGTCGCAAAGAGCTGGACGCGACTGAGTGAGCAGTGACAGCCTACTTCTGACTGGCTGGCCCTTCGTGTCACTCCATGTCACGGCTTAAGAGTTATCAAGCTTCCATCCACAGCACTGCTGATTACTTACCCGGAGCCTGAGGTCATAAGGCAAATCTGCAATCCATAAAACAAACAACAGTAACAACAACAACAAAAAAACCCACTTCAATTTTCTCAAATCTCCCAAGATTTGGAAAGGAACACAAAGTTACTGGTGTGTTTGCTGACTAGAGTGATTATGTGGTTCAATCATTTTGATTTACAATTGCATCTTTGTCCTGTAGAAATTACTCTGCAGCTGAACAATGGGAGGTGGAAAGGGATTAACCTTCCAACACAAGAATACAAGACCCGTTCTAGGGAGCAGGCCTCCATCTGAAGTTAAGCAAAGTCTCCGATTTCTATGAATACACAAAATTAAAGCACATTCTTTTTTTCTTCTGCCTTCATTTTCGTTTCTTTTGATCTGCCATGAAAAGGGAATTATCAGCAACGTCTAAGCCCCCGTTTTATTTTTGCAGCATAAAGCATTTCAATCTCTTTGACATGTTCTAGGAGCTCTGAAGTAATCTTTGGTGGTTGTGTGAAATAGACTTCAGAAAAATGAGAGACAAGAGGTCATCTTGGAATGTAAAGTCTATGTGCTGTATTGCAAATACAATTGACTTTTTTTTTTTTACTTTCCAGAAATAAATAGATCTGAGTCTTCTCTTTGAACGTGAACAGGCCTTGAGTTAGGCTAGTGATTCTCAAACCTAGGTGGGCATCAGATTCACCCAGAGGATCTATTAAAACACAGATTGCAGGGTCCCACCACCAGAATTTCTAATTCAGTAGGTCCAGAGTGGACCAGAGAACTTGATTCCTTTTTTTTTTTTTCCTTATTTAAGATTTTATTTATTTATTTATTTTATTTTATTGGCTGTCCTGGGTCTTCATTACTGCATGTGGGCTTTCTCTAGTTGCAGTGAGCAGGCTTCTCATTGTGGTAGCTTCTCTCGTTGCAGAGCACAGGTTCCAGGACACATGGGCTCTGTAGTTGCGGCACACAGGTTTAGTGGCTCCACAGCACGTGGGCTCTTCCTGGACCAGGGGTGGAACCCGTGTCCCATGCTTTGACAGCTGGGTTCTTGACCACTGGACCACTGGGGAAGCCCCAAACTTTGCATTTCGCAGGTGGTGCTGATGCTGGGTACCACCTTCTGGGATCCGAGGACCACATTCTGAGAACCATCACCCCCTACTGAGCACATAGAAAGCCATTCACCTCTTCCCACCTGATGGGGAACATAGAAGGATCCCTGGAAGCCAGTATTCCCCACCACTCCAACATTGCCCCCAAATGCACATGAACACAGAGGTGGGCAGAGAATGCAGCTGGTCTGGACCATCGGAATCCATGCTGTTCTACTTCAACCTGCTCATCTACTTCTCGAAAGGATTGTGGGAATAGATGAAGTCCAACTAAATGAGGACAAGCAAAGGCTCTTTATTCAGAGCTCACTCTAGCAAGGCAGTCAGCCACCATCATTTGCGCTTTGGTAGAGACATTAACAGGTTTCCCTGGTGGCTCAGCAGTAGAGAATCTGCCTGACAATGCAGGAGACACAAGTTTGATCCCTGGGTCGGGAAGATCCCCTGGAGAAGGAAATGGCAACCCACTCCGGTATTCTTGCCTGGGAAATCCCATGGAGCCTGGCTGGCTACAGTCCATGGGGTCACAAAGAATCAGACGTGATTTAGCGACTGAGCAACAACAACAAGAGACAAAAGCAGGCAGAGGAATGGGAAAGCTAAATAGCTGGAAGAAAGGCATTCCCAGATGGAGGCTGCTAGCTGCTGGGGAGCAGAGGAGGGCAGATCAGAAGCTGGGCCTCTTGTTTAGGGGGGGGTATTTGAATTTCTCTCATTTCTGGTCCTTCATTGGGATAAAATTAAGAAAGTTGTCAGTTATTAATCAAGTCCTGGCCATTTTGAACTGATTCTTATAGAGGTTATTGCCTGTCTTCATGGACTGTTACTTAAGACAGTAGACTTGTTTCAAACCAAGGTCCAATTGCTGGCTGCTCAAAAGCCAATAAAGAGGCCAGGTTGGTGGAAAGGAAAACTTGCTTAATTTGGATGCTGGCAGCTGCGGGGGAGAGCGGATATCTGTCCAAAGGCTGACTCCCCCACCCGGTAATAGTCAATGGGCAAGAGCTTTTGTAGACTGAGGAAGAAGGCTACATGCAGAAACAGCACAGCTCTGACAGTCAACTTGAAATGGGTCATCACTGGTGTGACCAGCGTCATCTTTATTAGGTACCGTTCATCTTCAATTCCAAGGTCAATTCGTTCCCATTTCCTTGAGGCCAGTTCTCAGAATTATGGAAGCTTATGTCATGGCTACAGTCTGGTCATTATATAGTTGACTTCTTCACCTGGTAGGGGTTTCTGTATCTACATAGGATATGGCTCAGAATATTATCTGTAGCCCTTGCGAAGGAACCAAACATTCTTGACTATGTTTAATGACTACATTATTATTATTTGGTTTCCCTCAACTGTTTTCCTTTGTTTGTGCATGTTCTCACTTCTCTGATTAAATGTATTTTTTGGCTAGTTTTTCCACCGACAAAAGGCAGGCGGAGGACATCGCAGAGGCAAGGACCATAGGGTCCTGTTCCATGTCAGTCTGACTTAATGGCAGGCTGGCTTTCTCAGCTGGTTGCTGTAGATAATGGGCTGGTCTCCTGGGCAGGTTGCTGTAGGTTCTATGTCAGAGTTCTGCTTTTATGGTCCGGCCACTGTCTGTTCATATATTCCATCTTTCAGGATACCCAGTGGACACTCACTTTGTATAGTTTGCTAAATCCTTGGTGCATCCCAGATTGGCCAAATCCAATTAAAGGATAATTGTTACTTATTAAAGCCCTACTATGTGCAAAGTGTTATGTTAGGCCCGTGAGGTTTTTACAAGACACAGACACCAATGTCAGCGAGAAGCCACCTGTGTCATTTGGGCATCAAGGAGAAAGAAAGTTCACAGCCTCCATTGCTTAGAATCTTCCACCACATTTGCTGCAGAGGAGAGAGGAAGAGGGCGGCCAGTGTTCCTTTCCTTTCCCAGGTCAGGGAGCTTGGTCCCAGCTGAGAGCTCAGCTTTGCACCTTTGTATCAGGAGCTGGTGTTCTTCCCTGCCCTGAAGGGTCAGACCCCACCATGGTTCCATCCGAAAAAACCTGCCACTTCTCTGCTGCAGGTGGATGAGCTGAAAGCCAAGCTGGCCACCCAGGAAGTGGAGCTGAGGCAGAAGAATGAAGATGCCGACAAGCTGATTCAGGTGGTGGGCGTGGAGACGGACAAGGTGAGCAGAGAGAAAGCCATCGCCGATGAGGAGGAGCGGAAGGTGGCCCTCATCATGCTGGAGGTTCAGCAGAAGCAAAAGGACTGTGAAGAAGACCTGGCCAAGGCAGAGCCGGCGCTCACGGCAGCCCAGGCGGCCCTCAACACCCTCAACAAGGTAGGAGGAAGGTGTGCGTGCTTGCTCATCCCTCCAGGGAGGAGCAGCCTCTCCTCCGACCCAAAGGCAGCCCACCACGCTGGTGTTCCGAGGGACACAAGGGTACAGTCCAGAGGGCTTGGCTGGGACCAGCTGTCACTGGTTTATTCATTGAGCAAGCAGATATTTATATATGCTGAATATATGCCAGGATGCACAGGCTACCGGTGAAATCCCAGAGATGTGAGTCCCAAACTTATCAGGACAGGAGGGGCCAACTGTCCAGCCTCTTCACTTCACTGATGAGAAAGCCAGAGCCCAGAGTCACAGACCTCAATGTTAGAGCCAGACTTGAACTCATGTCTTCAAAATGCAAGCCCGGAGACCTTATGGCTATGCAGTCCATGGCCATTTTACTTCTTCTGTGCTACAGGACACATAGGCCTCTTACGGGCTTCCCTGGTGGCTAAGAATCTGCCTCTAATGCAGGAGAGCTGGGTTCAAACCTTGGGTCAAGTCTTCCCAGTTGGTGCTAGTGGTAAAGAACCCACCCCAATGCAGGACATGAAAGAGACTTCAGTTTGATCCCTGGATTGGGAAGATCTGGGCATGGCAGCCCACTCCAGTATTCTTACCTGGAGAATCCCATGGACAGAGGAGCCTGGCAGGCTATAGTCCATGGGGTAGCACAGAGTCAGACATGACTAAAGCAACTTAGCACACACATGCAGGCAGGCCTCTTAAGGCCCTATGAAAATGTTTAAGATATGAGACTAAAGTAAGATGTTGTCTCCAAAGTAAGAGAAAAAAATGTACAGAATCAAACTTGGCAAGTACTCAATTGTCGACAGCATGTAACTGTGTGTCAACTAAATTCAGCTCATACACATGACCTTTTAGTGGAACGAGCATGACTCTTGAGATGTGTTCATTGGGAGTTTTATTTTGGTTCCTTTAAAGATACTCTGTGTGTTGAGAGGTGCCTGTGGTTAGTACTTCTTCCTTTTATAGTTTTCACAATTAACTTTCTTTCCCATTTGGATGACTGTGGCTGAGGGAGAAAGATGGAAAGCAGGGCAGACAGACTCAGGTCATCAGGAGTTGGTATCACAGAGGAAAGCTGATGTTTATTTGGAAGCTCACACCATCTCTTTGCAGACCCTCCACCGGTTCCTCTTTCTGTCATTTGCCCCTTCACAGGGGCCGTTTGGTCAAAGTCTCAGACAGCCCATGCCAGGTGGGCCATGCCAGCAGCTCACCTCTGCTCCATGGGCGACACCTGTGCCTCTTTCTTCCAGATGGACTCTGAGAGTGTTGGCCACCCATGTAGGAAACGCCCCCCAAGTTCCACCGCCAGGGGACTAGCCTGCCATTCGCACCCTGTGGATTTCTGTAACTTATAACCCCAGTCTGGTGTCACTCAAGTTGCATTTAAGCTCTCTGAGTGGTCTCCTTAAAGCCCTCCTTTCTCTAGACTTGATGTGAAGGGACACGTGGCCCCCTGCCCCCCATCCTCCCTTAAAGGCTGAGTGGGTGGGACTCAGCAGCCATTCTCACCGAAGGTGTTGAAGTGTGAGTCGCTTGGTCGTGTCCAGTTCGTGTGACCCTACGGACTTTAGCCCATCAGGGTCGTCTTAGGATTTCCCAGGCAAGAATACTGGAGTAGGTTGCCATTTCCCTCTCCAGGGGATCTTCCCAGCACAGGGATGGAACTCGAGTGTCCTGCATTGCCCAGCAGACTCTTCACCACTAGTCACCAGGGAAGCCCTGGCTGCAACACGGAACTCTTAATTGCAGCCTTTGGGATCTAGGTCCCTGACCAGGAACTGAACCCAGGTCCCCTGCTTTGGGAGTGTGGAGTCTTAGCACTGGACCACCAGGAAAGTCCCTCTGAAGCTTTCCGTTATGGATTCTGTGTAGCTAATGCACACCTTGCTTTGGAAGGTAGCATCTCTTGGCTCAGGGCCTCAGTACATCTGAGACTAAACTGAGGACATTGGAAAATCCTGTGATGTATAGTTTTGTATAAATGGTATTAAATGTGAAATAGGAGCACATTTTGGTGTTTTTTATGATGTGTAGTGGGAGGTCCCTAAAAGGAAGGACCTATAAAACCCTTAAGTGGGCCTCTACCCCACATTCATAGAAAACACAAGATTTCTCCAGGAAAATTTTGGGAATTGTGGATAGGCTGGGGAGTGGAGGTGTAACCAAATTATGCCACCACTTCTCAGCCTGAAAGCTTTTCCTTCTTCTCAAAGCTCTTTTTATTTTCACTGGAGGAAAATTGCTCTACAATGTTGTATTGGTTTCTGCCATCCAACAATACGAATCACTTCTCGCCAAGAAGATGAACATCTTTCATAAGATTTTTTGACACAGAGATTATATTTTCTAAGATGAGCTGAGACCAGATTCTGGCTGGACTGTTCACTGTGTGTGACCCTAGGAATGACTTTATGTTCTCTGAGTCTCTGTTTCCTCACCTGTAAAGAGGTGGTATATATATAATACAGTCCCCATCAGGTTGTGAAGGACAGGCAAGCCTGGCGTGCTGCAGTCCATGGGGTTGCAAAGAGTCGAACATGTCTGAGCAACTGAACAGCAGCAACAGGTTGTTGTAAGGATTCAGTTAGATAATGCATGAAAAGTATTAACAGCTAACAGACGGCAGCCATTCAGTGTGTTGTAGTTGATGATGTCTTTATAACAGTGTTATCTCTTCTGTTTCCACAGGCTGGAAACAGTGAAAACCCCTGAAATACTCTTGGTTAATTTTATGGCTGATTAGTTAGGTGAACTTTGCTGATAGAAATAAACACATAGAGGTGTAACTCATGGAAGTGACGGGATCAGATTCAGAAAAAAAGCACTGGATTTGAGGCCTAGATACCTCTGCCACAAAGAAAGTGAAACTCACATTCCTAAAGGAATGACATTTTCTTAATAATTTTATTTGTTTATTTTTGTCCATGCTGGGTCTTCATTTCTTCTCAGGCTTCTCTAGAAGTGGTGGGCAGGTTTCTCACTGTGGTGGCTTCTCTTGCTGCAGAGCACAGGCTCTAAGGCAGGCAGACTCAGTAGTTGTGGTTCCTGGGCTCTAGAGCACAGGCTTAGTTGTTGGGGCTCATGGGCTTAGCTGCTCCCTGACATGTGGGATCTCCCCAGAGTAGCAATTGAACCCTTGTCTCCTTCATTGACAGGTGGATTCCTTACCGCTGAGCCACCAGCAAAGCCTATGAAAATCGTTTTTAATGAATGCCTACTATGTATGGTAGCTCAATGGTAAAGAACTCACCTGCCAATGCAGGAGATGAGGATTCTATCCCTGGGTCAGGAAGATCCCCTGGAGGAGAAAATGGCAACTTGCTCCAGTATTCTTTCCTGGACAATCCCATGGACAGAAGAGCCTGGCCAGCTGCGGTCCATGGGGTCACAAAGAGTTGGACACAACTTAGTGAATTAAGCAACAACTACTGTGTGCCAGATAACATGACAGGTACTGTCTTCAAACTAGCTGTGGAGCCTCACGCACCAGTCACTGAACTTCTTCATCCCTCACAATGGCATATAATGTTATCTTAGCTTCAAGTGTACAGCATAACGACTCAATATATACAAATCTATTGAGTGATCACCACACGAAGTCTGGTTAGCATGTATTACCATGCATAGTTGCAATTTTTCTTGTGTTTTGTCTTTTCTTCTTCTTTTAAGATTTCCTCTCTTAGCAACTTTCAAATATACAACACAGTTAGCTATACACTACATCCCCAGGACTTATTTATTTTAAACCTGGAAGTTTGTACCTTTTGAACCACCTTCATCCATTTCTCCCAGCCCCACCCCCTGCTCAAAGAAGTAGAATGGATCAGATTGTACCACACAGAACAGGGGAAATGTTTCTTCACGAACACAAGGACCCCCTTGAGTATCCTCAAATTGTTTTGCATCCACAGGACTCTGGTAATTTAAGTACTACATTCCTATTTTCTCATCATTTTCAAAGTTAACAATGAAGCTTTAGTTAATATATAAAGAACACCTGTCAATCAGAGCATAGTAGTAAGTCCCTGTACATTTTAAGTCTCTGCTTTGGCAGTTTTATTTCACTTTTATAGCTAAACTGAAGCAAATCCAGTATAACTTTTCCTGCCCTCGTTGAAGAATGGTTTTGCTTATAATTTCATGGCTTCTTTTTTTCTCCTTGCAGAGTTACTTGAAATTTTCTATTTATTTCCTATGCATTTTATCCAGTAAACTTATTTTTTATTATACAAATAACATATAATGGCATTTTTATCATTCCAATAATTCAGAGTACAGAATGTACAGGATGAGACATAAAGTCACCCTTCTCTCCACTCCACCCCCCAGTCCTCTCCTAAAACAGCACTCCTGGAAAAGCTGGAGCTAAAATTATCTCGTCCAGCAATTTTTCTATGTATTTATATCTGTGCAAATACACATATGAAATACACTAGGTCTTCCCTGGTAGTTCAGATAGTAAAAAATTCACCTGCAATACAGGAGACCCAAGTTCAATCCCGGGGTCGGGAAGATCCCCTGGAGAGGGGAACGGCAACCCTCTCAGGTATTCTTGCCTAGAGAATTCCACGGACAGAGGAACCTGGTGGGCTACAGTCCAGTGGGTCACAAAGAGTTGGGCATGACTGAGGGACAAACACCTAGGGCTCCCCTGGAGGCTCAGACTGCAAAGCAGGAGATTTGTGTTTACAGCATGATATATTTTATATGCACTGCATTATATGTTTATATGCATATAAAATATATCATATTTTAAATACTAATAGATAATGACAACTTACTCTTCCTCATGAAACAAGACTGTGCCACACCAATACATACACTGAAACCATATTTATTTAATGCTTTGTAGTATTCCAGGCTATAACGTACTCTATTTCTTTTAGCTATTTACTCTTGAGTGTCTAATTAGTTTCTTTTCCTCTAATACAAATATTCTTGTGCATACATCTCTACTCCATATGTTCAAATATTTCTCTGGGCCAAATAAGAAATACACTTGTTTGAGAGAACAACATGGCAAGTTGTATCGTACCTCCTCCACCCCTCAAAATACCCACGTCCTAACCTCTAGAACCTGTGGATTTTACTTCATATGGTGACTCTGTGGGCGTGATTAAATCAAGGATCTTGCAGTGGGGAGATGCTGGATTATCCAGTGAAAGTGAGAGTGTTAGTCGCTCAGTCATGTCCAACTCTTTTTGACCCCATGGACTGTAGCCCACCAGGCTCTTCTGTCCGTACAATTCTAGAGGCAAGAAAACTGGAGCGGGTTTCCCCTTTCTCCAGGGGATCTTCCCCATTCAGGGATCAAACCTGGGTCCCTTTCTCCAGGGGATCTTCCCCATTCAGGGATCAAACCCGGGTCTCCTGCATTGCAGGCAGATTCTTAACCATCTGAGCCACCAGGGAAGCCCCAGCTGGGTCCTAAATGTCATCACAAGGATCGAAAGAAGAGGGAGACAGGAAGATCGGAAGAAGAAGGTGGTATGATGGTGAGAGCGGAGGGAGTAGACAGAGCTGATTTGATGTGGAACCTTGAGCCAAAGAGTGAGGCTGACTCTAGAAACTGGGAACAGAAAGGATCAGACTCTCTAATCCAGCCTCCAGAAAGAACCAGCCTCTCCAACATCTTCGGCTTAGGAATCCTGACCTCCAGAATAGGAAGATTATACATTCACGTTGAGTCACTGTGTTTGTGGTAATTTCTTATAGAAGCAATGTGTGTGCTCAGTTGCTTTAGTCCAGTCTGACTCTTTGCAACCCCAGGGACTGCAGCCCGCCAGTCTCCTCTGTCCATGGGAGTCTCTAGGCAAGAATACTGGAGTGGGTTACCATGCCTTCTTCCAGAGGATCTTCTTAACCCAGAGATTGAGCCCCTGTCTCTTATGTCTCTTGGATTAGCAGGTGGGTTCTTTGCCACTAGCACCACCTGGGAAGACCCACAGAAGCAATAGGAAACTCTAACAATAATTCTCTTTTTTATTTAAATAATGCTCAATTTCTATCCAAAATAGCTACTCTTGTTTGTAGTTGTAAGCACTGCTTTCCCCCACATCCTTGCCAGTCTTAAGTATTTTCAATCATTCTAAATTTTCTCATTAAGAACACAATAATTTTTTCATTTAAAAATTTGTGAATGGTTTGATTCTAATACTTAGATTACCTCCTTCATTATTTGCTCAGATTCTTTGTCCATTTTCTGATGAGATAATTTCCCTTTTCTTTATTGATTTGTAGGGTTTCTAAGATAAATTTTTACTATATGTCTTGTTATATATGTTGTAAATATGTTCTTCCTGTCATTTGACTTGTAACTTAATATTAACAAGTTATGTAAAAGATATATTTCATAATTAAATGATTTTGAGAATTCTAGGGCTACAGAGTTTAACAGACTTCCTTCCTACAGGACTTTTTAAGACCTTTATTATATGATAAGCTTGATCCTAAAAGTGATAGAGATAGCACAAGAAAATAAAACCTCAAATTATACAAATTTATGAGTAGTGATTTAAGATATCCATATAAAATGCTGGTAAATCAAGCCTAGCAATTTATTCAAACAGTATGCTGCCAACCGAAGTTTTGCCTATGTAAGGCTACTCCTGTAAATATACCCAACCATCGATCAAAGAAGAATAGCTTTGAGGGACTTCCCTTGTGGTCCAGTGGTTAAGACTTCACTTTACAATGCAGGAAGTGTGAGTTGGATCCCTGGTCTGGGAGCTAAGATCCCAAATGCCTAGAGGCCAAAAAATCAAAACATAAAACAGAAGCAATATTGTAACAAATTCAGTAAAGACTTTAAAAATGGTCCACATTGAAAAAAAAATCTTTAAAAAAAGGCAAAAAATTCTGTAGTTAGAGAAATGTCAAAAATGATACCTAATGCAATTCAACATCCATTCCTACTAAAACTCTCAGTATAGTAGGAACAAAAGGATATTTGGATAATTTGCTAACACATAGCAATCAATCCCAGTCCAAGAATGAAACATCCCGTCTAATGGTCGAGCATTAACAGAATTCCCATTAGCAAAGAAAAAGCACAATAATGACCCCCTTTGCTTCTATTATAAAACAATTGCCCTAAAGTTTCTAGCCAGTGCAATGATAAATGAAAAATGGTAATCGTGCGAATGTTGTAAAGTAGGAGACAAATGTGTTATTATTCATAGATGTCATAAAAATATAATAAAACAAATAAAAGGGGAGGGTTAAGGGTGCATTACAAATTTAATAGCTTTTCTAATATCAGCAGTAGCCAGTTAGAAAATATAATATTTTCAAGATAGCAACCAAAACTCTCAGTATAAGTAAACATAAATAAATTTATTGAAACTATGTGAAGAAAACTGCACATCTTTGTTGAATAGTGTAAAATAAGATGTGAATAGGGAAATAGATGTACCAAGTTTGTGTAAGGAAAGATTTAATATTTTAAGGATGTCACTATTCCTCAAATACTTTATACATTAAATCCAAGTCTAATTTGACTCTGATTTGGAGCTTACTTATTTCTAATTTCATTAAAAGTTCATATCATTTAAGCAGCTATTAAAAATTTAATAACCTAAATACTTAACAATATGGAGTTGGCTAAATTATGGCTCATCTAAATGAGAGAAACGGAGAAGGCAATGGCACCCGACTGAGCGACTTCACTTTCACTTTTCACTTTTATGCATTGGAGAAGGAAATGGCAAACCACTCCAGTGTTCTTGTCGAGTCCGACTCTGTGCGACCCCATAGACCGCAGCCCACCAGGCGCCCCCATCCCTGGGATTCTCCAGGCAAGAACACTGGAGTGGGTTGCCATTTCCTTCTCCAATTCATGAAAGTGAAAAGTGAAAGTGAAGTCTCTCAGTCGTGTCTGACTCTTAGCAACCCCATGGACTGCAGCCCACCATGCTCCTCCACCCATGGGATTTTCCAGGCAAGAGTACTGGAGTGGGGTGCCACTGCCTTCTCCATTCTTTTACTAGAAGGACTAAATAATGTAATCTTGTAAGCCAGTGAACAATAAGAAAGAAACTGTAAAAGAACTAGAAAAGTTACTATAAGGTCACATCATCTTAATATACATGAAAGACCCTTCTTACCATAAAAACGAAGGATGATAGCATGATGTCATCTGGAAAAGGATTATTCAATTTGGCTGTAGGAAAACTAAATTTCTATCTGTCACTGAATATCTTAAACAAAATTTTTAAATTAAAAAAAAAGAGTATTCTCACATGTGTGTGTGTGTGTGTGTGTGTGTGAAGAGCTCTTATAAATCGTGCTGGAACTGGCATTTGTGCCTGCCCTCTCCTCACTCATTTACTCTCTGCCCTTCCCCCTCCTGAAACATCAGGTTCTCTAAGTGGTCTTCCCAGAACCTCCTCCCTGGCCAAAGTGATACCATCACTCTTCAAGAATCTGCTAGCCTACTAGCCCTGCTTTTTGCTTTTTTTCAGAGCACGTCTCACTCTGTAATATACCAAAGATTGACCCTTTTGTGTCCATCCCCACCACCTGCATGAGCAAAAGGACTGACTTTTTTGTTTACCACTGCATCCCCCCCTTTGCCAAATGAACGACTGTGCAGATACGTTTATTCACTCAGCGGAGAATCCCTGACTGCCCTCCATGCCAGACACTGTTCTAGGTGCCCGTGACACTTCCATGAACAAAGATTCTGCCTCTATGAAGATTCTGTTTTGCACTGGGCAAGGGTGAGAGACAATGAGCATCATGAAAAAGCACTGTATACAATGTGTGTGTGTGTGTGTGTATACACATATGTATATATTTATATTTAGATATTCAAAAAACTAAGATCATGGCATCCAGCCTCCCATCACTTCATGGCAAATAGATGGGGGAAAAATGGAAACAGTGACAGACTTTATTTTCTTGGGCTCCAAAATCACTGTGGGTGGCGACCACAGCCATGAAATCAAAAGACACTTGCTCCTGTCCTCTGCCACAAGAGAAGCTACCACAATGAGAGGCCTGTACACCACAACTAGAGAAAAACCCTTGTAGCAACAAAGGCCCAGCATATCCCCACTGCCCCCCCAAAAATATATACATAAATTTTTAAAAAAATTAGAAGGAATTACATTGAAATATTAACAATGATATATCTAGGTTATAGAATTAAATTTCATCTGTATCCATTTTTATCTTTTCTTAATTCAGTACATTGAACATACATGCTCAACTTAAATTATATTAAAATTGTGGGGGTTTCGTTTCTGATTGTATTTTCCCTCTTTGTTCTCTTTGGCTCAGGGGAGGCCACAGGACTGGGTATTCAAGTACACCTGCCACACCTATGCTCTCCTTCATTCCTGTCCATTGTAGACAAGACTGTTATGACTCAAAGTGCAAACCGTGGCAAGAATAAACGGAGCATCTTCCTAGCTGCTTCCATTCGGTCCTAGAAATAATCCCCCTCCTGTTTTGATTTCCAGGCCTGAGAACACCCCCAAATTAATCTGGCACAAGGATCTAACCTTTGAAATTAAGATTTTCCCCTGTTCACAAAATCAGCCTTGAAATCAAGTGCTTTTGAGATTACACGTTCCTCACTGTCGGTCACAACAAACCTTAAATCAACTTTATATGCATTTCTGACCAAATTTCACTTGCAGGTGGACTGCCCCCAACCTACAGATGAAAATGCTAAGGCCTGAGAAGTTCAAGTGGCTTTTCAGGGTCAAGCCTTTCAGCCATATCTTTCTAGGGCAAGTGAAACTTGTAGCAAAGCTCCAACCCCTGTCTAGGCAGAGGCAGTAACAGCACACGCTGTACCTGGCTTTCTGTCTGCATTATTTCTTGGCAGAAACAACCACTTTGCTATCAGGATGGTCAGCTGTAGTTAGAACAAGCTCATGGAACAAAGCAGTTTAATTAAAGAAAAAATATATATAGTTGGGTTACACTGCCACTCTCTTCAATCCAAGATGGAAATTAATTTATAATAACCTTATCTTTTATTCATGGCACGCTGCCTGTTTCAGAGCATGTTGACATCCTTATACGTTTCAGTTAAATATGAAATAAGTGTGTGTTTCTGATGGCCTGCAGGTCAAAGTGCTGAGAGAACCTCGCTGAGTCTCGACTAGCCATTCGGAGCAGTTTGGAACCACTGGGGAATTCTCGGTTCCCTTCTGATGAATCATGATATTTAAAATTCCGAGGACACCTAAAGGCTTCGAAATGGCTCTCTCAGATCGCTCCGAGCCAGCCTCCATGAGGGATCGACAACAAAGAGAACCCACGGGTTTTCCTCTAACAATGTGCATCTCTCTTGCAGACCAATCTGACCGAGCTGAAGTCCTTCGGTTCCCCGCCACCGGCGGTGAGCAATGTCAGCGCAGCAGTGATGGTGCTCATAGCCCCCAGGGGCAAGGTGCCCAAGGACCGCAGCTGGAAGGCCGCCAAGGTCACCATGGCCAAGGTGGACGGTTTCCTGGACTCCCTCATCCACTTTGACAAGGAGAACATTCATGAGAACTGCCTCAAGGCCATCAGGCCATATCTGCAGGACCCCGAGTTCAATCCGGAGTTTGTGGCCACCAAGTCCTATGCGGCCGCAGGCCTCTGCTCTTGGGTCATAAACATCGTGAAGTTTCACGAGGTGTTCTGTGACGTGGAACCCAAGCGCCAAGCGCTGAGCAAGGCCACCTCGGACCTCGCTGCTGCCCAGGAGAAGCTGGCGGCCGTTAAAGCCAAGATTGCTGTAAGTGACCCCCACCTGAGGCAAACAGCCCTCTCCCCCAGGCCCCAGCACCTCGGACCTGACTTTTAAAGAAAACCAAATTGTTATGTAAAATCTAATTTTTCAATAGAGGAAACTTTTAAATTTTCTTTCTCTCTCTTTATTTTTATTTTACTTTATAATTCTGTATTGGTTTTGCCATACATTGACATGAATCCACCACGGGTATATCAAATACCGTGTAGTCCAAACAAGATAGATCCACCGGGCCATGGGTTTAAACTTTGGTCCTAAAAGGTTTTTTCCATTTCCTCCAAGGAAAGAAAAGATGACAGAGGGATACATATAATAAATGAACGGTATTATCCATGGAACCAGCTGCTATCTTATTAGCCACAAGTGAATCTAATATTTTTGCACATCTGATGGTTAAGAACAAAAGGTCAAAAAAAGGAGATTCTTTAACTTATTTTATTGAAGTATAGTTGATTTACAATGTTGTGTTATTTTCTGCTGTATAGCAAAGAGATTCAATTACACACACACACACACACACACACATATATATTCTTTTCCATTATGGTTTGTCACAGGATATTGACTATAGTTCTCTGTGCTGTACAGTAGGACCTTATTGTTTATCCATCCTATAGATAGTAGTTTGCATCTGCTAATCCCAAAACTCCCAATCCATCCTTCCCCCCAACTCTTCCCCCTTGGCAACCACAAGTCTGTTCTCTTGTTTGTGAGTTTGTAGATAAGTTCAAAAATGGGAGATCCTTTTTCCTCTTTGAGACAGTTTTTCACCACCTTTCCCCACCTTGTGCATCAGGATCTTCCATGCTGGCCACTGTCCGCCCCCTCACTCTCATTGCTGTGGACATGTGGGTCTGTGGGATGTGTTAAGCCACCTGCGCTGCCTTATAGAAGTCTGTAAGAGCACCTAGCATGTTGTGGTTTGGGGTGGGGGTGGTTCCTTGGCCATAAATATATAATTATTAGCCTCTTATTGATATTTTTGTTGTATGTCCCTCACCCAGAATTGGGGGACGGAGATGACCTTGGATTCACCGCTATTTAATAGAGATTCCCCTTGAACTTCACCTTTGCCATTAAAATGACATGTGTTCACGTTCAGTCATGTCTAACTCTTTAAGACCCCATGGACTGTAGCCCGCTAGGCTCCTCTGTCCATGGGATGCTCCAGGCAAGAATACTGGAGTAGGTTGCCATTTCCTCCTCCAGGGGATCTTCCCGAGCTAGGAATTGAACCTGCATCTCCTGCATCGGCAGGCAGATTCTTTAACACTGTGCCACCTGGAAAGCCGTTACAATGGGTATCGCCAACATGAGAGGTGGAAATCAGAATCCTGCAGAATCTCACGGCAGCTAAAACCTCATCGGCAGACCTCCCAATCCACGCTGTGCTGTTCACCAATGGAGGACATATAGAAAGGGCTTTCAAGTGCCCAAACTTCAGCTTCCTGACATAAAATGGACACAGTAATAGCCCCCACTTTGTGAGTTTGCCGTGAGGATCAAAGGAGAGAAGCAGGTAGAACAGAAGCCCAGAGCCCAGCCCACAGGAATACAGGGAGCTGTCGCCACCACCAGGGTTCCTGTGACCTGCTTCTCCACTGGCTGCTGGTGTCATCATGTCTGTGTCCAAGCCCTGGTCACCACCACGGTCAAGCTCAAGCCGAAACTTTCCCTGGATCTTGTTTCTATGTGTGCATTCTAGGCAGATAAGATTCTTACTGCACATTTCTCGTGATGATAAAAAGAGTTTTACAAATTATGAAAAGCAAGATGGCAGACATGCTTCATGCTTCAAGTTTCACAGGTTTATTGATCCGTAGATTAAATTCCTGAGCTAAAGACCTCAGTTCAAAGATCCTTGCAACCAGACTCTCTATAAAAAAGAGATGCTTTGGCAAAGCAAAGAATCTCCCAGTATGTTTGCTTTATAAAACCTGGATATTCACGGGCCAGATTACTGATAATCAGCCTCACAACAGCCCTCTTGAAAGAACACCAAGAGCAAAACACTCTACCACCCTGTTGACTGCTTCTGGGGGGAAAAAGACCTTCTGATCATTTTCATATTCTTCAGTCTCTCTCAGAAAAGTGTTACAGGAACTACATTTTCAAAGCTCTCTCTCTCTTGCTCAAGTTATTTTAACGAAAGGAACATTTGGTGCGAAGGGAATGTTTTCAAAATGTTTATACCTTTTCATTTAGCCAACACGCACATGATGGGCTCATTCAACCTGTGAAAGCAATCAGAATATTTTTAAAATACTTGGCTACCTTAGGAAGGCACTTCTCTTCTGCCAAAATATTTTTTGAAATTAAAAATAAAAAGATGCCTTCTCACTTTGAACAACCTCCTCTCCATCCGTTGCTCATCCACATGCCTATCAACATAGGCATGACACTCACCTACTAATAACAGGAGGGTGGACTGATACCCATTGCGCATATGGATGCCCACCCAGGCAGGAAAGTGCCTCCCTTTGTGTCACTGAGGCCACAGCCAGCCTTCTCCAGTTGCATCCCCCCTTCATCCCATCCAAGAAGAGGATGCCTGTTTTTAGGATTTTAGCATAATTCCAAGTAAAGAATTTTTTTTATCAGAGTATGGTTTCTTTATAATGTTGTATTCATTTCTGCTGTACCAAAAATTTTATATTCATGATGCATAAAGCAAAAAAAAAAAAGGCATCTTTCAGAACACATTCTACAAGGTAATTTCAATTTGATTATATATATAATTAAAATCCCTGGAAGAGGAAATTGCAACCCACTCCAGTATTCTTGCCTGGAGAATCCCATGGACAGGGGAGCCTGGCAGGCTACAGTCCATGCGGTTGCAAAGAGTCAGACACAAATTAGCAACTACACAGATAATTAAAATACACACCAATATGAATAGTGGTGGTTATCTCCAAGTAGTAGATTGTGGATGTTTTTTGTTTATCTGTATTTTCTTTTCTTCTGTCACAAACACATATGAACTTGTCAGCTTAAAAAAATAATAGCAGTAAAAACAAGGAAGTCATCTACTCACTCATTAAGTAAAATAACAGAGAGCAGAGAAGAGCTTCGAGTGAGTAATGACAGTCTTCTGACCTTTTCATTCTTTTGTCTATTTCTACTGATTGTTGAGCCATAAAGAAAGCTGACGCTTACTCCTTGGAAGAAAGTTATGACCAACCTAGATAGCATATTCAAAAGCAGAGACATTACTTTGCTGACTAAGGTCCGTCTAGTCAAGGCTATGGTTTTTCCAGTAGTCGTGTATGGATGTGAGAGTTGGACTGTGAAGAAGGCTGAGCACCGAAGAATTGATGCTTTTGAACTGTGGTGTTGGAGAAGACTCTTGTTGGAGACTCTTGAGAGTCCCTTGGACTGCAAGGAGATCCAACCAGTCCATTCTGAAGGAGATCAACCTTGGAATTTCTTTGGAAGGAATGATACTAAAGCTGAAGCTCCAGTACTTTGGCCACCTCATGCGAAGAGTTGACTCATTGGAAAAGACTTTGATGCTGGGAGGGATTGGGGGCAAGAGGAGAAGGGGATGACAGAGGATGAGATGGCTGGACGGCATCACTGACTCGATGGACGTGAGTCTGAGTGAACTCCGGGAGTTGGTGATGGACAGGGAGGCCTGGCGTGCTGCGATTCATGGGGTCGCAAAGAGTCGGACACGACTGAGCAACTGAACTGACTGAACTGAAAGAAAGCTGAGTGCCAAAGAATTGATGCTTTTGAACTGTGGTGTTGGAGAAGACTCTCAAGAGTTCCTTGGACTGCAAGGAGATCAGACCAGTCCATCCTAAAGTAAATCAATTCTAAATATTCACTGGAAGGACAGATGCTGACGCTGAAGCTCCAGTATTTTGGCCACCTGATGCTCATTGGAAGAACTGACTCGTTGGGAAAGACCTGATGCTGGGAAAGACTGAAGGCAGGAGGAGAAGGGGATGACAGAGGATGAGATGGTTGGATGGCATCACTGCCTCAATGGACATGAGTTTGAGTAAGCTTCAGGAGATAGTGGAGGACAGGGAAGCCTGGAGTGCTGCAGTCTATGGTGTTACAAAGAGTTGGACATGACTGAGCGACTGAACTGAACTGAGCTGAGCTGAGCTGAACTGATTGTTGACACCACTCGGAGCTTGCAACCCAATGGCTTAAATGTGTTTTATCTGTCCTGCACATATTGCTTGGAAATGATTTAACTGGTGGCCAGTATTTAAAACAAAATATCTGATTTCTGGCCAGTCTTAGAACAATCACAAGATTCCTGAATATCACTGACTGACTCTGGCCTTAAGCAGTGGCTTCCCACTCGAGCAGGCAGTTTTGCTGCATTTTGTCACAGTCCCCACCGGCCCCCCCTTTTTTTTTTAACATTAGACTCATCTGGCTAGTTTACATCGTCTTCCTGTTCTGCGCATCTGAATTTCTGAGCCCGGTCTACATGCTGTGCCGCATCCATTTGTCATTGTTCTTCTTTAGACAGTTGACTTTCTGCTCCAGGAGGCTGGACGACAATCATCTCCTATCTCATTACAGTGACTCTGTTTCGCCGACATGACCTCAATTCCTTGTTCAATCACACAGAGGCTGCTTCCTTGGAGCCCTCGTGTTCAAGATGGAGTTAGTGCCCTCGCCTTTAGCTCATCTCCCCCGCCCTTACCGCCCACTTCCCTTATCATTACTTATCATTATTTGGTTTTTGAATCACCAACACTGAAAATCCCTACATTGTAACCAAAATCAGTTGTCCCAGATGCTCCCCATTGACTGATTCAAAAAACTGAAAGAACAGTAAATTATATTTATATTCTATGAATCTGTTTATATTGTTCATAACAGATCAAAGTACAATTACATTTCTTTTTAAAAATACCTTTCCCCCTGGGATTTCTACTTTCTCTTTCTTTCTCTCTCTTTGAATTAGTTCCTTTGGGGGGGAAAAAAAAAAAAAGCTCTCTAGGGACTGCCCTGGTGGTCAGTGGTTAAGACTTCACTTTCCAACGCAGAGTGTACAGGTTCAATTCCTGGTCAGAAGGCTAAGATCCCACATGCCTTGTGGCCAAAAAAACAAAACATTTTTTTAAAAATAAATATGGTAACAAATTGAATAAAGACTTTAAAAAAATTGTTCACATTAAAAAAAAATCTTTAAAAAAACAAATTAAATCTCCATCCAATCCAGTGTCCTACTGAAGCCTGCCTTTGTTCCCAAGACCTTTCTTGCTTGTTTCCAACTCAAAGCTCCAATAATGGAAAGTAATCACATTCACTGCTCTCTTGGGTTCATTCCAAAGACTTCTGGACCCCATGGCTTCTTTCTTGATTTCTTCTCTTGTTTTGCTTTGGCTCACTCTTAAATAACTTTTTCAGACATGTTACATGAGAGGTAAATTATCTAATATTCTGGTCTGGACATATCTGTTTGTTTCTAAACTGAATTGACAGTTTCACTGAGTATTAAATTCTGATACTAATATTTTCCTCTTAGAACAGAGTGCTTTATCTTTTGGTCTGATGAGAAGTCTGATGAACAGTCAGAGTCCCATTCCTTTGTGGGTGCACTGTGTTTCTGCCTTTCTGGAAGTCCTTCGATTTTTTTTTTCTTTATTCTTGGCGTCTGAAATGTTGCACTGAGGTACTTAGCTGTCATTCTTTTTTTATTCTCTGTGCTTGGCCTGTAGAGACTTATTTTCTTCAGTTCCACAAGATGCTTTATAGTCTTTCTTCTGTTTCTTTTTTAATCTTATTTTCTGGAGTGCATATTCATTAGATATCAGAACTTCTCAAAGTAAAGAAAGTGAAAGTCACTTCAGCTGTGTCCAACTCTGTGACCCCATGGACTGTAGCCCACAGACTCCTCTGTCCATGGATTCTCCAGGCAAGAATACTGGAATGGGTAGCCATTCCCTTCTCCAGGAAATCTTCCCAACGCAAGGATAAAACTCAGATCAAATCTGCATTACAAGCAGATTCTTAACCTTCTGAGCCACCAGGAAAGCCCATAGAAACTTCTGCCGGGTCCTCTACTTTCTCTCATTTTTTTCTCACTTTGTATTTTCTTACACAGTCTGGATTTCCCACCAGTTTGTGTTTTAATCGTTCCCTTGAATTTATCCCCTGGTGGCTCAATTGGTAAAGAGTCTGGCTGCAATGTGGGAGACCCGGGTTCATTCCCTGGGTTAGGAAGATCCCCTGGAGAAGTAAATGGCAACCCACTCCAGTATTCCTGCCTGGAGAATTCCTTGGACTGAGGAGCCTGGCAGGCTACAGTTCATGGGCTCACAAAGAGTCAGACACGACTGAACGTCTTTCACTCATGATCGTGTTAGAGAAGTCTTGGGAAGAAGAGGAGGTAGAAGAATGTGGCCAGCCTGACACCATTAACTGGATGCCTCCCCTCCCAGTTAAGCTGCTTGGCTGTATAAGCCTGGCTCTTCGTTTCTTCCTCCTGTGACTTGGTGATGATGGACAGAGCAGCCTGAAGCCCTACTGTGGCACAGATGCGAGACCTATCTGGAGGTGTCTTCCATGCAACTCGGTGGCTTTGTGGATGCAAACAGGCGTGGCAGGGGCAGCAAAGACTGTGCGCTTACATTCTAAATTCTTAATACATTTAGAAAAACCTAGAACCAAGTCTTTTAAAAAAAATGTTCCTCTACTTTGGGATAATTGGAGAGAATGGAGGAGGTTAGGTGAAGTTGTCTTATACTCCTGAGACCTTGAAGCACGGGGAGGACCCAGGTTGCAGACCTACTCCAACCTGCAAACCAACTGCAGCAGACAGTCTGGCTCCTCCCTGCACTCCCACCCCCGGTCCTGGGATCCTTCTGTCCATTTCCAGGCCTCCCCAGGCTCCAGTGAGCTTTTGCTTCTAAAAGCAAAGCAGCGCTTTCACTTTTCTCTCAGAGTACTGGAACCCATTTTCCCCAGTACAAAGAGAGACAGAATTTAAGTCTCTCTCTCCTGGTCTCTTCCCTGGGTCAAGAAGATCCCTTGGAGAGCCCACTCCAGTATTCTTGCCTGGGAAAGTCCATAGACAGAGTCTGGCGGGCTACAGTCCCTGGGCTCACAAAGAGTCAGACACAACTGAGTACCTAACATTTCATTTCACGTCTCCTGGCCCATCACCCCCTCCTGCTCCTGGACCACTGACTGTGTGAGGGACATGAAAGCTGGGTTCTCTCTCTTGGATCAGGACCCTTTGGACTCCCACGGGGATCTGCCTGAGAGCCCCCCAGCTTGCCTTCCTTCCCTTCCTTGCCCATTTCCCCAGTCCCTCACAGCTTCTTCCGGGGAGCATGGGGCTTCTTTAAAAACGCCCTGCACGTGGACCCTTATCTCTGAAGCACTGGAATTGCTGACAGACCTTGCGTTCCTTCCTCAACAGCACCTTAATGAGAACCTGGCCAAACTCACGGCCAAGTTTGAGAAAGCAACAGCCGACAAACTCAAATGTCAGCAAGAAGCTGAAGCAACTGCAGGCACCATCTCCCTTGCAAACCGCCTGGTAAGTGTGAGCCTCCAGGGACGGGGCGGAGGAAGAGGCGGGATTTAATTACACAAGCTGAGCTTGTTGGGTGCCTCAGAGGTACATAGTAGATGAACACAGCTGAGCCCCACTTTGACAAGAGTGGCAAGAAATATTAAAATGCTCCGGGCTGCAGAGGCTGACTCCTGGGGAAAGTATGAACACACACCCTGATCTGGTTAAAGGAGATTTCCTACAGGGATGGTTGGGAGGAAAGGGAGTGGGGTCCTTCAGGCAGCTTTCAAGAGGCATGACCTGCTTACCTGTACCTGCAACGGCCATGGGAATCGTTGGAGACAAAACTAGCCTTTGATAGGCAAACCCGGGCTTTCTTCCCTGTGGGGCATTTGATAACAAGGGTGTGGACAGGATGAGGCGCTGAGACAGAAGCAGAAAGGAGCCAGCCAGACAGCTGACTCGGAGCATGGCCACCCATGACCTTGGTCTCTCCAGCAGGGTAGTCACCTACATGGCCACTCAGGGCTTCAAGAGCAAGTGTCCCAAGGACAGAAAGTAGAAGCTCCCATTCTTTTAAGGCCCCTGGGACCAAAAGCCAGCACAGCATCCTTCCTTGCGTTCGACTAGTCAAAGCACTGTCAGATCCGGAGAGGGACCACAGGCCCCAGCCCCTGACAAAAAGAGAATCACAGGATTTGCAGCCATTTTCATCCCCTGTGGCTTACATTTCTCATCGTGAATCATCAGCTCAGAGCCTGCAAAGCAGTGCCCACTGGACGTGATATCTCTTTATGGAGGGCCCTTACAGCACCTCCCTCACCAGTGAAAGGAAGTGGAATCAATCCCTTTTCATACACGTTTATTCCAGCCACCATTTATGTATATAACAAAGCCAGGTTTCCCAGTTCAGGGACAGGTGAGTCATAACTGTCACTGAACCAGCTGCACTGCAGTGATGGGAGGTGAAGCCTCAGGTGGGTCTGAGCCCTTGTGTGTTGAACCTGCCACTGCACAGCTCTGAGACCCCCAACCTCACTGAATGTAGAGGCAGCTCTTCCACCGACGAGCGGGAGGCAGTCAGGACTTCCCTGCCAGCCTGTCATCTGTTCACTCCCCTGCCTGGTTCCCAGAATTTCCCTTGGCCTCTCTCTGCCTGGTTGGAGACTTTTCTGCATTGGTCCTCATAGGAGACGAGGTGGGGCTCTGCTCTAGGACTCAGGACAGATGGTCTCTGAAGCTCCCCCGACTTCCGCTGACCTGGGGGTTCTGACAAGATGCTGGGACTTTCTGATCTTTATCTGTGTGATCTAAGACTGGGTGAGGATGGTCAGGTGGGGTAAGCCCCTCAAGTCTGTCAGCTCTGACATCCTTGGATGTCATCTTTCAAGGAAGAAAAAGTGACCAGTCATCACACCATAGCACAGAGGGCTTCCCAGGTGACTCAAGCGGTAAAGAATCTGCCTGCAGTGCAGGAGACCTGGATTCGATCCCTGGGTCAGGAAGATCCCCTGGAGAAGGAAATGGCAACCCACTCTAGTATTCTTGCTGGAGAATCCCATGGACAGAGGAGCCTGGTGGGCTACAGTCCAGGGGGGTTGCAGAGAGTCAGACTCGACTGAGCATGCATACATGTGCATAGCACAGAAACCAGGCTTCACCGAGCATCCCGCCTCACAGCCCTCCCATAGGGAGACTGTCTCTCCTCCAGAGCGCGTGCCTCTGATGTGGGCCGCCAGAGTCAGGCCCTGCTCTGCAGTCTTGGGACTTTGTTTCTGTGCATCTGTGGCTTAATGACCATGCCCATCCTGCCCACTGTGAGTGATTTATAGTGCAATTGATTTTCTTTGATTTTCATATCTTCAGTATTTGAAGAGAAGGGAGAGGTGCTTGATTTTCTGCTATGTTTTTAGTACCAGACATGATCCCAAGGGATGATCACACGTAAATCCTCTTCATGGCCCTTCGAAGCAGGCATGTTCATCTCCATGCCTGTCGAGGGCAGAGCCCTGAGGCCTGCATTCAGACCCTGTCTCTCTACGGCCCATCGGCCCATCGGGTTCAGGGCAGAGAACAGGGGCTCATTTGCTGCAGTGTTTGCTGCAGCCGGTGCAAACCTGCATTGATCACAGGGCCACAAAGATGATGTCCCGAGTCCCCTGCTGAGAAACGCGTGCTGTGCAGTCTCTGTGGCTGAATTGTGGCTCTGTGGCCCGTGGTATGACGTGCCTTCTCCCCCTCTCTGCTCTTTGAAATGGCAGGTGGGAGGCCTGGCCTCTGAAAATGTGAGATGGGCAGAAGCTGTGCAGAACTTCAAGCAACAAGAAAGGAAATTATGTGGAGACATTTTACTCACTGCAGCTTCCATCTCGTACCTGGGCTTCTTTACAAAGTGCTACCGCCAGAGTCTCCTGGACGCGGCGTGGAGGCCCTACCTGAGCCAGCTGCAGGTGTGTCTGGCCCGTGTCACTCATGAGCTCACGTGACAGTAATAATCCAAATCTTCTAGTCCCTTCCTGCTTTCTTCCTCCCATCACCTCCAGAGCGTCCCCTAGTGACCTCCAGGATCCAGGAGGGAGACCTGGGCACCCATGTCCTTCCACACTTCCATGTACCGCCATGCACTGCCTTCCAGGTCACCTGGGGACAGCGCCTGTCCTCCTTCTGGGGTCTGCGTGGGAACTCTGGTCCACCACCTCCATGCTGTCTCCTGACAGTTCTCAACACTGTTAAACCCAGGAGGCACCAAACACATCCTGTATTTCCCTTCAACCTTCCTGTTCTTGTGCCAAACTTAATAGCAGCAGTGGAGGGCAAGCCTCTTTCCCCAAATGCTGCACTGCCCTCTGGTTACTGCACCCCAAGCTCCACCGTCTGTGTCTGTGACCCACAGACACCCCTATGAAGGCAGTTCACTGGCTTTGGTCAAACGTCCTCAGCTCTCAGTGTGAGTAGGTGGCTCTTCCTCCCAGCTTCTCCCTCCACGCTGACATGACCTGATGGGGAAATGCCAGTTTCCAGCTGAAGAGGACTCAGGGTATGTTGCCCCTCGGCACTCTCACATCACTCATGGTCCTCAACCCACAAATACTTGCCGAGTCTTCAGCCTGTCCTACATGCCACTGACAAGAGGCACAGAAGACAGTCCGTACCAGGGTGTTGGCAGGACAGTCTTAGTCCAGCAGACAAGACGAGAGTCATAAGAAGCGGCTGCCTGAGAGTTAGCACAGAAGGATCACCGCATGCAGTTAGGGTTGTGTTCCAGAATGCATTTATAGGTGTCTCCTTGGAACACAAAGCCTGGACTGTCTAGTGATGGTTGGCTTCTCAGATCAGCTCATAAAATCCCACCCACCTGATAATTTGCTGAACAGTAGTTTAAAAACTGTTATAGTGCATTTCCTTGGTGGTCCAGTAGTTAAGACTCTGCGCTTCCAAGGCAGGGGGCACAGGTTTGATCCCTTGTTGGGGAACTAAAATCCCACATGCCACATGGCACAGCCAAAAAAGTTTTTAAGTTTTTTTAAAAATTAAAAAACAGTTATAGTACCGGGAAATAAATAAAAATTAAGCTGTTATTTATTCATTTTGAACACTTGTGGAAAGGAAATTGTTGAAAGGACAATCGTTAGCTGAACAAATGAAGGCAAGGAGCGCAATAGCAGGTTAACGAGGCGTTTTCTAGCTTTGCTTGGGGGACTCAAGTATTTTTGTGCCATGGACCCTTTTGGCAGTCTGATAAAACCAATGCATTCCTTCTCACAGTAATGTTTTGTAGCATGTAAAATGGAATGAATACGATTACAAAGGAAAACGATTCTATTGAAATACATTTCTGATTCCAGGATAAGAACTTCCAGTGTCTGGTTTTCCCTTTGAGATCTGCTCGAAGGTATAGAATTGGCCATTCGTACTCTTAGCAGATATAATTAAAGGGAAAGGAGATGGTCTGGAGAGGCTTTCCTGAGATAACTAGGAGGACAAACTGCAGAGAAGTTTGGAGAGGTTAATATTAATAACAGTGCACATGTGTGAACCTCAAGAGCGTTCTGCAGCCGACACAAAAGGTCACACGTATCGCGTGATTCCATTTATGTGAAACATCCAGAATAGGCAAATCCACACAGACAGAGAGCAGATTAGAGGTTGCTAAGATCTGGGGGTAGCCAGGAGCGGGGAGTGACTGCTCGTAGACGTGCGGTTTCCTTTTGGAGTGAAGAAAATGTTTCGGAAAGAGACAGAGCTGACGGTTGCACAGCATTGTGAACGACTAAATGCCATTGATTTGTGCACCCTGAAATGGCTAAGGAATGTGAATTTTACCCCAATTAAAAAAAAAGTTTCTAATAAAAATGATTATTCTGAGAAGAATTAAATGAGCTGAAAGAGATAAACAGAAGAAAAGGTAGGGTTCCCAACAGGGACAGTGGACAGGTTTGCGGGACGAGCTCCTGCAAGCAGCCTTGTGTTGAGGGGGGTGGTCTGCAGCAGGAGAAAGGAGAGGGTCTGCAGTCCTTTGGGAGCTGGGCATTGGCAGCAAGTGGTGATGCCAGTGAGAGGAGAGGGTGATCGCTGGTGTGAAGCCTGGGTTGTGAAGCACAGAAATGCGACAGGAAATGACTCTGCTAACGTGGGTAAGGAGGATGGAGACTGCTGATTAACATACAAATGATACTTGTTTCTCAGTCGTGTCTGACTCTTTGCAGCCCCACGGACTACAGCCTGCCATGCTCCTCTGTCCATGAGAGTATCCTGGTAATAATACTCGAGCGGGTTGCCATTTCCTCCTCCAGGGGAATCTTTCTGACCCAGGGATCAAACTTTCATCTCCTGTGGCTCCTGGCAGGCAGATTCTATACCACTGAACCGAATCCACCTGCAATGCAGGAGACAAGGAAGACTCTGGTTTGATCCCTGGGTTGGGAAGATCCCCTGGAGGAGGAAATGGCAACTCACTCCAGTATTCTTGCCTGAAAAATCCCTTGGACAAAGGAACCTGGTGGGCTAGTCCAAAGGATTGCAAAGAGTCAGACACGACTGAGCAAACACACTTGGATTTGATCTGATTGATCTATGGTAGTCATTTGACTTAGAGAATATACTGAAGAACCGAGGATGACAAGGGTGGGATTTCTGCTGCTGTTCATCCCTCAAGAGAAAAGACTATCAGGACGCTGAGAAAACATGCTCCACAATCACACAGCCAGGAAAACTCTCCTCAGGGGGATTTTGGTCTTGCTTTTTAGAGGAGTTCTGTCTTTTGAGTGAGCTGTGGCCCCACCCCCTGCTTCCGTTCTGAGCGCCTGTGCCCTTTCTTTGCCACCAGGTTCCAATCCCAGTGACTCCCAGCCTGGACCCCCTGCGGATGCTGATGGATGATGCCGACGTGGCCACCTGGCAGAATGAGGGCCTCCCTGCAGACCGCATGTCCACGGAGAATGCCGCCATCCTCCTCAGCTGCGAGCGCTGGCCGCTCATGGTGGACCCTCAGCTACAAGGCATCAAATGGATCAAGAACAAGTATGGTGAGGACCTCCGGGTCACCCAGATCGGCCAGAAGGGGTAGGTGTCTGCACACAGAAGTTCCCACTTTGCCAACTACGCAGAAGGGAAAAGTGTGATGAGCGGATTTTAAATCACCGAAGATTGTTTCTACCCCGCTGGTCCCCACCAGGAGTTTTCTCCTGATTGTCCTCTCAATTTAAGAAACATCTCAGCGAGAGATGCTTGGGTGCTGAGTCTCTGCTTTTCTTTCTTTTTATTTTTGTTTTTATTGGAGTACAGCTAGTTTACAATGTTGAGTTAGTTTCAGGTGTATAGCAAAAGGAATCAGTTATGTTGTTGTTTAGTTGATAAGTCATGTCTGACTCTTTGCGACCCCATGGTCTATAGCCCTCCAGGCTCCTCTGACCATGGGATTTTCCCAGGCAAGAATCCTGGACCGGTTTGCCATTTCCTTCTCTAGGGGATCTTCCTGACCTAGGGATTGAATTTGAGTCCCTGCATTGGCAGGTGGATTCTTTACCACTGAGTCACCAGGGAAGCCTGAATCAGTTGACTTGTTTGAAGTTTCTCATATAAATAAATGAGCCCTATAATTCATCACTTTTTCCAGCACTCTCAACTTTTGGTCTGTGATATCCTTTAAGACTTCTTTCTATGTACCTGTATTGTTCAAGTTATAGAAAATACTTTATTATCAGCTAATGTAAATCCCTCCTGTTATTTTTCATCATCATTTATTTATTTCTTAAACTGTTCTTATTGTTTTCTTTTAGATTAACTTTAAGATTTTTGGTCAAGGTTTAAAAAATTATATTGTTATTTATTGTGTGAATTGAATCACATCAAACTTGTAAATCTATTTAGGCAAAATCAATTTTTTATGTGCTTATTAAACCTCTGCATAACATTGAAAAATTAAAAACAGCCTAGCTTTTGATAATTGATTGTTAAGTAAATTAAGATGTATCAATACATTCTAATATCCAGTCACATAAATATTGTTATAGAAGAATATTTAATGACATGGGAAAATATTTATAATACATTTGATGTACCAAACCCAGGTTGTAAATTAAATGAGCTGCGTGGATAAAATAATAAATAAACATAAATACAAATGCAAACATAAATAAAAATATGAATAATATAAATAAGTAGAAATAATAATGATAAACTTGAAAATATCATATATCCAGACATGAATATTCAACACCAGAATGTAAATGACACAAGGATTACAGTAAATTTTCATGTTCTTTTTGCATTTTGTTACTTTTCCTAAAAACATATCAGATCACATAAATACCATTTTTTAAATTGGAAGATAATTGCTTCACAGTGTTGTGTTGGTTTCTGCCATACAACCATGTGAATCAGCCATGAATATACGTATGTCCCAGTCCTCTTGAGCCTTCCTCCCAACGCCCATCCCATCCCATCCCCCTGGGTTATCACAGAGCACCTGGCTGAGTTCCCTGTGTCATACAGCACCTTCCCACTGGCTCTCGCTTTAAGCATGGTAATGTGGATGTTCCAGTGCTGCTCTGTGAATTCCTCCCTCCCTCCCCTTAGACAGAGGTCTGTCCTATACCTCTGCATCTCTATTCCTGCCCTGCAAATTAGTTCATCAGTACCATTTTTCTCAAGTCCATATATAAGCATTAATATACAATATTAGTTTTTTCTCTCCCTGACTTGCTTCACTCTGTGTAACAGGCTCTTGGTTCATCCACCTCATTAGAACTGACACAAATGTGTTCCTTTTTATGGCTGAGTAATATTCCACTGTATATATGTACCACAACTTCTTTATCTGTTCATCTCTTGATGGGCAAGATCACATAAATGTCATTTTAAATAAAAAAAGACGTGCCCCTGAAGTCATCCCAGAGAGCTGTGCCTCCAAGATGACCCTTGTGTTCCAGAGGCCACAGCTGCCTTGTTAAATTGCCTCAAATCCACAGCTTGCCTCACTCTCACCTGCCCAACTCCCTCCTCAGCTACCTTCAGACGGTAGAGCGTGCTGTGGAAGCTGGGGACATGGTGCTGATTGAAAATCTGGAAGAGTCCATTGATCCTGTGCTAGGACCCCTGCTGGGGAGAGAAGTCATTAAGAAAGGACGGTAAGACCCAGCTGCCCTGCGGGCCTTCCAAGGGGCTGGTCCATGGCCCCTGTAGAACCGTGCACAGACCTGCTCTCCCTAGAGCCTCCTCTCCCAGCTAGCTAGTTCTCCCGAAGCACCTCCTCATTCTTCCAAAAGAGGAACACCTAACTACTCTCCTGTCCTACAGAAAGTTTCCTGAGGAGCTTCCATCAGCCAGCTCACTGGCCTGCTTCCTAACAACCACAGCACACTCCTCTGGAGTAACTTGAGGAAATGTGATGGAAAAGCAGGCTGACTCTTTTTCTATATATACATTTGTTTATTTATCTCTATGTTTTGGCTGTGCTGGGTCTCGCTTGCTGCCTGGGCTTTCTCCAGTTGAAGCGAATGGGGGCTCCTCTCTGGTTGTGCAGGCTTCTCACTGTGGTGGCTTCTCTTGCTGTAGAACACGGGCTCTGGAGCTTGCAGGCGTCAGTGGTTGCAGCTCCTGGGCTCAAGAGCACAGGCTCTGCCGTGTGGCTGACAGGCTCAGTGGCTCCATGGCATGTGGGATCTTCTGGGATCAGTGCTTAAACCCATGTCTCCTGCACTGGCAGGCTGATTCTCTGCCAGTGAGCCACCAGGGAAGCCCCAGGCTGACTTTTAACCACAAGGATTTCATCTAAGCCAGCTGTCTGAGTTCTGAGAACTCACGTCTTTGTCGATTCGATGAGTGCCTGTTGCTTCGGGTGCCAATAGTTGATCAGGGCTTAGCAAGGGTTTAGGAGAAGGGGGAGGAAGAGAGAGACAGGGAAGGGCTACAGGCACATAGGAGAGGGGGTGAGAGTTATCGGGAAGGACTGGTTGGACCCACTGCTCAGACCTTAAGCCGCCTTTGCATGTCCTCGTTTAGTCACTAAGTCACGTCCTATTCTTTGCAACCCCGTGGGCCGTAACCTGTCAGGCTCCTCTGTCCATGGAATTTCCCAGGCAAGAATACTGGAATGGGTTGCCATTTCCTTCTCCAGGGGATCTTCCAAACCCAGGGATCAAACCCATGTCTCCTGCATTAGCAGGCAGATTCTTTACCACAGAGCCACCAGGGAAGCACCCTTGCATGTCTTTAGGAGGCACTTAATTACTTATTTAAGCATTTTCTCCCATAGAAGTAATGTTCCACCAATCACGAGACAATGTAAGCTCTACTGCTAGCGCGTAAGTCACCTTTGTGCACTCTTAAGATGGTGCCCCTTCCTGCAAGTGCTTTACTGCCATCTGCTGGAAACATTTTATAATGCGCTCCCACGTACATGCACCGCTAAGTGGATAGCTCTCCCTCCAGCCTTACCCAAAAAAATAAACAGGAAGGCCGTGGGAGAAGGTATGTCAGCCTCCACCCTGTTCCCTGCGTGAAAGCTCAATCTAGACATGCCCGTCCATCTGAATGGCAATATCGTTTGCTACGACCTTGCAAAAACTCCCACGCAGGATTCTGTCCCTGACCAAAGCTCCCAGGAAGGCACCCACCTTCACACGAGCCTCTTTGTTCCAGGTTCATTAAAATCGGAGACAAAGAGTGTGAGTATAACCCCAGGTTCCGGCTCATCCTTCACACCAAGCTGGCCAACCCTCACTACCAACCGGAGCTGCAAGCTCAGGCCACCCTGATCAATTTCACCGTGACCAGAGAAGGCCTGGAGGACCAGCTGCTGGCTGCGGTGGTCAGCATGGAGAGACCTGATCTGGAGCAGCTGAAGGTACATGAGGCGCCCACCCAGCAAGGGAGCGAGGAGGGAAACACTGCCACCCGAACCTGCCGTACACCCTCCTCTGCGTGTGGGGGTGGGGGGTGTTCCTTCAGAAGTGGAGCCGTGTGGTTCTTCTGGAGCTCAGAGGAGCACCAACACCATGTTCCTAGAACAACGTCATGTTCCTGAAACAACACCAGTTCCCTGGAACATCCCTTGGGAAGCAGAAGGTAGAGCAGGCTGAAGACCAGGAAGCAGAAGGCAGCTGGGAGAAACTGCAGTCCCGTCCAAGACACTTTTGGACCACTCATCACAAGTGTTCATGTGTCTATGTCCAGAACTAAATGGGATTCATTCCTGCAGGGGCAATAGAAATAGATTCAACCATGTTAGGGAACGTCTTAGCTTGAGCTGCCATCACAAAATACCAGAGGCTGAGTGGCTGGGACAACAGATATTTATTTTGTCACAGTCTGGAAGCTGGAAGACAGAGTTCAGAGTCCAGTTTCTCGCGATACCTCTCTTCCTGGCTTGTAGGTGGCTGCCTTCTCACTGTGCATTCACAGACCTCTTCCTTGCATCCACACAGAGAGCAAGCTCTCTGGTGTCTCTGCTTATAAGAGCAATGATCCCACCACAGGGACCCCTTCCTCATGACTTCATTTAACCTTAATTACCTCCTTCTCTAATTACCCCCATCTCCAATACAGTCATGTGGAGGTGTGGGGGGGCTTAGGGCTTCAACATATGAGTTGGGAGGGAACACAATTTTGTGTGGAGCGAGTAGTGTCCTTTTTCCTATCTCCTTAGATATGATTGGATTGTAATAGCAGGGGAATATTAGAGAGCCAGGGGGCTGATTTAAATTGGGAAGTTCAGAAAAAGATTCTATAAGCAGGTGGCATAAGCCTTTGGCATGGAGCACTCTCAGGAGTCAAGAGTGAATCCTGGTTTTAAGGCCAGATTGAGGCATGTGGTTTTTCTTTAAGCTTTTTACTTTGCATTGAAGTATAACTGATTAGGACTTCCTTGGTGGCTCAGACAGTAAAGAATCTGCCTGCAATGCAGGGAACCCAGGTTCGATCCCTGGGTCAGAAAGATCCCTTAGAGAAAGGAATAGTAACCCACTCCAGTATTCTTGCCTGGAGAATCCCATGAACAGAGGAGCATGGCGGGCTACAGTCCATTGGGTCACCAAGAGGCAGACATGACTGAGCAACCAACACTTTTACTTTTCACGGAGGAGAGCTATTCCTTTTGAGGACAGTAGAGTTATGACAGAGAAGTAAAACTTGACCCCATCCTCTAGCTATTCCCTCAGATAACTTCCATTTAATGACTAGACCATGTCCCAGCATTCTGCTAAGCCTTGCACAGCACTGCTATGTGTAGGGCCAGGTTTAACCCGGGTAAGGCTACTGTGAAAGGGGAATTCAGCCCAAGATCACATGATTAGTAACTGCTGCAGTTGGGGTTCAAGTCCTCAGCTGATCTGACATGCTTGTGGTCCTGAGCACTCCTCTGTTCCACTTCCAGTTTGCTAAGGGCAGGGGCTCTGGCCCCAAAACCCTCTGTCTGTTCAGACCAACCTGAGAACAGGATGCTCTGGGCTCCTATACCTGACTCTCCCTTATGTGATACTGCAGTCAGAGCTCACAAAGCAGCAGAATGGATTCAAAATCACCCTCAAAACATTGGAAGACAACTTGCTTTCTCGCCTCTCCTCGGCCTCTGGGAATTTCCTGGGAGAAACGGCCCTGGTGGAGAACCTTGAGATCACCAAGCAGACTGCTGCAGAAGTTGAGAAAAAGGTAAGACCTGGCAGCCTGGGCTGGGGTGGATGGGGGCGGGCAGAGGCCCTCCTTCTGTTCCCTGAGTCCACCGTCCAGGGACAAATGTCAGAGTAGGAGATGGCTGATCCATCTTCCCGAGTTTCCCCTGGAAAGTTGAGCTCGGCAGGATTCCTGAAACAACCACCTCACTGCCTGCATGACAGAGCCCTCACCCCCTATAAAATGCTGTTGACAACTCTACTCTGCAAATGTTTGACCGGCACTTAGATCTGTACAGGGGCTTGTGTTCTGTGCAGGAAATAGTGGCTCAAACTGAATACCTTAGTGAGTCCATGGAGTTGCCCTGAAGCTAAGGAATCACGCTGGTGTACAAGTACATGGCTGCACCCCCAGAAAATCCACAACCTGCAAAAATCTCACAAGTCTGATTTCAATGAGAAAATTTTAGTGATGTCCCAGTAAACTGAGCTCTCAAAAAAATTTTTTTTTAATTATCATCCTGCAAAACTACTTAGCATGTGTTTCCTTCCTTTAAGGGCATGGAAAGGAAAGTGGAAATTAAGGAAACCTTTCCTGATGGTCTCTTTGTGTGTGTGTGTATGTGTTAATCCCTCAGTCGTGTCCAACTCTTTGTGACGCCAAGGATTGCAGCCCACCAGGCTCCTCTGTGCATGAGATTTCCCAGGCAAGAATACTGGAGTGGGTAGCCATTCCCTTCTGCAGGGCATCTTCCCAACCCAGGTATCGAACCCAGGTCTCCTGCACTGCAGGCAAATATTCTGTACCATCTGAGTCACCAGGGAAGCCTAACAGTCTCTATACAGTCTGTGAAAGCATGAGTCAAGCTCCTCTGCTAAGAGTGAGGGTGTGGTGTTGAGATAGGGGGCCTGGGGAGAGGAATGAAGGTTTTCAATAGCTGTTGGAGGACACGGGTTAATGGACAGCATGAAGGACTCAGGTGACATGAAAAATATGAGTCAGTGAAAACACCAATCTGAGCAACTATGTGATTTCTATTCAGTTCCACTCTCTTCTGAGAATCTTTGTCTTTTAACTACTGGTTTAACCAAGTTTTACATTTTTAAACAGTACTGATACAATTGGATTTTTTTCTATTATCTTGATTTATTCTTTCTATTAACAATCCTTTTATTTTTTTCTCCTTTCTTGATTTTTCTTTATCCTCCTCTTTTATCCATTGCTAGTTTTAAAGTTATTTACTGTTTATTTTATTGATTAATCTTAATTTTCCATCAATATATGAAAGATATATTTCATTTCATATGTGTCTTAACAATATATATATTGACTTAACAAAGTCTAAAATTAAGCACTATATCTAGCCTCTTTCAAAACATTATAAGGATATTAGAAACTTTGATTATTTTTTTCCATCTTCTGTTATTGTTTTATAGCATTTTGCTTCTACCTTGCTTTCATCTGCTACTTCCAAACTGGTCATATTTTTTATAGTCTTTGTTATTTAAATTGACTGTACATTTAAGAAATTCTTGCATCTCACTTACTTCTTTTGGATTCAATTTTCTTCTAATCAAAGAAAATAATTACTTGTTCAAGGGCCTGTGGATAGTAAGCTTTCTTTGACATTGACTGCTTCTTCAAAGTAAAACCTCTGGTCTTTAATCAACTTTGGAAAATTCCTAACCATTATAGTTCAAACATTGCTTCTCCCCTATTCTGTCTGTTCTCTACTTATTTCTGTTACATACATTTTGAATCTTTTTATTTTATCTGCCAAGTCTAAGAACTTCTACATATTTTCCAACTTTCTTTCTCTCTGAGCTGCTTTTTAAACAGTTTCCTCAGATTTGTTTGTTAGTTTGCTTATTCTCTTTCAACTCAACTTCATTATTTAACCAATGTACTGAGTTTCCTATTTAAATAGCTGTATTCTTGTCTTTGGAAGTTCTATTTAGTTCTTTTTCAGATGATGTCTGTTCTTTTTTATAATGTCCTGATTTTATACTTTTTTTTTTTTTAACCTCTACTGCTTTTAAACAGAATTAGTTAATGAGGTAGGTAGATAGTCACTCAGTCATGTCCAACTCTTTGTGACCCCAGGGACTGTAGCCCACCAGGCTCCTCTGTCCATGGGATTCTCCAGGTAAGAATACTGGAGGAGGTCACCATGTCCTTCACCAGGGGATCTTCCAGACCCGGGTATTGAACTTGCATCTCCCACTTTGCAGGCTAATTCTTTACCATCTGAGCCACGAGAGAAGCCCTAGTTAATGGTAGATCAATCGTCTTCAGCTCTTGGGATGCTAGGAGGTCTTCTAATTATCCCAATAGGTAACACTTCCTCTTGAACTTTGTAGTTGTTTATTGTGAGCTCATCTTCAGTAGGGTTTGTTTTTTCCTGTGGGCTTTGCATGAATTATCAGCAGTTTCACTCTATCCTGGAGTATAAGGCAGGTTGTACTGAGGTTATATTTAATAGGATATTCTTACAGAATCCCTTTGTGATGTTTAAGTCTCTTCTTATTTTTACCTCTGATAAGAAATTTTCTGAAAATAAACCTTTCCATTGAAAGAGATCTTCTCTGTGAATTTACACGTTCATAAAAGTACGGAGCACAGAAAATAGTGGATGTCTGTGATGGTCCAGTGGCTGAGAATCTGCCTTGTAATGCAGGGGACACAGGTTCCATCCTGGTCCCGGCGCCCATGCTCTGCAGTAAGAGAAGACCCGCAGTGAGAAGTCGCTGAACCACAGCTAGACAGAAGCCTCCGTTCGCCACAGCTAGAGAAAGCAGCTAAGACCCAGCGCAGCCAAGGATTAATTAATTAACTAATCAATTCAGAACAGCTGTCTGTGTAACAAAGAAAACAGAAAATTCGATGATGCTGCTTTTGCTGGAGTCCTACTGCCTGGCTTGCTTTTCAAGCTAGATGCACTGATGAGTGTGGGTGTGTGCGTATCTGTGTGTGCATCTCCCACACGTCCCCAGCCGGAGGGGCTGACACGCTCACCTTTGAAGCACTAGGAGTGTGTCCTCTCTTCCTCACTCGAGCTCGGTTAAGGAAATCACAGCAGCTTTCTGCCCTCCCTTGTTCCCCTCATCCGCATCCACCCAGCCCACCCACAGACACAGGGTGCTGACACAGAGCGGCCACAGTGATTCTCAGGGAGCCCTGGCTGGTTCGAACGATGGACCGCTCTTGATTTTTCTAACAGGTGCAGGAGGCCAAGGTGACCGAGGTGAGAATCAACGAGGCCCGGGAGCACTACCGGCCGGCCGCTGCCCGGGCCTCTCTGCTCTACTTCATCATGAGCGACCTCGGCAGGATCCACCCCATGTACCAGTTTTCTCTCAAGGTGACTTAGCCCCGGAGCCCTCTACATCGTCATAACACAGCAGCGTGACATGCCCCGTGCAGCTCTGCACGAGGGCTTGTCCGTGGGCTTCATTAGCCGTGGCAAGTCTTTCAGATCAGATCCAGGAGAGCAGCGACTTGGCCTTACAGGCCTCGTCTCTCTAAATGGGTCTTTCATGACTCATTGGTTATTTGGCTGAAACAGAGGAAGAGGCCATGGCAGGTCCCAGCCTTGTTTGCTCAGCGAGTTCATACGATCCAGCCAGCACTCTGCTTCCAGACCGTGTGGAAGAGGAAACATCGGCAGGGAGCCCTGCCCCAGAGAGCTTCACAGCTAATAGGGCTGATCAAATGTGTGCCTCACTTGTATCTGTTAAAACCAAAGCAGGCCACACTAATAGTCAAACTCTAAACTAGTGTCCCTGTTACCCTAATGGGCTTCCCAGGTGGTGCAGTGGTAAACAAAATCCACCTCCTTGTCCCAGAAACACAAGAGATGTGGGTTCGATCCCTGGGCCAGGAAGATCCCCTGGAGGAGGGCATGGCAACCCCTTCTAGTATTCTTGCCTGGAGAATCCCATGGACAGAGAAGCCTGGTGGGCTACAGTCCAGGGTGTTCGCAAAGAGTCAAATACAACTGAGCACACACACACAATTACCCTAATATCCTCAAAGCTACTGCTTTGTGGTTGCTGATATATTTCTAAAATCAGCAAAATTTCTAAAAAGATGTTAGCAGTTGTAAGTGCTAACCAAGCTTATCTTACTCATGAAATAATAAAGACCTATAAATTTTAAGTACATCTCTGAAAGTATATCTTTCTCCCATAAGGAGTTCTCCAAAAGACCATAGCTGCAGAGTCTGTAGGGGGCTCTGAACAACTTCTCTGGTTTAATCCAACAGAGAGGACACTCACCTTCAGGGTGCACACCTCATTCAGCTGCCCCCTGGAGGCCAAGGTGTGGGGATGAAGCTGAGCCACTGAGAAGGAAGAAGGCTTCCACGCCTGGGACTCACTAGGCTGGAAATGGCATTTCATCCTGCCCCTATTCCCTCCCCTCAGCTCAGAGTCTCTGTAATATTGTATGTTTTTAAAAGAAATCCAATACTTGGCATTATATTCAGGTCAAAGCCCCATGTGAAAGAAATATAAGGGATTTAAAAGACAGTATAGAAGTTAATGTGATAAGCCTAGTGACTATGGAATCACCTCCCTAGTTTTGAGAGTAGTTGAAATCTACTGCAGTGACTCTTCCTGAAACAGGGAAATTAGGTGAAGCCCATGAAAATATGTGTTCTAGAAGAAAAAAAAAAAAACAAGCAAGAAAACTGGAAATCTGCCTAGCCAAAAATTGAAAAGACCCAATAATATCTTAATTTCCATTTTCTTTAAAGATTCATCCTTGACCTTTGTTTTCTTTAATGATTATTCTCTTTATTCTTCTTTAATGATACATTCGTTCCTATTATCAATTTTTATAAGTAGTCATATCTAAGTTTAAAATGATGGAAAATTGATTCATATGATCAGTATGAAAATGGATTCATATTATACCCATCATGTACAATTTGGAAGGTGTAACCAAAGCAGGGTATGCTCTCACGGTGGCAGAAAGTGTATATAAGAAAAAAGCACATGTAAGAGGACTCATCAAATGATATGGAATTACTAGAAAGAAAAACCAAGAACAGCTGATACTCTGATCACTACCAAAAGGAAAAGTAATTAATGAAAAATATTCTGACTACCTATTATGTATACAGGTCTCTTATAGAGAGCAAATTTGTACAAGATGTTGATTCTACCATCAAGAATTTCATAATCTAAAGGTAGAATCACCCAAACTGGTTGCTGTTCATTGTGTTCAGTTTCCAACAAAACTTATTAGATTTAATTTAATTATTTTGGTCACTGGACCTAAACAGTATGCTTCATAGCTTGGCCTTCTTTGTGACAACATAGTAATTTAAACGAGCAACTAAGTCAGGAGTTTTCCTGTTGCCACTGGCCCTCCTTGGCAGGTTACGCTGGGAAGTTATTTCTGTGATTGGTGAATTATAATACTCACCAGAGGTTGGGCCACTAGTTACATACAGAGAGCCGTGTAAGCTACCAGTGTCCTATCTCCTGCCCCCAGGCCTTCAGCATTGTCTTCCAGAAGGCCGTGGAAAAGGTGGCTCCTGATGAGAACCTCAAGGAACGGGTGGCCAACCTGATAGACAGCATCACCTTCTCAGTGTGCCAGTACACCGCCCGGGGGCTCTTCGAGTGTGATAAGCTGACCTACCTTGCCCAGCTCACCTTCCAGGTAAAAGAGGATTGAAGACATTTCCAGAAAACAGGTCAATTTATATGCCCAACCAGCAGATATAAAGAAACTTTTTTCTTTAAAAAATTTAATATTCATCTATTTATTTAGCTGCGCCAGGTCTTAGTTGCAGCATGTGGGATCTAGTTCCCTGACTAGGGATCGAACCAGAGCCCCCTGCATTGGGAGCTTGGAGTCTTACCATTGAATACCAAGGAAACTTTTGCTTTTTTAAACGTCAGTTCCCATAGTTTGTGAAGATTATTGAGCTCTAAGCAGAGGCATCAGACAAGAAAATCCAGCATGGTGCACGCAGGCCATCCACTCCATTGTCCCACTCATGGCAGATATGCTTAATCAACCATTATACTTTTTCATGGTGATGCTGGATGAGGAAGATCCTCCTCCACAGGGCCCTCCAGCAGCCACTACCAATCAATCCAAACTAGCCCTGAGGATGAAACTGGATGGCCATACCAAAGACTGGATACTTCCTGAGAGGCAGTAAGAACTTAAAGTATCCCTCATTATTTATGTACCTTCAAGGTTGCAGGTAGCACTAGCAGAAAAGAATCCACCTGCCAATGCAGGAACCATAGGAGGCGCTGGTTCGATCCCTGGGTCGGGAAGATCCCCTGGAGGAGGAAATGGCAACCCACTCCGGTATTCTTGCCTGAAGAATCTCATGGACAGAGAAGCCTGACAGGTTACAGTCCAAGGGGCCTCAAAGAATCGGGCACAAGTGAAGCAATCTAGCACACAGCACAAGGTTGCAAGTTTAATGTCCAAACCTTCCCCCGGAAGAAGAAACTGCAAATGTCCTTCTACAGCTGCAACCTTGGTCTTAGAAAAGTCCTTAAGAACTCTGGTTCTCAAGGGCTCAGAAGCATCAGGGCTTCCAGTGTTAATAAGAAACCGTTGCATTCTGCTTATTCTCAACATCAAAAAACCATGAAACTGATTTCCTTGAACCTAACTCTCTACGGACTTCCTGGGTGGCTCAGTGGTAAAAAAGAATCTACCTGCCAGTGCAAGAACTTCAAGAGACACAGGTTCGACCCCTGGTTGGGAAGACCCTCTGGAGGAGGAAATGGCAATCCACTGCAGTATTCTTGCCTGGAAAATGCTATGAACCAAAGAGCGTGACAGACTACTGTGCATGGGTTTGCAAAGAGTCAGACATGACTGAGCGAGCATGCATGCATGCATGCATGCACCCAACTCTCTAACCATTTTAGAATTGGGATTTCTCCCGATTATAAATTAGAAGCACAGACCAGATTATCCTGTAGGACTTCACCAGTTCTGAAAGTCAGCTATTCTAAAATCACTTCTGCTCAGACTCATTCTGAAGTCTGAATCCACAGAGGAGCATTAGCATGGCTTGTCCCTCTTCCCCCTGTGTGTTCCCCTCCCCGGCCGGATAACAGCTTGGCCACCTCAGAGGGAACTTGAGCCCCACCCCAGATGAATTTTCCTCCTGCCACTCATTTCCCCCAAAGCCCAAGGAGCTTCTGCTTCTGGCTTTCACTCTACTCCCCTCATAAATATTTCAACCTCGTTTTACAAGGGCTGCTTCACCTCATCTGTGATTTCTAGCCCAGTTTTTCCTTAAAGACTTTTCCTCGAACTAATCAAATTATTTTTTTCTCTGTGAGTATTCCCATCTGTATCTTCTCAGCGGAGAACACCATTTGAAGGAGGAAGAACAATCTCCTGAGCGCCTCTCAGCATGAACTGTTAGTTCTAACCCAGTCAAATGCTTTGCCCTCCCTGCTCACACAGCACTAATTCCCTCCCAAGCTTCTGCAGTGTCCACTGCCCCCTCCCTGGGAAGCCTGTCTAAATCTCATGCTCAGCTTCTCCAAAACCCAATTCAAAACCACTTACAGAAAGTTCAGTCAAATGCATCTCCCTACCCTGCTTCCTAGCCACTCCCCTGTTGGGTCCCCCTTAGCAGTATTTTTTAAATTTATTTTTGGCTGCGTCACGCCTTAGCTGTGGCATGCAGGATCCTTCATTACTCTGCATGGGCTCTACTCTAGTTGCCTGGAAGCATGTGGGATCCTAGTTCCCTGACCAGGGATGGGACGGAACCCAAGTCCCCTGCATCGGAAGGTGGATTCTTAACCAGTGGACCACCAGGGAAGTCCCCTGTCAGCATTACTCATTCACACATGCACTGCTGCTTTGCCTACATTCATCCGTTACTTTGACTCTTTCCTCAAATCGTGTCATTCGTCCGTGTCGTCTTCTCTGTGAGATTGCAGGAATGTGTTTCATGGCATTTAGGACTGATCCATCAATTCCCTGCTTACCAAGACATACAGTCATTCACTGTGTGCGCTTTAGCCACACTGGTATTTGGGGTGAAGTCAGATGCACCCAGAGGTGATCAGCACAGATAAAGACTTTCTTCCCCTCCACCCGATTTCAACAACCAAAACGGAGGAGTGCACTCTCAGGTTAGAAGTAGCACTAGTTAGACCGGTGGCAACTCCAAGGGACTCCAGGACCCACGACTGCCGCCAGGTAACAAAACACAGCGCTGGGACTTCCTGATGGTCCACTGACTAAGGCTCTGGGCTCCCAATGCAGGGGACACAGGTTTGATCCCTGCTCAGGGGACTAGACCCTAGAGTAGGAAGTGGCAACCCACTCCAGTACTCTTGCCTGGAAAATCCCATCCACAGAGGAACCTGGTGGGCTACAGTCCATGAGGAGTGGCAAAGAGTCAGACATGACTGAGCGTCTGAGCCCAGGGAACTAGGTCCCACATGCTGCAGCTAAAGATCCCATGTGCCACAACTAAGACCCAGTGCCGCCAATAAATGAATAAGAACACTGTCCTTCCATGTTGCAGATCCTCCTCATGAACCAGGAAGTGAGTGCAGCTGAGCTGGACTTCTTGCTTCGATCTCCAGCACAGACAGGAGTCACCAGTCCAGTGGAGTTCCTCTCCCATCAGGCCTGGGGTGGCATCAAGGTCGGTACCAGCCCCTCACAAAAAAAAGAATCCACCTTGTCCTCTCCTGGACTGCTGTTCTGATGCTTATCCCTAGGAAACCAGCGGGGCTGTCTTTGAGGGTTTCACCCTGAGCTGTACTGGGGGTTCCTCGGTGGCTCAGTGGTAAAGAATCTGCCTGTCAATGTAGGAGACATGGCTTCGATCCCTGGTTGGGGAAGATAGAAGGAAATGGGAACCTACTCCAGTGTTCTTGCTTGGAAAATTCCATGGACAGAGGAGCCTGGCAGTCTACAGCCCATGATATTGCAAGCAGTCAGACATGACTTAGAGGCTAAACAACGACAACCTGAGCTGTGTTAGACTTCAGTGGGTCCCTTTGCCGGCACCCCTACGGCAGAGCTCCCCCTTCCCGGGCCTGCTGGAAGGGCTCTGCCAAGAAGGAGCAGGTGCGTGCTCGTGCGTGGGCTCTGCCTCTAGGATGTCGGGGAACAGAAGGAACGTGCAAGTGTCTTTGACTCAGCTGAGCAGCTTTCCTCCGGCCAGTGCTCAGGGCCAGCTCCTCTGTAAGGCACAGAATTCAGGCTCCTCTGTGAGACCCAGGCTGGTGTGGAGATGCTGTGTCCATGGAGGGGTCAGATACCAGGGTGCTGCCAGTGGTCCATCTCCACGTGAGTCCTAACCGCCTCAAAGCAGGGGACACATTCCAGCCTGGGATTCTAGTGGTTAATAACAGCTCACGTTTACTGAGCACCTTAGAAGCACATTGTTGTTGCCTTTCGGTCACTAAGTCATGTCCAACTCTTTGCGACCTCATGGACTGCGGCACGCCAGGCCTCCCTGTCCTTCACTATCTCCTGACGTTTGCTCAGATTCATGTTTTGCTCAGATTCATGTCCTTTGAGTCGGTGATGCCATCCACCCATCTCATCCTCTGCCGCCCCCTTCTCCTTTTGCCTTCAATCTTTCCCAGCAGAAATGTTTTCCCTTATGTTATTTTCATGTTTCCCTGGGCAAGAGGTACTGTTTGTTCTCATTTAACATGTAAAGAAACTGAGGTCACTCATTTTATAAGTAGCAAACCCAAGACTCGAGAATTGAGTTCTGGTCTGTCTGACGGCAAAGCCCATTATCCCCTTCCTTGTTATTCAGCTTAGTTTCACTGGGACTTGATGAACATTGAAAAGATCACAAGCGATGAGCTCTGTCCAGTAGGGACCACGCCTGCATTCAGACGGGCTCGCGCAGTGCTGAGTGGTAAGCGTGTACTGGGTGAACATCAGCCCCAGAGTCCAGACTCTCTCTCCAGGTGGGCAGCGGTTGGGTCCCCACCTGAAGGAGCCCCACAGTAGGTGCTGGAGCTGTGCGAGGACCAGTACCTACCAGCACAAAGTGCATCCTATTTATGGCCTTCCTGCATTTTTTGTTTTTGTTTTCTTTTTCGCTTTTAAAGATTTTTTTTTTTATGTGAGCCATTTTTTTAAAGCCTTTATTGAATTTGTTACAATCTTGCTTCTGTTTTATGTTTTTTGGCCACTAGACTTATGGGATTTTAACTCCCCCAACAGGGATTGCATCCGCACTGCCAGCATTGGAAGGTGAAGTCTTAACCATCGGACCCCCAGGGAAGCCCCTCTGACCTTCCATGTTTGTTCCCTCTCCTACATGTTTCACAGCACAAAGAGGCCTGAGTCTGAAGCAATGTGACTGGCTCTCTCTTTATATATTTTTTCACTAAAACTGTTTTGAGACAGTGATTCACATGCAATTATGTGAAATAGCTTCTTTGTACCGCATCCCCTCGGCAGCCACATCTAGCTTTTCTGCAGCACGATGTCACATCCAGGAAGCTGACATGGATACAGTCCACTCTATTCTGATTGCACTTGGTTTTCATGCAGGTGTGTGTTTAGTTTTATTACACGTGAAGATTCATGTAATCAGCACCACAGTCAAGATCTAGAAAACTCCGACTGGTGTGTAGGTCGCTTGTTATAAAAACAACAACCTCCTCCCTCCCCCAGCCTAATTCCTGGCAACCACTAATCTGTTCTCCATTTGTATAATTCTGTCATCTCAAGGATGTTATATAAATGGAATTATACAGTATGCAACCTTTGGGGACTGGCTTGATCACTCAGCCCAACTCCCTTGAGATCCATCCAAGTTGATTTACTTTAGAACAAAAGCCCAGCACATAATCATTTATATGCATGCTGTCCTCTTCAAAGGAGTCATCTTGTGAAATGCTGCCGTGGCCCAAAATGTTTTTCTAACTTTTCTCAGAGTCTGCAGCTATTCTTTCAGTCATCTTTAGAGCTATGTCTAAATCAAGAGTCATCAAACATTTCCTACAGAGGGCTGTACAGCAAATATCTAGGCTTTGAGGGTCACACTGTGTCACAACTATTCAACTCTGCCAAAGTCATACCCCATAGGTAAGCAAATGGAAGTGGCTGAGTTCCAATAAAACTTTATTTACAAACACAGCTGGTGGGCCAGACTGTCCCCACAGGCCTCAGTTTTCTTATCCTTGATCTAAATAATAAAGGTATGATTTGATTTTTATATATTAACTTCACTTGAAATTCTGAATCCAATCTGGCAAGTGAGAAGGGAAAGTCTATGTTGGGAAGGAAAATAGGGGAACTCCATTCAAACCACGAAGTCACAAAATGCCTAAGAATAATTATAATGTGTCAAGCATATGTGTGGAAAATCAGCTTTTCTAGGCTACATAAGATATGAATAGACAGAACCTGGAGTACTGCTGTGAAGAAGAAATCGAAAGAAAGCACACCACGTGTGTCATTTAAATTTTTCTAGTAGCCACATCAAAAATGCAAAGTGCAAAAAATAATGTAAAATGAAATCAATGAAAATAAATTTAATAATATATTTCCTGAACCTAGTACAACCAAAATATTTTCCTTTTAATATGTAATTGTTACAAAAATTATAAATGAGATATTTTACATTTTTTGAGGTAATTCTGAATCCCAGTGTATATTTTTTGCATTCACAATACATCTCAATTCAGATACTAAATCTTCATCAGAAATACTTGGCTTGAATTTAGATTTTATAAAATTTAGAGTTACAGCAGTTGATTCATATACCCAAGTTATTTCAAATGTACTCAAAAGTTCTCCAACTACTAAGGCAAGTTCCAGTTTCTAAATTTAAATTTTAAAATAATTAAAATGAACAAAAAGAATGTGTTAAATTTGTAAAAAAAAAAAAAAAACTAGATCCTATGCAGAAAAAATCCACTATACCAGAAAAGAATAAATGCATTTAAAAATTTTAAATAAATAAATAAAATTAAAAGCAAATAAAAACCCTCTTCTTCAGTCATACTGGCCACATTTTGCTTGCTCAGTGTTCACACGTAGCCAGTGGTGTCCTTGTTGGAAGTACAGGTCACGGAGCTCGAGAACAATGGCTCAGATTCTGATGCCCTTATGGGAAATGAATTCTGGAGAGCAGTTCTGAATACGCTCATTTGCTGAACTGGACCAATAATGGAGATAGACCAGTTGACGCAGGCTCTGAAGTCAGACGTTCCTGGGTTCAGTTTCAGGTTTGAGCTTGTGACCTCTGACAGGTTATCTTTGTTTTCTTATCTGTTATGTTATACACATAAATGTTCAGTAACTGGAAGCTGATTATCGTTATTGTATTTGTTTCCTAGAACATCCATAACAAAACGCCATAAGCTGGGTGGCTTAAAAACACAGACGTTTATTCCCCCAGAGTTCTGGAGGCTAGACATCTGAAATTAAGGTGTTGACAGGTCATGCTCCCTCCAAAGGCTCAAGGAGAGCATCCTTTTTTGCCTCTTCCAGCTTCTGAGAGGCCCAGGCATTCCTTGGTTTGTGGCAGGACCGTTCCAGTCTCTGCCTCCATCTCCACGGTCTGTACATGGCCGTCTTCCCTCTGTGTCTTTGCATCTCTTCTCTTCTTATAAGAACGTCAGTCACACTGGCCACCCTCCTGACCTCATCTTTACTGGATCACCTCTTCAAAGAGCCTATTTCCAAATAAGGTCACATTCACAAATCTGAGAGGTTAGATTTTCAACATATCTTTTTAGGGGACACAATTCACCTTATTGCAATTATGATTATTAATTACCCAGCTCTCAGGTATATACAGGCTTCTGTGATGGCTCAGTGGTAAAGAACTTACCTGCCAATGCAGGATACGTGGGTTAGAAAGATCTCCTAGAGAAGGAAATGTCGATCCACTCCAGTATTCTTGCCTGGGAAATCCCATGGACAGAGGAGCCTGGCAGGCTACAATCCCCTGGACCACAAGAGTCGGACATGGCTTAGTGACTAAACAACAACAAGGTGTGTATATGCTGTGGTTGACATGGGTTGTGCCCTATAGAATTGTCCATCGAAGGAAAACCTTTGAGGACCTGCGAGTTGCCCAGCTGAGTCCAGTCCAGTTGCCTTTTTCTTTGTAATCCCACAAAGCCCTCTGCAGCCCAAGTCACAAAGAATAAGTGATTCGAGAGCACTCTATACTGCGTTCATTGTGCATCGCTCCACCCAAAAGCCACTGTGCAATTTGCTCCCGTTCCTCTTTTGTCTGGTCTGCTTTGCTTTTCTTCACTTTGCTTTTCAGTTTTGTTTTGCGAGCTAAGCTCATCTGGCTGTTCAAAGGCTTCTGCAAACGAGGGAAGCTTTCTCTTTCTCTCTATCTCCAAGTTTTGTTACCGGAGCCACATCCAGCCCCTTCCAGATCCACCCCAGCGCAGGATGCGGGCTGGTGACACACAATGCCCTGTGCAGCCTCTGACGGATGCTGTTTTTAAGTGTTCAGTTGGATTTTAGCCCAAAGAAACAAAAGAAGTAGAATTGAATAGGACATGATTAAACACAAATTTTTTAAGCATCCTATCTGATGAAGAAGATGCATTTCCTTGATTCCCCAGAAGGCCTAATAAATAGGTGATGAATGAAATCTGTGATCAAATACTGCTTTCATTAGTAATTTCTGTAAAGAGTTTCAAGTTTTCATCTAATGCTGAACTTTCAGGTAACAGGCATGTTCTTGTCTCCATCAGAAGACCTCATCCGCGCTACCCAGCTTTGTAAGCCTCTGAAAAGTCCCCTCCCACCTCTCCGGATGCCAATTTAGCACAGTTGTACTTTGGTACCCAGTCCAACGTAATTAGGTTAATTAGTCATTTCCATTTAGCTTATTAGAAGGCTAGAAATCCCTTTCCCTCATTTGGAAGATTAAACATTGCAATTGTGTTCAACCCAGAGCTTCAGGAAAGCGTGTTTCAGACCCAGCCATGCCAGCTGGGAGCCCTGATCACCCTGTAATGTCCTCAGTTTTGTGGTGACTCCAGAGGAGGGTAATGGGCCTGCAGGAGGGTTAATGAGGACACAAGCTGGGAAGAGGGGCAAAGTGGCCGCCTGAAGGAGGACGGAAGTTTGGTCCTCGGCACAGACAGAGCTAAACACCACATCTGCAGCTTTGCTCAGCCTGCCAAGGGCCCTCCCAACAGCCGCCCAGATGTCCAACTTTTTTAATGCAGTGCTTCCTAAGTGCCAGGCAGCCTGCGAAGCCTGAGGCTACACAGACGGCTCAGAATGTTCTTGCCCACAGGGAACTCGCAATCTTGTGGGAGTCATAGACAAACAGACCAGCAATCGCAATCTGATAACGTAGAAGCCCCCCAAAAGCACAAAGAGGGTCTTTACAGTCTTCTGAGCACCCATATATACATTAGAGCATGAGCTAGGCAGACGATGATTACGTGGCCTCATTTTCCAAATGAGAAAATCAAAGCCTAAGAAGGTTTAAAAACAGGCTCTGAGTCAAAAGAGGCTCGTAAGAGGTGGCACTGGGACCAGAGCTCTTGTATTCCGGTGCCTCGACCACCATCATACACTCCACTCCCTGCTCCCCCGTCCATCCCCCGCACTACCCCCTCCCTCACTATCCCCCAGACCACCCCTTCCTCCCTCTCCACTCCCCACGCCCCTTCTCCCCTGCCACCCCACTCCAGTCCAGGTCATGTCTCAGCACTGCAGGTGCGCCCCCTGCTCTGAGTGATCAGCGTGAAGTTGGGAAGCCACAGAGCCCAGGTGATGGGGCAGTTTAGACAGGACATGTGTTCGTCCACTCAGGAGAAGAGCCTGGGCGAGACCAGCTTGAATGTGTGTGTCCTTCTCCAGCCTGACCTTCCCCTTGTCTCCTGTCACCCCTCCACTGCAGTCACGTGGCCTCTGCCACGGGCCATACCCTCCCTGCTTCAGACGTGGGCTCCCTGGATCCTTCCCCATGGAACGCCCTTCCCTCTCTCCACCTCTCTCTTTGCCCAACAGAATTCTACATCCCTGCTAAGGCCTCCCTCATCTCTTTCTGTTTAGCTTGATTGTAAGTGCCTTGACGGTACGTGTATTTTGGGGTTTGCCTTTGTATTCCCAAGTACTTGGCATGTAGCAGACATCTCATAAATACCAAAGAATGAATGGTATTCTTGAAATACCAAAGAATGAATGGTATTCTTGAAATACCAAAGAATTTCAAATAATGAGAATGCGTGGGTTCCTTAAAGTTCACAGCACTGTGGTAGGTGCCCTGGACCCGGTGTAGCTTTTAATCTCATTGGAGAGATGGAACCCACAGGCGGAGTTGAGTGATGTGGAAAGGCTACAGGTAGGTGACTGCGTCAGTGAGGTTCACCTGGGCACTCTGAAGAAACAGGATGGACCCCCACCCAAAATGCAGCTCCCATGTCCAGGCTGACGATGCCTCTTGCATACTCAGAAGGCATGAAAGAGTTTGTTGCTCACATGAGACTTTCTGGGCAGAGTAGGGGAATTACCAAGTAGCATGAAAATGGCTTGAGAGAACCAAGAAAGGTGGTGTCTTCGGCTTTTTGTGGTTCTTGGGGAGTGGGGCAAAGGCTTGCATGATATACACCTGCAAAGGCTTGAATGATACAACTTCCCTTCAGCACAAAGGAGGGAGCACCCAGATTACCTACCAGCTTGCCTGGTGGAACAGAAGAGGAAGAGGGAGAGATAAGGCTTAAAAGTGATCAGCAGTCACACATCCATAAAATGAGTCAGTCCTTATTAAATATATCGACCCTGTGAGTAGTTCTGAGTGGTCCACAAATGGGAGTGGGAGGGCTGTGTGTTCCAGGTGAGAGAAGATGCATGTGAGTGGGGATGCTGATTTTGGACTGGACTTGAACAATTTGTTAGCAATTTGTAAAGGCTTCCCTAGTGGCTCAGACAGTAAAGAATCTGCCTGCAAAGCAGGAGATCCAGGTTCATTCCCTGGGTCAGGAAGATCCCCTGGAGAAGGGAATGGCAACCCACTCCAGTATTCTTGCCTGTAACCCACCAGGCTCCTCTGTCTATGGGGTCTCAAAGAGTCAGACATGACTGAGTGACTAATACTTTAACAATTTGTAGAACCTTGATAAATAATTATGCCCAACACAGGAAAGGAAAGGACTAGAATTTGTGGAGAGGAGGACCACTCCCATGATGCAAGAAGTGTGAACCAGGCATCAAGCTGGGAGAGCACCTGGCACGTTTCCGGGTTAAGTCAGATGTGGGTGGACAGAGGGCGAAGGACGTGGGCTGGGTGGCTAACTGGATGGATTGGAGGGAAGCCCTAAAGGAAGAGATTTGATTCGTGTATTTGGACTTAATCCTTAGGAAAGCGAGAGACACATGGAAATTTTAGAGTTGGCATTAACACAAAGTCAATGATCATAGATCCTAGAGACATTTTGAGGGATGGAACTGATAGGTGTTGCTGGCAGTGTGAGAATGGGATTGAAAGGGAGGCATCAGAGACTTCAGTACCAGAGCTGTGACCAGAAAACTCACAGCAGCCTCTTGTCCCTCTTCCTGGGCGGTACCCCCCGGGGAGATGCTCTCTGTCCCACTGCTGAAACTTCCCAAACACTTTGTTTGCTAAACCTTACATATCCCTGGGGCTTTTGATAGCAGTGAGTTGATCAAACTCCTTCCTCTTCCATGGTGTGCTGGGGGGAAGATTCGAGACTCCAGGAAAGGAGGGGAGATGAGACAGAATTGTGTCTATAATACCATCCTCCTCCCCTACCCCCAGCGACGATGCAAATGACAGCTTTCAGGAGAAACTGCGTCCAGAGCCAGGTTCCCTGACCTTTTTCAGGCACTTTCATCGATGGAAGAATTCTGTAATCTGGATCGGGACATTGAGGGATCCGCCAAGAGCTGGAAGAAGTTCGTGGAATCAGAATGTCCTGAGAAGGAAAAATTCCCCCAGGAGTGGAAGAACAAGACAGCCCTGCAGCGCCTTTGCATGATAAGAGTCCTTCGGCCGGACCGGATGACCTACGCCCTGCGGTAGGGACGGGTGGCCCGGGGAGGCTGGGGTGGCGAGGAGGCCAGGGGCAGCAGGAAAGGCAGGGTGAGTGTGGCCAGGCCAGCAGGGCTGAGCCCAAAGCCACGAGTTTATCATGACGAAGGCTTTGTACCAATGTCCAGAATCCCATGAGGCCCATTGCTCTGTGTTCTTAAACACGTGTATTGTTAACACATGTATTGTCAACACACATGTATTGACAATATATTGCAGTATTGCCTTAAAATCTAAGTGACCCATTTGGGAAGAGGTCCTCATTGACATCTCAGGGGTAAAGAATCTTCCTGCTAGTGCAGGAGATGCGGCTTCGATCCCTGGGCTGGGAAGATGCCCTGGTGGAAAGGAATGGCAATGCACTCCAGTATTCTTGCCTGAAAAAGAATCCCACGGACAGAGAAGCCTGGCATGCTACAGGCTTGCAAAGAGTCAGACACAACTGAGCAACTAAACATACGCACACAGGCATGGAAGAGCTCAGGGGTATAACGTGCGGAGGGTTTAGCTGCTTTCTGAAGACGCTGCTCCTGGCAGTCTTCTGATGGGCGGTGGTGATGTAACAGGACATCTAGGTTCCATAGAGGAGTCAGCAATGGCCTGGGTGGATGGGGATCCAGAAGGAGCCCTGATCTAGGTGAGCAGGTGCACAGCTAGCAAGGCGGGTTGTGAGTGTCGACTTAGTAAGGAGTGTTGCTCCCAGCTCTGTAACTGCCAACCTGTGATCCTGAGCGCATCTTTCCACTTCCACAGACCTCTGTTGCTCATATGTTATCATTCTGTGACTGATGTATACACATAGACCTTTTTTTTTTTTGTCCCCTGGCAGAGATTTTATTGAGGAGAAGTTAGGAAGCAAATACGTGGTGGGAAGAGCACTGGACTTCGCAGCCTCCTTGGAAGAATCAGGACCAGCCACCCCCATGTTCTTCATCCTGTCTCCAGGGGTGGACCCACTGAAGGATGTGGAAAGTCAAGGTATGAAAACCTCACCATGCAGCCAGGGTGGCACCGGCCCCATGCACTGTCGCTCTGCCTCTGTCAGCTTCTGTTTTCCTGATTCAAGGCTCATTTTACAATGCTTGATGTTTGCTAAGCATACAGAAATCTGGGTCATTGCTGAACCGACCCCAGGGGGTCACCACCAGCCAGAGGACTGTTCTGGGATATAAGGTAGCAGATTCATGAGGAGACTTTGTCTCACCGCCCTCTCTGCCAGCCATTCCCCTGCCTGTAGTTGGAGCAGTGATTCTGAAATACAGGTACAATCCTTTCACAGCTCCTATTGCCTTCACGATAAGGTCCAAACTCCTTAACTTGACTTACAGGGAGCTTCACCCTCCAGTCTCTCCCTGTCTCTCCAGCCTAGTTTCCATTCATCGTTTCCTGTTTCTTCTGTAGCAAATGATCACAAACTTAGAGGTTTGAGGTAACACTATTATTTTATAGTTCTGGAGGTCAGGAATCACAAATGGGGCTTACTGTCTACCTCGTTCCCTCATGAGGACACCTACTATCAGGCCCACTCAGACAACCCAGGGTCATCTCCCCATCTAGAGGTCTTTAATCACATCTGTAGAGTCTCTTTCGCCAGGTAAAGTCACATCTATTCACCAATTCTGGGGTTTAGGACATGGACATCCTTGGGAGCTCCTTATTCTGCCTGTATTTCCCTACTGCCCTCTTTCTCACTCAACACAGAAGCCATCCCATTCTCCTGAATAGTCTGTTTCCCCCTGACCTCCCCTTCACCAGGCTACCTTTTACTCATTCTTTAAATACCCATTTCACTGTCACCACCTCCAGGAAGCCCTACTTGACTTCCAGGGTGCTTGGTATCCCTCCCATGTACTCTTAGAGCACCCTTCTATCTGTATGTCACATTGTAATCGTCTAATGACTATGGTGTCTTTATGTGAGAATGAGAGCTCCCTGGGAATAAATGTCCTTTTCAGCATAGTATTCAAGTTCCTGGTGCTTTTCATATGATAGGTACTCAGTAAGTAAATGAAGGGGCGAGGGCGAGCAAATAAATGACTAATCAAAACTATAAAACTTAACAAAATTGCAACATGTTGCAAAGTTAAATCAAGACTCAATGGGTTTTTATAGAGTCAAATCTTTATGGGTAAGAATACAGACCAGGTACTATACCTCCACAAGCAACCTGTTATTCCAGATGTAACGAAAGGAATAGGCTTTCCTGGTGGCTCAGTGGTAAAGAATCCACCTACCAATGTAGGAGACGTGGGTTCAACCCCTGGGTCAGGAAGATTACCTGGAGAAGGAAAGGGCAACCCACTCCAATATTCTCGCCTGGGAAATCCCATGGACAGAAGAACCTGGAGGGCTACAGTCCATGGAGTCGCGAAAAGAGTATGACATGACTGAAGAGACTAGACAACAAAAACAATGAAAGAAATATACACCATACACCTGGCGTTTGGCTCCAAAGAGTAGATACCTGTTTAAGGGAGGGAATCGTCTTACTCACTAATTTAATGTATATTTTCGTAATCTTCCAGCAGTTCAAGTAACGTATTTTTTAAATACCGATAACAAAGCAGTTAGAAAAGCGACAGTTCTCAGTCCAGCCCTCCCCACTCCCAGTGTCCTTTCCCAGACCCTGGGCTGTTGCCTATTTCTGAATTTATTCCTTCTAATAATTTCTCCTCTATTTCCTATTAGTAATTTATATCCCTCTTTCTGAATTTATCAATTTCAGTATCTACTTATCCTCTGATATGAAAAAATAAGAACTTAGCTCCTGTTCAGTTCAGTTCAGTTCAATTCAGTTCAGTTCAGTCACTCAGTCGTGTCCGACTCTTTGCGACCCCATGAATCGCAGCACGCCAGGCCTCCCTGTTACTGACAATCAATTGGCTTCATCCTAATTTTGCTAGCATAGATCATCAGGAAAAAAATCAAAGGAAATAAAATTTCTGAATCTTTAGGTGTCTAAAAAGACCAATTTTGCCCACATCCTCATTTGATGAGTTCTGCTAGGTCCAAAATGATTTTTTACTCAGAATGTGTCCACAATGTTCGATTGTCCTCTGGAACTCAGTTTTATTCCTGCGAGACCATATGCTAGTAGGGTGTTAGTCTTCCCTTGTTTCTTTTTTTTCTAAGTATTTAATTTTGGGCCACATGGCATATGGGATCTTAGTTCCCTGACCAGGGATTGAATCCACACCTCCTGCATTGGAAGCTTGGCGTCTTAACCACTGGACCACAGGGAAGTCCCCTGCCCTTGTTTCTTTGTTGGTGCCCTGTTCTTATTCCCTGGAGAGTTTCAAACCATCTCTCTACCTTGTGTTGTGACATTGCATGAGCTGAGTTAGGTGTAGGTCTTTTTCATTCACCTGCTCAGCACTCAGCCTGCTTTTTTTCACGTGGGAGAGTCATACTTCTCTTTATCTCTGGAAATCTTGCTCTGTCATTTTTTTGGAAATATCACCACGATTCACCAAGTTGCTCATGTTAGAAACCTGAGAATCAGTCACCCTGGACACCTCCTCCCACCCATCACACTTAGTCCTATCGATTCTACCTCCTGAACGTGTTTCAAATGGATCTAGTTGTTTCATTGTGCCTCCCTCGTCTGAGTCACCAGACTATCTCCTGGACTATCCCGAGAGCCTATTAACATCCCTCTTCTTCTCCTCCACCTGCAATCTTTTGCCACTCACAGCCAGACTCATCTTGCAAAATCTCAGATCTGATGATAACGCACTTCTACTAAAATCTCTGTAGTGGCTCCCCACTGTTCTAAAGGTAAGATCCAACACCACTGACATGGTCTCTGTGACCTGCAAGCCCCAGTCTTTCTGTCCAGCCTTGGATCTTTTGTTGTTGTTTAATTGCTCAGTCATGTCCAACTCTTCTTTTGACCCATGGACTGTAGCCCACCAGGCTCCTCTGTCCATGGGATTTCCCAGGCAAGAATACTGAAGTGGATTGCCATTTCCTTCTCCAGGGCATCTTCCCAACCCAGGGATTGAACCCACATTTCCTGCATTGGCAGGTGGATTCTTTACCACCAAGCCACCAGGGAAGCCCTCAGCCTCAGATCTTAACTTTCCCCAAATGCACACTAATACTCCAGCCACAGGGCTCTCTTAGGACCATCACCTCATGAGCTCTCCCGGCCCAGGGCATTTTCACAATCCATCCCTTTTATCTGAAATACTTCTCCCCAGTTCTTTGGTCCAGGGCCTGCCCGTCCTTCATGGATCATCTTCTCCTGAACTTCTCCCTGCAAGACCATCTGGGTCGCCCTTACACATGTATTTGCTTCAGAGCATTTAATACAGTTCTTTTAGCTTTGTATTTATTTATGTATTTGGCTGCGCTGGGCCTTTGTGGCGGCATGCGGGCTCTTCATTGCTGTGTGCGGGCTTTCTCAAGTGGCAGTGAGCAGGGGCTATCTCTAGTTGTGGAGTGTGGGCTTTTCTTGTTGCAGAGCACAGGCTCTAGGGTGCACAGGCCTAGTTGCCCTGCAGCATGGGGGCTCTTAGTTCCTGGACCAGGGATCGAACCCAAGTTACCTACATTGGCAGGTAGATTCTTAACCACTGTACCACCAAGGAAATCCCAATATAATTCTAATTAAACCTTTCTTTTATCATTTTAACTTACATTTGCCTACCTACTTTTTACTAAGACCCTGGAGATCGAGGACCACATCATCTTAACTTGGATTGTATCTGTGCCTTAAAGTCTAAGTAGCACAGAGTGGGGCTCAGTAAATACCAGTCGAATGAATTAGCAAACGAATGAATGCACATAAAAGAACTGTCGTCATTTCTAAGTTGTTCCTGACTTTCAGGTCTTTTTAAATAGAGTTCTGTATTCTTCTGTCCCATGGAGGTTTCATTCCTTTCATATTAACAAATCTAGCCTCCTCATTTTTAGTCAATGTTTTCCTTTTGGGAAGCTTTCATATACCCCGTTTATGAGCAATTTCCTCCTGTTCTTTGCCAAGTGACCTCCAACTATTTCATCACGTAGACTGAAGCTTTCTGTCATTCCAGGCAAGCTGACCCGTCCCTGAACCATATTGGTTATTTGTCTCGGAATATATCATCTCAACCCTGCCCTTGGTTTAATCTTAACGCACATTTCCTTAGCAGAGGCAATATTGCCGCTCATCAGCTGGCAATTACCTATGCACCTGTGCCACTTTCTGGATGGCTGAACTGGTTTTCTCATGCACCCATTTAGAACATACACTCTGGTTTCATCATGCGCTCCCCATCTTGGGTCTAATCATTTTGTCTGATGGACTCCTGTTCTCAGGTTTGGAATCCACATGACTGACTCAAACACTTTCCCCTGTGTCTGCCAGGCCCCTGCTTATAAAGGAAACTCACCATCTGTGCTTGGGCAGAATCTGTGCATCAGACCATCCACTGCTTTACTCCACGTAGCCTCTTAGAAAGCCTGGGATCCTTCCCTGCCTCTGAGTGTGTGATCCATGCCTCTATCCCTTTGTTTCATCATGGCAGTTATTATTTATTTATTTGGCTATGGTGGGTCTTCATTGCTTTTCTCTAGTTGTGGCAAGCAGGGGCTACTCTCTAGCTGTGGTGCATGGGCGTCTCATTGCGTGGCTTCTCTTGTTGCAGAACATAGGCTCTAGGGGGTGCGGGCTTCAGTAGTCGTGGCTCCCAGGCTCTAGAGCACAGCTCTCGTAGTTGTAGCGCATGGGCTTCGCTGTCCCTGCAGCATGTGAGATCTTTCCAGATCAGGGATTGAACCCGTGTCTCCTGTATTGGCAGGTAGATTCTTTACCACTGAGCCACCAGGGAAGCCCCATGGCAGTTCTTAATACTGGGCTAGGTTTTAACACCCTAAAAGTCAGATGAGAGATTTGATTTCCACCACCCTCACTCCAGCCCTTCTCCCAAAATGCATGAACCCACAGGCAAACAAAATTCTCTGTATGATCTTGGGAGTTCTCTAAGCTTCCGAAGCTCATCTGTTGACACTCGATTAAGAATGTGTGCTTTTCTAAGAATCTGAAAAATAAAAGATATGTATATTATAAAACTGAATCACTTTGCTGTAATCTGAACCTGGCACAACATTGTAAACCAACTATACTCCAATATAAAGTAAAAATGTTTAATTAAACAAATTTTAAAAAAAGAATCTGTACTTTTCTGACACTTGTGTCTGCCCCAGGATTTTCCATCCTCAATAGAGGAGGAGGAGGAAGAGGAAATTCCACCCACTTTCTTTGGCCTCTGTTTTAACATGAACCTGCCACCACTCACTCACACTGCATTCCTTCTTGCCTTCACAGATCAATCCTTTAACACTCGTTTAGTTTCACCCTCCTCTCTCTCTTTTCTCATCATGTCTCTTCATTCTATCTATTTTGGCCACGCCGTGCACGGTGCAAGGTCTCAGTTCCCTGACTGGGGGTGGAACCCATGCCCTCTGCAGTGGGAGCACGAAGTCTTAACCACTGGACTGCCAGGGAAGTCCCTCCTCTCTCTTCTCATCTCCTTCTTCCTGAACGAGCCACACTTGCTTATTGGCACCACGGTTTTTGCTTTTGGTTCATCTAAAAGCAATCGCCCATTGTTTCCAGTCACCCCTATTACCTTCCTCCTAGGGTTACTGTGAGGATAAGCATGAAATCTCAGGTGCGAAAAGGCTTTGAAACTCTAAGACTACAGTAGCAGCATACAGCACTATAATGACAACGACGAGTCTCCTGTTCTTTGAGGCAGCTCAGTTTGCTTTTCCTTTACACCCTTTGCTCATGTTCTTTCAAGCACAGCGTCCGCCTGGGCCCTCCCCTTCCCACCCTCACACGGCATTGTCTCTGGTCCTTCTTTCGCTCGAATCGTACATGGTCTTCCTTGGTCTCCGTCCTCCTTTGTCCAGTTATCTGGCATTGACACAATGAATCCTGACGTTTCCATTTATCTACCACCTTGGTCTTCCGCTGCCTCCTCTTTCTCTTTCCAATGTGCTGGTCAGAATAACAGGCTCATTTAGGCTTTTGTCAGCCTGCTACTAAGGGTGTTCAAAGAAACGGTTTTCAATTCACTGTCTTTGCCGCTAGATTATCAACACTTTGATTACAGTCTCTTTTTCGCTGCTCCTGACCCCATTCTCTTTTTCTTAAGCACCAGTTGAAGTTGGCCAGGTTGGAGCAAGTCCAGTCTCTACAGAGCAGCTTCAAGATTAGCAGAGTGTTGCTTCTGTGTGGAGAGGCAGTCCTCTGTCTGTTCTTATACTAGAGGAGTCGGGGGCACCTCTTCCATTGGGGGGGCTATGGAGGGGAATGGAACAGGGATGTGGGCAGTGTCAGATACAACGGCAGTAACAGAAGGTGTTCTACCAGATGGCAGATGTCTTCTCCAGCTGGGGGAGCAGTAGAGAGTGGAGCCAAGTGCTGAGCATAAGAAGTGGGGGGCTCCATTATTTATTTTTAAATACTTTCTTAAAAAAAAACACTTTCTTTTTTTTACATGTATTTTTTTATTTACTCTGCCACACAATGCAGCATGCGGAATCTTAATTCCCCAACCAGGGATTGAACCCCTGGCCTCTACAGTGGAAGCATGGAGTCTTAACCACTGGACTGCCAAGGAAGTCCCCCTTTACCACCCTTAGGAAGCTTAAAGGAGGAGGGGAATGGGCAAGGTAGCAACTTCTGGACATGTGGAAAGATTACCAAACAGTCTCCTGAGATTGAGAATTGTCAGCTTGCTTTGGCCCTAGTTCCCCCAGTGTGTCATTTTTCTCTTGTGTTAATGCTCAGGTCTGTGCAGGACTTCATGTGTACATGTATGCGTCTAGTCTCTCAGTTCAGTTCAGTCGATGAGTCGTGTCCAACTCTTTGTGACCCCATGGACTGTAGCATGCCAGTCTTCCCTGTCCATCACCACCTCCCAGAGCTTGCTCAAACTCATGTCCGTCGAATCGGTGACACCATCCAACCATCTCATCCTCAGTTGTCCCCTTCTCCTCCTGCCTTCAGTCTTTTTCCAGAATCAGGGTCTTTTCTAAGGAATCAGTTCTTCACATCAGGTTGCCAAAATATTGGAGCTTCAGCTTCAGCATCAGTCCTTCCAATGAGTATACAGGACTGATTTCCTTTAATATTGACTGGTCTGATCTCCTTGCAGTCCAAGGGACTCTCAAGAGTCCTCTCCAACACCATAGTTCAAAAGCATCAATTGCTCAGTCATGTCCAACTCTCTAAAACCTCATGAACTGTAGCCGGCCAAGGTTATGGTTTTACAAAATTTGGATGATGCAGATGTATAATGGACAAGAGTTAAGAGTCTTATAAGATCATGGCTCAAATGAAGGATTATTGGATCCATATTAAAAATAACAAGGAGGTAAAGATGAAGGTTAGGATAAACAGAGGAGCCAACATACTGGGCGTTTTACTGACGCAGAATCATATGAGCAGGGACTAATAGAGTAAACAGTCTGGGGCCTCCCTGATGGTCCACTGGTTAAGAATCTACCTGCCAGTGCAGAGGACACAGGCTCAGTCCCTAGTCTGGGTTTCCACGTGCCGAGGAGCAACTCCTGAGCAACTACTAAGCAACTACCCTCATGCCACAACTACTGAGCCTGCATGCCTAGATCCTGTGCTCTGCAAGAAGAGAAGCTACCTCATTGAGAAGCCAGAACACCACCACAAAGGCCCAGCACAGCTAAAAACAAACAAATAAATGAATGTTTTAAATAATTTTTTTAAAAGATTAAACAGTCTGAAGAGCAGGACATTATCATTGTGAATAAGTATGAAAGAATAATATATGAGACACAGGATCATTCCTAGTGATAAAGTCCTTGGTGCAGCCTCTGAAAGTGGGTAGGAGAAATGGAATGAAGTTCTTCGATGATGAGGAAACGTGAGGCTATGTGTCGACCGAGTCATCCACAGTGACAGCAAAGTTCACCAAGTTAATGATGAAGCAAGAAAAGATGGAAGATATTAAACCAAGTTCCAAAGCCCTAATAAAAGTGACTCTCTCTGGGAAGTTGATAGAAGGCAGAAAACATACAAGTTAGTAGGTAATATAACTGATGTATGTGCTTTAGAAGAGAAAGGGTTTTTCTACAAGAGTGGAGAAAAAATAGCCTGCAAGTTCTAAGAGAAGGCTAGAAAAACGTTCACCTTCCTCCCAGCCCCAGGGCTGTGTGGAGCGAGGGACAGGGCCACAGAAGTTGTTGTGTCCTCAAAGAGACTGGCGTTCGAGGAAACACAGCTGCCAGCATGGTCAAGGAGGTTTACAGTGGGACTCGGTTCCTGGTGACCCCACCATAAGGAGCTCTGGAAGGAAGATCAGAAAGGGAAAGATGAGCTAAAGGTGAGGGGTGGGGAGGGGAGGGCGGGAAGTCATAGCACACAGTATTCAAAGTAATCTAAACCTAAGCCCTTTCCCCCGCCTTATCCTTTGTGAATAAAGAAACGAAATAGGCTCTTTTGTGAGCAGAAATGTCACCGAGACTATCTACCAGTCCAGCACCCTTATCCTAGTATTTTCTTTGGAATCCACTGTTTATATTCCCAGTTCTAAAGCTGACACCAAATCCATTGCCAGCTAGGATTTGTAGAGTTTAATAAGGGTGTTTCTTGGGTTCATCTCTGTTGAATCTGTAATAACCATTCCTCAGTACTAAAAGTCATCCTACAGTTTTGCCTATACAGTTTAAGAAGACTCCATACTTCTTTTTTAGTGCTTTAAAGACACTTTCAATATTGACAGTGTTCTTTAAATATTTTTGCAGAAATATCAAATTGCATCTTCAGTTTTAGTTCCCCTGAGACTAAATTTAAGTACAGACTTTTATCTTTTTCTTTTTAAAATTTATCCTCTTCTCTCTCATGTTCCTTACCTTCTGAGAAAAATTGCCCAACAACTCCTTCATGGTACTGCACACTTTTGTGATCCTTTGTCTAAAGAATACTGCGTACTTTCTCTAAACTTTATTGGATTGTTGAATAGCTAGTATTCAAGCAGAACTGGTGTTCTTTAGTAAGGTTATTTCGTTGTGTGAAGCCTTTCTCAGATTTGCAGAGCAACTCTTTTTCATTGATTTTCATTTTTTTAATTGCGATATAATTGACATAGAATATCGTGTAAGTTTCAGATGTACACCATGTTTTGCGATGTGTATGGCACCATGACTATCACCACAGCATTAGCTAACACCTCTGTCACATTACATAATTATTTATTTTTCCATTGCTTTTTTTTTTTAATCAGAGGATAATTGCTTTACAATGTTGTGCTGGTTTCTGCCTTACAACAGTGAGAATCAGCCATGAGTATACATCTATCCCCTCCCTCCTGAGCCTCCCTCACACTGCCCCACCCATCCCTCCAGGTCATCATAGCATTGACATGTATATACTGCCATGTACAAAATAGATAGCTGGTGGGAAGTTGCTGTATAGCACAGGGAGCTCAGCTTGGTGCAGAGCAACTCTTGAGCATTCGCCTTGCTCCAGTGACACGGCTGTGACATGTGTGTTCATGTGGCTGTTCCCTTACTCCACTCCCAACACTGAGATGCACAACATTCACACCCACACAACCAGGCCCTTCCTTGGCATGCCTCTCTTCACTCTAATTCATGAAAGATGACGACAGTAAGTGTTCTATGTGGTGGGAAAAACAAGGAGGAGGCTCCTATGGACTAAAGTACAGGAAGCTAAAACCACCTGAGTCCTACCCCTTGGGGCCACACCTCCCAGTAGGCGTCCAGGGAAAATACATATTATTATTAATATACGTCAGGGGACCAAGCAAGCTAGACCCAGCCATACCCACACACTTGCTACTCTTTGAGCCTTTTCACTCTAGGACGGTGGCCCAATGCCTGGTCTTGGAGTGAAGGCTGCACAGAATGGAGGGGCATGTCTGTCCACTCTTGGGGGTGTTAACTGAAATTTAAAAAAGTACAACATGAGAGTTGTGAGTTGAGTTTCATTTGGGGCAAAGTGAGGCCTAGAGCCTGGGACACAGCCTCTCAGAGAGCTCTGAGGAGCTGCTCCAAAGAGGTGAGGGAAGGAGGTCAGTATCTTATATGGTTTTAGTGAAGTACGTGCAGCCAAGTACACGGTTGGCTGAGGCTGGATGCTGGTCATGAGGAGTGATGTCTCCGTTAATGATGTCAGTGCTTTTCCAGATATGAGGAGATTCAAGAATTGGGCTCATAAAATCTCCTGGGAATATCTAACTATGTGAACGTCTGTTCTGCCAATTTTTCCCAATGCACAGAGCACACCATTCCTGATCTCCACTCTGAACTCCTTTCAGGGAGTTTGGAAGGTCAGCAGCTACAGTGGCCTTGCAGAAGCAGATGGCAACTGCCAATTTTTAGTGGGAAGGGATTCAGTGAAGAGGGAGGGGAGAAGTTGCTTTGTCTCGACAAGTGTGTTCCCTTTTATTTGGGAACAAAAAGTTGGAAGATGTAGCAACCCCACCCTGGGAAGGCAAGGGTCTGTGCGTGAGGTTGGGGCCTATGGCTCCTGGCTGCTGGCGATGGGGGTGCTGTGTGAGGGTGAAGACTCGGTGACATAAGAGATGCTAATGACCACTCCATGCTCCTTTCAGGCAAAAAACTCGGATATACCTTTAACAACCGGAACTTCCACAATGTGTCTTTGGGGCAAGGACAGGAGGTCGTGGCTGAGGCCGCACTGGACCTAGCTGCCAAGAAAGGCCACTGGGTTATTTTGCAGGTACGCCCACTCTGCCCTGATGGGGCTCATTCTTGACCCATCCTTGTGTGGACCTCTGGGGCCACCTTTCCTTCCACACCCTCCTCCCCTGACTTCCTAATCTTCTCAGGATGCTGGCTTTCAGCTGGATTCTTCCAGCTGCTGATCTCTTCCCATGCCTTCCACAGAACCCCTCCACTCCATCTTTCCTCTGGGTCCCATGGCCCACGTTCTTCATCACATTCATGACTAGAATGCTACACGCACAACCAGAACTCAGCCTCTTCATTGAGAACTCATGTTGGCATCTAGAGTCTGGAATACCTACTGTTGTTTCATTAAACACAGGAGACTTCCTTGTTGGCTCAGACAGTAAAAGCATCTGCCTACAAAGCGGGAGACCCAGGTTCAATCCCTGGGTCAGGAAGATCCTCTGGAGAAGGAAATGGCAACCCACTCCAGTATTCTTGCCTGGAAAATCCCATGGAAGGAGGAGCCTGACAAGCTACAGTCCGTGGGGTTGCAAAGAGTCGGACACAACTGAGCAACTTCACAACAACAACAAACACAGGAAGTAAAGGCTGCCTTTCTTCTGTTGTGGCCTGTCCTCATTCCTGTTCATGCAACTTGCATGGATGCTGGGGCTGTGGCAGAGCGTGCGGCGGACCCCTTTATCCTCCCGTAGCACCCTGCAGCCACCTCTATGAGCGCATCCACAGCTCTGTAGAACAGGTTACCATATGCCTGTGTCCTCCATGGCATTTTTTTAGGGAAAGAGACATCCCCGTCTACCTTTGGCACCCAGCACACTACTTCCCTCAGATGCTGGCTCAGATGATAAAGAATCTGCTTGCAGTGCAGGAGACCCAAGTTCGATCCCTGGGTCAGGAAGATCCCCTGGAGGAGGGCATGGTAACCCACTCCAGTATTCTTGCCTGGAGACTTCCATGGATGTAGGAGCCTGGCGGGCTACAGTCCATGGGGTTGCAAAGAATTAGACACAACTGAGAGACTAACACTTTCACTACTTTCATGCTACCGTGAACACAGTAGACACTCAACCAGAGCCTGTTGGGTAATAGAATCAGTGAAGAAAGCAACGGAGGAGAGAATCAAATGGAAAAGCCAGTCCCTCCCCTCCCCTCTGACTTTGATTACCCAGAACTTCCTCTCTCCTGATGACTCAGTGAACACTTCATGCTGTTGGGTCTTCATTATCCCACTATTTGTTTGAGCCTAGCAGCAGCAGAACCGGTTGTTCCCTAGAACTCTTTTTCCAGAAACAGTGGGACCTTAAGGAGGAAAGAGAATGACAGCAGGGTCCCTGCCTCCTCCCACTGGATCAGCTCAGTGATGGGAGGGTGTGACCTCCCCAGTTGTCTCAGGCTCATCTGTCAAAGCGACCCCGTTCTGGCCACTGGGTTTACCCTGATGGCTCAGATGGTAAAGAATCCATCTTTACCTGCAACGCAGGAGACCCAGGTTCGATCCCTGGGTCAGGAAGACTCCCTGGAGGAGGGCATGGCAACCTACTCCAGTATTCTTGCCTGGAGAATCGCCATGGACAGAGAAGCCTGGCAGGCTACAGCCCATGGGGTCACAAAGAGTCGGACACAACTGAGTAACTAACTTTTTTACTTCACTTCACCCTGGGCACTAGCACCTTCAGGAAGCCAGCCCCTTCCAGAGACAACGAACCATACCTATCTGCTGCCCGGGACTGTCTCATCTTGTCCCGATGTGGTTTCTGAGAGATCTCCAAGATCAAACTCAGAAGCTGGGATTCCTGACGCAGCAGCAGAGTTTCTCACTGGGGAGTTGGCGGTGCTGCCCGGCTCACGGAGCCCCGGCTCTCTAATCAGCCACCAACCTCTCTGCTCTGATAGAGTGATGATGACGGAATTCTTTCCTTTAACAAATTTCCATTTCAGCATCCACTACTAACTCCTGCATAGCATTTCACAGTATACAAAGCCCTCTCAAATCCATTACCTTCGGTTATTTGCAGCAACCCTGGGAAATAAATATGGTATATATTACTGTCATTTCTCTTTTCACAGAAGAGAAAGTAGACCAGATGGCTGTGGCCTTAGCACTATGTTCTGTGCCAACCTGTGTATTTAAGGCTCTGCGAGCAGGCTTCCTCAAATATTTATCAAGGAGCTTTTATCTGTCCATCATAATGAAACATTGCAATGAAGCAAAGTGACTATCCTTGCTAGAGTGAAAAGTGCATGCTGCAAGGTGGTGCTAAGAAATTAATGTCATTTCACATAGACAGAGTGACAGATAGGAATCTCAGGGAGAAGGAGACAAGCTCAAAGACCAGAGGGGCTTCGGGGTGGACGAGGAGCCTTCCCTCTATGAGAGCCGCGACGTCCCAGTGTGTTTTAGGAAGATAAGTTTGACAATTATCAGAATGATTTGGAGAGGGAGGAGGAGGGAGAGCTAGCTAGAAGTTTAAATGCGTGCTTTTCAAGTCTGAACATGCAGACACATGACTGGAAAATCTTATTAAAATGCACAAATCCAGTAAGTCTGAGTCAGCATTTCTAACTGGCTTCCAGGTAATGGTAACATCACTGGTCCACATTTGAGTGTTAGAGGTTCAAAAAAAATCCAGGTGTCAGCAGTGGGGATCTGAAGTTGGAAGGTAACCATGCATGAGACACTTCAAGTGTGACCCCCCTGACCGGGAGCAGCAGCATCACCTAAGGACTTGTTAGAAGTGTAAGCACTCAGGCCCCTCCATGGACCAGCCGCTCTGAGGTGGGGCCCAAGAACCTTTGTTTCAACAAGTCATCTGAACAAGGGGATTCCAAAGCCTCAAGGTCAAGCTTGAGATCCTTAGGACATGGAAGGATAGTTTGAATGGCAGGAAAAAGGGGTCCTCATTACTGAGAACCCCAAGAGTCTTGCTAGGATGTGATTTGTTTGAAGCAAAGGCCAGGTTACCCCGCACCCAACCCCGATCCTCCTTCCTGATCACCATTTAAGCAGAGGCTTGCATGGGGTGGGGGCTCCTTCCTTCCCACCAGAACATCCACCTGGTGGCCAAGTGGCTCGGCGCCCTGGAGAAGAAGCTGGAGGAGCACAGTGAGAACAGCCACGCAGAGTTCAGGGTCTTCATGAGCGCGGAGCCCGCACCCTCCCCCGGGAGCCACATCATCCCCCAGGGCCTCCTGGAGAACGCCATCAAGATCACCAGCGAGCCACCCGCGGGCATGCACGCCAACCTGCACAAGGCCCTGGACAACTTCACTCAGGTAGGGCCCTGGAGGGAGGGGAGCAGGGCACCTCGCCTCGCAAAGAGCAGACCCCTCCCTCCAACCCAGGGCAGGAGAACACACTGTCTTGCAGGAGTCAGTGGCAGGGCATGCCCTGCTCACCTGCACTCAGGGTCCTGAGCAGAGACCAGGAAGGGGCGGCCGCTGCTTCAGTGGTATAGCTCCTAATTATTACGATGATAAAACTATGCCTCGGTAGGTTTAGTATCATCTTGTCAGCCTCCCCAGGGGCCCTTGTCTTTGGGCTTACCCCTGTGCAAGCCCAACGTCCAGTCTTGGTTATCGAGCAACTGGGAAGTATATCCCAAGAGATGCTGGCTTGTCCTGGTTCCGCTGCGGAAGGATACACAACAGTTGACGTTTGGGACTTTACCAGCCTCTGCGGTAGGTCATTTGGGGGAACAGGGACAGATTCAGGAGTCTCTTCATTGCTCACAAGAATGTCAGTTGCTCTGTTCTGCATTTGCAAATGCCCAGAAACAAAGGAAGCTCCCTACACGTCTACAGAGAACAGCTCTGTCCAATCAAGGGACCAGAGAGAGAAACTGTGTCATGGCTTCACTGGGGAAAAAATCAGACCTACCAATAGCTTAATCTCTGCAGTCTTCTCTGCTTCCCCTCGTTGTTGTAAGCAAAGTCTAAGGTCCACCTCCTAGAAGAAATGCCAGGACTGAACCCAATCCAGTTGTGTGAGCTTTGTAAGTGCCTTTCGGGCTCTAGCTGCAGCATCTTGCTCCTTCCTGAACAGAGGAGCTCACTCAGAGAACGCGTTTACTTCCAAAGAATCCAGGGTTCGCGTCCTAACAGCCCGTCTCAATGCAGGTTTCTCCCTCCCCACCATCATCCCCATGCCCATTAACATCTAAGAACAATTCCACTGACTTCTCCAGACTCTCTCTTGCTTCTTTTCTTCCATCTTCCCATCTTTCATCCTCTCTTCATGAGTCAGACCCTTTCCCCTGCCTTCTGCACTGCAGCCAGGACCCTCAGGCGTCTTGCTTCTGTAGCCACATATCCGTTAGGATGTAAAGGGCAGGACACTCCTCTGTGTCTTGTGGCTCCAATTCCCACCGTCCTCTGCTTCGGCAGTTCCCTCAGCAGATGAGCCGTGGGGTCGTCAGTCACACAGGCAGTAATTACACCTACATCAAGATTCCGTGATGGTCAAGGAAGCATGACAAGAAGGAGGGGAGTCAGAGATGATGCTGTGGCTGTCCCCACCCACACCCCAGGGCCGAGTGCCGTCAACAGGACAAATGTAACACTTCTGTGGCCCCCTACCCTTTTCTCTGTCGGCTACACGTGGGAACCTTGTTAGCATGTCCGTGTGTGCAAACTGCAACTGTAAACAAGTTCTGTTATAGGCTGAATCTAAACCAAAGCCCAGCCCGTTTGCAAGGTCCTCTCAAACCTGACTCCATGCCTGTCTGCAGCGCAGCCCAAGTCCTGCTGCTGCTGCTGCTGCTCAGTCGCTTCAGTCGTGTCCGACTCTGTGCGACCTCATGGAGTGCGGTGCCGTTGCCTTTTCCCAACCCAAGTCCTGCTGCCACCCAAATCTCCGCACCCCCACCCCACCTGCCCTGTGTCTCAGCTGCTCTGCTCTGACACTGCGCATCATCTCCTTCCAGGACACCCTGGAGATGTGTTCCCGGGAGACAGAGTTTAAGAGCATCCTCTTTGCGCTTTGTTACTTTCATGCTGTGGTGGCAGAAAGACGGAAGTTTGGGCCCCAGGGGTGGAATCGCTCCTACCCCTTCAACACCGGGGACCTCACCATCTCTGTGAACGTGCTCTACAACTTCCTGGAGGCCAATGCCAAGGTACGGCTCCAGCCAGCACAGGGGCAGGTCGGGAAGGTGCCTCTGAGAAAGATGCTGGGGCATCAGCATGGAGAGGTGGGGTGTGCTCACTGGGGCAGGTCTGCAGTCCCCCAGGCGGCGTGAGGAAGTGTAGGTTCACTGCAGGGTCAACCCCAAGAGCAGTGTGAGGCCGAGGAGGAAGTACCATGGTGGGAGAGGGGTGTGGTAAGAGTAGTAAGAAAGCTCAGAAAACCAAACTATTAGCAGTGACTCACTCTTGGTGTCTGTCAGTCCCATGGGTGTCTGTCCCAGACCCCTCCCCTACCAGACCACCCTGTGTACTCCCAGCATTGCTCGGTGGCGGGGTGGGGGGGTTGGTGATTGGCAGAAAGAGACCCACCCTCATCTGCTACAAGCTCCCAATTTAATTCACCAAAGACAGAGAGCTTCCCGTGGTGGTGCACACAGCTCCTTGCAGAAGCACGGTCGGAAGCACGGTCTTGGTGAAGTTGGAGAAACCAAATTCTTCCTTCTTCCTTCACCTTGGCTCCTTTATCCCACCTGATGGCTCCATTTTATGAAACACTGACGCAGACGATCCACACTCTTCAGTTTAGGGGAGACCAAACACAGCCTCTGCAAGGCCTCTCCCTCTTTCTTTGGGGACAGTGAATCAGGCCCAGAAGCTATGCCTCTGGCTCTGGCTCCAGGGTCCTGGGAAGTCCACCACAGAACACACCATCCCTTCACCTGCCACAAGGACCCAGGCTTCCAAGTGGCTTTCCTGCCTAACGCTAACATCTATGAACTTGTGTGCTGTATTTCATTCACTCTGAACTTTCCAAGGAGACGATTAATCGATAAGCTAATTAATGGCAGGGAATGAGAAAAGTACCCACGTCTTTGCTCTCCTCTACTTGACCTTGGCAGGTTTAAAGGACCCGTGGGTAGAGCCTGACTTCAGTGCCACAGTTAATGACGGTGAATGAGGGCAGGCATGTGTGGAAGGGTGCCTGTGTCTTACCTCTTCTCACCCTTTGATCTAACTCTTCCCTCGTTTAATGAGCTCCCAGAAGTGCTCGCTCCCAGAGGTGCTTGACCTTCCTGGGTACCAGGGAAACATGAATGAATAAGACACTGCTCCTGGGATTTCCCTGGTGGTCCGTGGTTAAGACTCCATGCTTCCGGTGCAGGGGGGTACGGGTTCAATCCTTAGTCAGGGAACTACCCCATGTGCAGTGCAGTTTAGTCAAAAAGATTTTTTTTGAAAGACATTGCTCCTAATCTCCAGACCCACCACATCTTGTGGCTCACATCGAGTCAGCCTTCCTCCCTTCCCGTCTCTCAGGTCCCTTACGATGACCTGCGGTACCTCTTTGGTGAGATCATGTACGGGGGCCACATCACCGATGACTGGGACCGGAGACTCTGCAGAACCTACCTGGAGGAGTTCATCAAACCAGAGATGCTAGCGGGAGAGCTGACCCTGGCCCCAGGGTTCCCACTGCCCGGCAACTTGGACTACAATGCCTACCACCAGGTAGGGGCCTGGGTCTCCCTTCTGTGCAGCCCAGGAGGCCTGGAGATGCCTGGGCAGGGCCAGGGGAGGACGGCTGAAAGAGCTGAGCTCGCAGGGAGCGTGGCTCTCAGCCTGCTCAATTTGAGGGCTCCTATAGGATTTCTAGCCTCCAATTAATGACAAAATTGAACTTTCAGAGATCTTTTTATTCTTGACGTTCGGTTCAATAATTCTATTTGTTGCTCTTTTCTACAAACAACATCTCAGGCATTTACTTGATTGTTTTCATTCAGCATATTGACAAAACCATTAGGAGCAAAAATTCAGGTAAGAACTTAGCCAACTTTTGGGTTAAGTTTCTATTAGTGGTTCAGAATACTTCAGAGGGACACGGTTTTGTGGGCAGACCACTCACCCCTCCTGTTCTCAGAGGCACGTACAGACACACCAAGAGAACAGTCTCGTGGAGCTTTTTCATACTGGCACTGTGGGTTTTTATTTTACAGTTCAGTTCAATACAGTTGTTCAGTTGTGTCCGACTCTTTGCGATTCCCATGGACTGCAGCACTCCAGGCTTCCCTGTCCAACACCAACTCCTGGAGATCGAGTCGGTGATGCCATCCAACCATCTCATACCCTGTCATCCCCTTCTCCTCCTGCCTTCAATCTTCCCCAGCATCAGGGTCATTTTACTTTTACTTCAGTTATTTTTAAGGTGTGCCTCTTTGCCTATTTAGCCCACCATGAAAATGTATTAACAGTCAGTTAGAACAAACAAAAAGAACTTGTTTGTGGCTTGACTTTTAAGATTCCCAAAAGAACTCTTGAATAACAATCTTAAGGGAAACAGTGGTCACAGGAACGTTAACTACAAGCTTTACACAAATTTTTAATTTCTAAAGTTTAAGAATATAAGTCATAAAAGTCACTCAATCCAGGAAACTAAGTCTATGAGAAGAAATTAAAAACAATAAGACTCTTGAAAGTAAATACAGGGAATTTTTAAAATAAACATGTTGAAAGCTTTAGCCAAGAAAGTTGTGCAAGAGCATCCCCTACTGTCGGTCGATGGAACAACTTGACCAGAGGCTGGAGAAGGTGTTGGAGGATAGTGGTTTGCAGGCTTCCCTCTCTGTAATCTGTCAGCCAACAGACTGTTATAGGGCACCTACCAAGAGTCCAGGAGCATGTACTGGGTGCTGGAAGAAACGCGAAAATGAACATGCAGATTTGCCTTTAAGTAATGAGCCATCTGTCACTTAGACTCTACTTTGTTGCTGTTGCATGCTCAGTCACGTCTGACTCTCCCCATGGACCATAGCCCACAAGGCTCCTCTGTCCATGGGATTTCCCAGGCAAGAATACTGGAGTGGGTTGCCATGTCCTTTGATCCTGACCCAGGGATCACACCCGAGTCTCCTGGATTGCAGGCAGATTCTTTACCAACCACTGAGCCACCTAGGAGGTACCACTTTGCTCTAGATGGGCCCTGCTCTGACCCACTGACTGCCCTGCAGAGGACAGGTCAGGTGAGAGGGGAGATACGTCTGGCTGGTTTTCAAGTGAGCTTGCCCTTGACTTTCAGTACATCGATGCCCAGCTGCCCCCAGAGTCGCCCTACCTCTACGGCCTCCACCCGAACGCTGAGATTGGCGTCCTGACCCAGACTTCGGAGAAGCTCTTTCACACGGTGCTGGAGCTGCAGCCCCGGGACAGCCAGGCTGGAGAAGGAGCAGGGGCCACGAGAGAAGAAAAGGTACGTGGAAGGCTTGCCCAAGATACTCTGGGGGCCTAGTACTGCCCAGGGCGGCACTTCTCCCGTGGGCCTCGATGGGGTGCACAGTGCAGACCGCAGGGCGTGCATCTTCCGCTTCCACGAATGGTCCAGCATTCCTCTTCTAGGGCCCCACCCCGTCAGGTGACCCGGCAGGCCCTCAAGTTACCTAATAGGAGGTACCCACTTTTGGTATGTCGGTGCTCTGCTCATCCACCTAAAAAAAGTGAAAGTGGTCCAACTCTTTGCGACCTCATGGACTGTAGCCCGCCAGGCTCCTCTGTCCAGGGGGTTGTCCAGGCAAGAATACTGGAGTGGGTTGCCATTTCCTTCTCCAGGGGATCTTCCTGACCCAGGGATCAAACCTAGGTCTCCTGCATTGCAGGCACACTCTGTACCAACTGAACCACTAACCCCAAGGCAGATTTTATTCCCGTTTGTCAACCCAAGTAAAGAAAAGGCAGGGCTGAATAGCTATGCTTTGGGGACCTTGAAAAGGACCTTGTGGTTCCTTGGCAAACTAAGTAATGATGGGTAGGGAGCTGTTCTTAAACACCCCGCCCTCACTCTGCCAACTAGATGCTGGTGAACTCACTCATATTTCATATGAAAATGTGGTCTCTTTGTATGAATGACAGTCCCAGAGCCTCCTAACATACAAGTAAGTGCTACTAGGCATAGCACTTCCCGAAACTAAAGGAAGATGGAGGAGAATTCTTGGGCAGAAGAGCAGAGGAGGCTGTGGCGTGGGTTTAGGGTGACCAGAGGCAACCTGGGAGCTCTGTTCCTGATGAGGGCTGAGCAGAGGGCAGAAAAGGAAGGAGCTCAAAGTGAAACTCGCCTGTGATGCTTCTCAGGACGAGGCAACTCAGTTTCCAAAGGTCGCCTCTCCTTCACCCCACCTCCCCTCTGCAGTCCTGCCTGGTTTCCCTTAGTTAGAGATTCTCTGGTACTTGGAAGATTATGGATTAAGAAACCCGGAGCTATCAAACATTTTGGCTCCAAAAGCTGATTTCAGGAAAACAAACTGACTGATAGTAAAGGAGCTGGATATTTGTTTAAAGGTATAGAGTGATGTCATTAAAGTGACTCAAATGTCAATATGCCTCAGAATGAGCTGGGGAGTTCTGGAGAGATTCTCAGGTCTAGGGTGACGCCCAGGAATGTGCAGCCTTGCAATGGTGATGCTGGTGAACCTACTTGGAGAAAGCTGCTCTAAATCCTGCCACTCAGCCTGTTTGACCTTTTGATGCATAGGGTATAGCTCGAGAAGCAAAGGGAGATAAGAAAGCTTATGTGGCCCAAAATTCAAACCACCTAGGATCAAGTGTTCCTAGCTTCACCACAATAAAGAGTACCTTCCACTCACCGCAGCTGGGGAAAGCCTGAATGCAGGAACGCAAAAAGACCCAGCACAGCCAAAATATAAATAAATAAATAAAATTAATTAATTTAAAAAAGTTCCTAGCCTTTTTAAAGATGAAAAGACCGGGACTATATAAGTAATAGGCTTCGGGTTCTTCGGGCAGCGTTCAAATAAGTTTCTAGTTCTTGTCATTTCCTTATCCCCTTCTTCTAAACACTTCAAGAAACTGTGTGTGTGTGTGTGTGTGTGTGACAGAGAGATGAATGAACTATGATCACTTGCCAAACTAGAAGAACCCATTTGCAACACAGCTATCAGGCAGTATGCAGATTTTTACTAATACACAGAGTCCTAACCTATGGAAGGAAAAGAAGAAGAGAGAAGAGAGAAAGGAGGAAAATGACACAAAAGAAATTCAAGTGATAATACAAATGGCCAATAAAAAAAATATTCTCAACATCAATTGTAACTAAATGAAGTTAAGTGAAATGTGAGGATATCCAGCGGTGACAGCATAAGAAAGCAGGCACACTCGTGTCTGTTATACAGATTTACGCTACAAAACAATTTGACAACAGCCACTCAAGTTTTAAAAGTTCATATGTGTTTCTCATAATTCTATCCCTTGGATTTCAATGAGCGGAAACACTCAAAAGGGCACAGATTTTATGACAGATATTTTTATTGCAGAGTTGTTTATCATAGTAGAAATGATAAACAAGCAAACCAAATATCCATCAGTGGAGAAATGACTCAATAAATTATTTTGGCACATGCCAAAACAGTGAAATAATATGTACTATTTAAAAAAAAACACAAGGGAAATCCATATGTACTAACAAGGGAACGTGTTCAAGATCTATTCATAGGTGAAAAAAGCGAGCTGAGGGGCTTCCCTGGTGTCCAGGGGTTAAACCTCTGATCTTCCACTGCAGGGGGGCTGGGATTCATTCCCTAGTAAGGAAACTAACAGCCTGTAGGCCATGAAGAGCAGCCAAAGGAAAAAAAAAACAACAGGCTGAAAAAGCTATGTGTATTACGATTCCACCAGTGATTGATAGAGAAAGAAGTGGAGAGGGAGGGAGAGGAAGGGATAGAGGAAAGAAGTGAGGCAGGAAGGAAGGTGTGACGGACATGCAAATATGGAGACGGGCGGGTGGATGGTGGGTGATGGATGAGTGGACGGACGGACTGACGGATGGATGGGGGTGATGGATAGATAGAGTTATATGCATTGAAGAACACCAGCAGAAATTATAAACAGATAATTCACAGTGGGTTTTCTTTCCCCCTTTGAGGGAAATTTTGCTTTTAATATCAGATTAAATATTTAAATACGTAGCATTTAGATTTTCACGATAAGCATTTATGATCAGAGGCGTTTGCTTGCAGAAATGAGGTAGACCGCACCCCTGGGCACCCTCTGCTCCCGTCTGAAGGGTCCTCTTTTTGTCTGTGGATCTGCTCCCTCCTCAGGCTGGCTCTCCAAATCCTCTACCACCTGATCAGTGACAGAGAGAACTCTGTGTCCCCACCTTCACCGTGTTTTGAAACAGTTAACTCCAGACTGTCTTTCCCTTTCTTTGTGAATAATGTCCAAATGGCAGCTCGCTGATACAGGGCTGTTTCTTCCAATTCAGCTCTGCAGACAGAGGTGTGATGTAGTTTTAGCCATCTGTCTTCTGGTCCAGCAGCAGCTTCCAGGTACCATTAAAATTCCATCCCAGTTTTCGCTGTGACAGCACCAGAGACCCATCTGTGAGACGGCAATGAGTCTTTACCTTTCTTTTTTCTAATATCAGCTCTTTTCTAGAGAACACGTTGTGTTAACAACACAAGGCAAAGTGAATATTAATAATCATGTAGATATATAGAGTTCTTTCTAGCTTTCAGATGCCGCCACATTCATCAGACCTCTTTTGGTTTTGATCTCTTCACCAGCCCTGGGAGTTGGTGGGGGAGAAAGACACTGTGGAAATTTTTATAAATGAGAAAATGGAAGTCTAAATGACTTGCTTAAATTGACACAGATAATACACAACGGCACTGCGTTAGCTCAGTCAGGGTTCTCTGTTTGTGAAGAACAGAGACCAATTTGGCTGAAACAGGCAAGAAATAGCTCATATCGAAGGAATCCACCCAAGAAAGAACAGAAACCACAGTGACTCCAGGTCCCTCAGGGAAGAAGTGTGGGCCATCCTTTCAGAGTGCTTCCCTCCGCTTTCTGCACCTGAATCCTGGCTTGAGGTTCAATTCTCACACTTCTGGAAAACATCATCTGATTGGCCCACTTGAGTCATGGGAGGGCTGGGCATGGACCACGCACCCAAACAGCGGGGAAAAGGTAATTTCACAAAAGGACACACGGCCCTGTTACAAGAAGAGGGGGATGAGATGAAGGAGCCAGCACGGCGTTCACCACACACGTCCACCCGCTCGCCCGACTCTGGGCTGGCCCTGGCTCCCTGGCCCCTTCTCTCTACCCCCTCCAGCGCCCTCCTCCCTGCCCCTGCCAGCCACACGTTCTATTAAACCTGCACTTTCTCATTTTTTCTGTCTGCTGACAGAGCTCCTAGGCCTTCTTCAAAATGACAGACTCAGCCTCGCAGTGTGTGTGTGAGTCGGTCTCTCTTTGGTGACCCCATGGACTTGTAGCCCACCAGGCTCCTCTGTCCGTGGGATTCTCCAGGCAAGAACCCTGGAGTGGGTTGCCACGTCCTCCTTCAAGGGAGAAGCTGGAGCCTCCTCCTAACCACGTGTTTCCCGTTCTGGGGCAGGTCAAGGCAGTCCTGGAGGAAATACTGGAGCGGGTGACAGATGAGTTTAACCTCCCAGAGCTGATGGCCAGGGCGGAGGAGCGCACCCCCTACGTGGCCGTGACGCTCCAGGAGTGCGAGCGGATGAACGTGCTCACCAGACTGATGCAGCGCTCCTTGCGGGAGCTGGAGCTTGGACTAAAGGTGGGTGAGACGAGGCTGGGGATGGGGCTCCGGGGAGCTGGAGCACAGCAGTCACAGCAGCCTCACCACCCAGGAAGGTGCCCCTCCTAGAAACGGAGTGTGGCCGGGCCTCAGGGGTTGTTGAGACAGGCTCCGGAGCAGGAAACTGGGCAGGTGGACTGAGCCGTGACGGGCAAGCTGCCCAGAGCCCACGCGCTCTGAGCTCCAAGCAGAAGAGGAGTCGACACCCAGTGTCTTCTGCTGACGTGGGTGGCATTGCTTTCCCAGGAGGGAGAAGTGTGTGTGCTGCTGCATTGAAACACAGATCTAGACATCCCGGACCACCTCCCCGCTCTACCGCGTCCTTAGTGTGTGCCCTCAGAGCGACTTAAGCCCCGCCCCGCCCCGTCCCAGTTCCTTTACCCGTCAAACAGGACGAGTGGTCCTGCCTCAGGGGGCTTTGGGAAGGATTCAATAAATCTATTTGCATGGGTTTCCTGGTGGCTCAGTGATAAGGAATCTACCTGCCAATGCAGGAGATGCGGATTCCATCCCTGGGTAGGCAGATCCTACCTGGCGGAGAGCATGGCAGCCCACTCCAGTATCATTGCCTGGAGAATCCCCATGTACAGAGGAGCCTGGCGGGCTATCGTCCATGGAGTTGGTTGCAAAGAGTCAGACACGACTAAGTGACTAAATGATAACAACATAGAATGTTGTAGAACAATGCCTACATGTGGCAAGCACCCAGAAGTGTAAGTACATACAAATAAGTTCCATTCCAAGAGCGCATTTATAAGTCCGCTTGGCTCATAAACCCAACAAAGTTAGCCTAGGTACCCAACTAACACAAACGGCTATATAGCACTGTACTGTAATAGGTTTATAATACTTTTCACACCAATAATACATAAAAGCAAACACAAAAAATAAAACATCTTTAATCTTACATCACTGTACCTTGAAAAGAACAGTTGTCCAGCACAACAGCTGGCACACAGGGTTGGTATCAAGTGAACAGGCAGGAAGTTACTGATGGAGGAGGGAGAGAAGGAAGGAGATGGTAGAGCTGAAGGGTTGTCAGCAATAGGCGATGGAGGGCAAGCTGTAATGTCACTCATGCCTGACGTGGATAGATGCCTGACATTGGCATCTTTGAAAGTTCACAACTTGAAGGTTCGTGTATAGGGGACTTACTGTATTGTTACTGCCACATCAGGGAAGTCCTTCATTGGAAGGACTGATGCTGAAGCTGAAGTTCCAATACTTTGGCCACCTGATGTGAAGAGCCAACTCATTGGAAAGGACCCTGATACTGGGGAAAAATGAGGGCAGGAGGAGAAGGGGGCAACAGGAGTAGATGGTTGAATGGCATTGCCAACTCAATGGACATGAGTTTGAGCAAACTGAGAGATAGTGAAGGACAGGGAAACTTGGCTTGCTGCAGTCCACAGGGCCACATGGAGTCAGACGTGACTTAGCAACTGAACAACAACAATGATCAGAGGAAAGGAAAGAATTTTAATCTTTTGCAACCTCATGGTTATGTGAAACGTCCAAGATGCTACACAAGCTCTGAGCAATGAGAGAATCCTTTATTTATACCACCAGTTATTAAGCACATCTACTTCATTCACCATCAGAAAATTCCATCAAGTGCCCAGCACAAAGCCTAATGGAAAAGCCCTGTTAAAACCATTCAGCTGGACAACAGGCAAGTGGGAGGGCCTGCTGCCATTTAGGAGCTGAGGAAGGCAGCTACTGTCAGTTTACAATGGCACACTTATTAAAAGAGTTGTATCTCCAGGCAGAGGGAAAGGATGAACCCAGTTTCATAGCTGGAGGTGGAAGCTCAATCCAGCCCTGAACATCCAGGGCTGTGATATGCTGCTGCCCTCGCATCTGGCTCTTGGAGTTATATGACCACCGTCAGGCATGCAGAGGACACGCAGCCATGGGTGTCTTCACATGTAGTCACATAGAAACCTGAGTGAGTTTTTTTTTTTTAATCTGTTAATTTGCCTTCTGCCCCAATGTGGACAGATGGAAATAAAGAGAAAAGAGGGATGGGAAGAGATGCTGAAGATTGATGTTGCTCCATAATGTTTTAAAATTACACACCAGCTTGCATCCTGTATCAAAGGAAATACAGAATTTCACAGAACAACCTCAAAGGTAAATAAGGACTTTGGCTGTCATTTTATGTGCCTCGGTTCCTGAGATACGCAGGTTGATATTAGTAACTATCTTGAGTTGGTTTGTTGCAATCTTAATTTATTGAATCCATGCAGTTTGGTGCAGTCTGTTTACCCATCCAGCTTCTAATTCACTCTCTCATTTTTCTTCCAAGAGCTTTTGCTGGGGTTTGGTGTCATGAATTTCAGTGCGTGCCTGGGTGAGGATGAAGGGGGTGGGGAGGGAGTTGCTCTTTTCTTCCAGTCTAGCTTGAGAAGGCTGGTGGATGGGCAGCCTTGGCTCTCACTTCAGCCTGGAGGAGGCAGTGGAGACTGATGGGAACCTTCCTCTTCAGATGGACAGTCTGGCGGGAAAAGAAACACAGAAAATGATCACAGTACCAGGCATGACTGATTGCAATGAGGTGGGAGGAAAAGGGAAGAGACAAGTGTGGGGGAGGAGAAGTGGCATCCAGGGGGCTTTGGAGGAAGGGTAGAATTATGACAGCTGAGGATAAGAAGAATCTGCTGAGTAGCCCTAAGCCTGTTCTAAGAGTTAACTTGCTTTGGCTGGAGCAGGGAGTCCACTCAGATGAGTAATTATGATAAACTTCAAAAGGAAGAAAAGAGCAACTCCTTTGCTACCCAAAAGGTACTAGCTGAACTGAGAGGCATAGCACTCAACCCCCTGAGAACTGTGGGAACCCCACAGCACACAGCATGCAGAGGTCTGCCATCCACAGCCATGTTCCCACAGAGAGGAATTCAGGAAAGAGTCAGACATCTGGCTCTCAGCCTTTCACAGTGAAGAGCCAGGTCCTGTGACTATACCAGAGCTGACTGGCCAAAGGAACTGACTCATATTAACCAAACGCACAAAAGCCTGTTGTTCGAAACAGTCAACTATCACTTTATTCCTCTACAATCAACTAGGTTATAACTTTCAAAGAATCTACTGATGGCAACTTGCCCAGAAAATCTCTGCATATGTAAGAAAACTGCAGGAGAAGCTAAATTCTTATGCACTGTCCAGGATAGTGAGCTTCTCTGGTGGCTCAGATGGTAAAGAATCTGCTTGCCAATGCAGGAGACCCAGGTTCGGTTCCTGGGCTGGGAAGATCCCCTGGAGATGGGAATGGCAACCCACTCCAGTATTCTTTCCTGGAGAATCCCCATGGACAGAGGAGTCCGTCAGGCTACAGTCCATGGGGTCGCAAAGATTCTGATATGATTGAGCAACTAAGCACATGCATTCAGGATGGTAGCCACGAATGATAGGTGAGCACTTGAAATGTCCATACCCAGGGGTGCTAGAAGTGTCAGTTAAATGCCAGATTTCAGAGATATAGGGCAAAAAAGGGGAAATACCCTATTAATAATTTTATATTGATTGTATATTAGAATATTTGACACATATATATCACATTAAGTAACATTATGAAAATTAAGTTCACCTCTTTTAAATTTTTTAAAGTGGCTACCATAAAATGTAAAATTACACACATGTAATATTTTGAATTTTTAAAATATTTATTTTTTACTTATTTGGCTGCACCAGTCTTAGCTGCAGCACACAGGACCTTTGTTGCCTCATGCAGGGTTAGTGGCTCCAAGGCAGGTGGGATCCCCAAGCAGGGATCGAAACTGCATCCCCTGCTTTGCCAGGCAGATTCTAAACCACTGGACCAGGAGGGAAGTCCCAATTTTGTGAATTTTAAATGTAAGATTACCCACTCAAATGGGTATAAGTGTCAGTTATGTAACTGACACTTATGTAACACAATGTAACTTTTGCTACATTTCATTTGGGTCATGCTCTCTTAGATGGAGCCCTGGCCAGTCCAGTGTCTGGGACTGGGGAGCTGTTTTTTATTATTCAGATGTTTGATGGCATCAAACATTTCCCCCTTTGCCCCCTGCACCCCCCCCAACTATGCTTCAGGGGTTAATGCCCCTCCTGACTGACAGATTCTGTTTTTCTAAACATGTGAAAGATATTCAGACTTAAAGCCCAGCTCGACGACTTGAGGGACTACTCTGCCACCTTACTTTCGTCCATTGTATGTTGACTTAATAGTTCAGCTCTTGCTCTGGCCGTTTAGTGACTAATGGTCACCACCACGCAGGCAGCTTCCCTGGCCCACATGCCTGCTAGAGTGCATGGATGGACCAGCTGCTGTCACCCACAGTCTGGGCACCAGACTGGCTGGGGTGGAACCCACATAATTCCCCGTCTTCCCTCCCCATCACCCCCTGCATCTCATATGAATGACAGCTGGTTGCAAAGACCATCTTTGTAGGGAAGGAAGGGAGGACCAAGGCTGACCTTTCGGTCAGGGGGCAGCCTGTAGCCCCTGGAGAAGGGCATGTGTGGGCATTGCTGATGCCGTGGTGTGGACACTGGCCACATGCCTGTGAGCCCAGAGCACCGATCACTTCCCGCCCCCAAGAAGGGACCTCTTCTGGCCGTCCAGAGTCCTTCAGTTTGGACTGGAACCTGTGAATCCGCACTCTCCACAAGCTTCCTCACTTAAAGCGATGAAGGCTTAGAGGGAAAATCATGTTTTGTGACCCCATGCACTGCAGCACGCCAGGCTTCCCTGTCCTTCTCTATCTCCAGGGTTTGCTCAAATTCATGTCCATTGAGTCAGTGATGCCATCAACCATCCTCTGTTGCCCCCTTCTCCTGATATCAAAGAAAGACTGAAAACATTTATTTATAGGGACAAAAAAAGGTGCTTAAGGCCACATCCAGGTAGCCTTTGTACCTGTGATAAAGTACCCCCCAGTCTTCAGTTCTCCCCAGTTTCCCTGCAGTGTAGACATGGAACAGGCCAATCACAGGACCCAAAGTGTGGCATCTTTTTAAGGATTTAGTGTTTTCTTTGTATGTTTTCTTTCTGTTGACTTTTGACCTGTGAGCAAATAAGCATTCAATCTGTGTTCCATGCGACCCAGGCAGGAGGAGTTTGAGGATGTCGGGGTGAACAGATGGAAGCAGATTTCTCTATGTAGGTAGCTGGAATCTTCATGAAAGTCTTCCTTACCCATCATTTGGCCCCAGAGACTTCCTGTGTGCACCCACCCCTGCCCCCAACCCCAGCCTCTACTAATCTGGCCATGCCTGAGGAGATTAATCTTCTTTGTACACCTTTCAGGAAGTGCTGTCCCAGAGTCTGTAGGTTTATTTCTCTTCTTCTAAGAAAGGGATTTGAGTTACACTGCACTAATTTAGTGTAGGACTCTCTGGGTTCTTCTCAACCCCTCCTCTGGAAATGAGTTGTTTCTACTTCCACTCGAGGTCGTGAGCAGATCTGAGTTCAGAACCCTAACCAGATGAATGCCTTCTTCTTTTCCTAAATTGTTCCTGTTTCACTCTCAAACGAGCAGAACCTAAGAGATGACACTTTCCTTAAGGCTCCATCACTTGCACGTTCAATTAGTAAATGCGAACTCGCTGTCAGAATAACTTACAAGCAGATGTGAGAAATTTTTAAGAAAGCCAAGTTACACATTTTGTACTTCCTTGCTGTCAAAACGACCTTAGATTTCTGAAGAGTGTTAAAAACTAAGTATTGTGTACATATTTTTTATTATGACTTTATTTTTTAGAGCAGTTTTAGGTTCACAGCAAAATTGAACAGAAGGTACAGAGCGTTCCCATTTACTCCACTCCCCACGCCCACCCCCCCCCCCCCATGCACAGCCTCCCCCCCATCAGCATCCCCACCAGAGTGGTCTGTTAGTTACAGCTAAATCCACACTTCCATCACAATCCTCAGAGTCACCTGTGGTTTTTCTTAGGATTCACTCTTGGTGTTGTACATTCTATGGATCTGGAGAAATGGATAACGACATGGGGGCTTCCCATGGTAACTGGAGGCTCAGTGGTAAACCACCCGCCAATGCAGGAGACACAGGAGATGCAGGTTTGATCCCTGTGTCTGGAAGATCCCCTGGAGAAGGAAATGGCAACCCACGCCCGTATTCTTGCCTGGGAAATCCCATGGACAAAGGAGCCTGGCAGGCTACAGTCCATGGGGTCGCAAAGAGTTGGACGTGACTCAGCAACTGAACAACAACATGATGATGTGACCCACCGTTACAGGGTCTTACAGAAGAGTCTCACTGCCCTAGTATTGCAGTTACTTTACTCTTAAGCACATGACTTCTTCTTACAACACATATCAGAGAAATGAAGGTTTACAGGACCTCAGCTTTCAGCAGTGGCACATCTCTGTGTGAGACATGGTCACACAGAGTTAAGGGGTTGAATTGGCTAGAGGAGATAACCAGGCAACTAAGGACTTCTCTGTACCAGCAAATGACAGTGGCTGGCAGAGTCTAGGGCTCCATCTGAGTTCATCTCTACCAGTCTGTCTGCCACAGCCCTCAGAGACGTGCCAGAGGACTGGGACATTTTCATCCTAGTTTTTCCAGTAGTGCTGACCCAGTTTTGTTAGGTCATGTTGTAGGATGAACCCAGGGTGGGAGACCTTACCTTCCCTTCGGCTCACGACAGCATTCTCAAGTACAACACACTTCCACAGATGCACCCAGACTCAAGAGAACCCACAACACTGTGGTGGAGAAGCAAGTGTATTCGGTGTATTATTTATGAGAGCACTTTATGTCAGTGTATTGGCCATTGAAAACTTAAAATTTTTATTTTAAAAGGAAAAGTAAATACATTCTGTATCTTTTTTTCTTTTAAGTCTATTGGACTTTTTTTTTATTTTAATGAATCCTGGTTTGTCTATGTATCTTTTTATGTACAGTTTAACAAGCATGTACTCGTATATGTCCATAAACAGGTTTTATTAAAACTGCAATATACAGGATTTTTAACACAACCCTGACAAAAACATACACAGTACAGTTTAATTAGCACACAGAAAACTAGGCCTTTCTGTTTAGAACAGTGCTGTCCAATAGAACGCTCTGTGATGATGGGAAGATTCCATGTCTGTGCTAATAAGGGCACACGTGACTGCTGAGGACATGAACTGCCACGAAGGAACTGGTATTTAATTTTATGGTTCTAAGTCATGCATGCATGCTCAGTCACTAAGTCGTGTCCAACTCTTTGTGACCCCATGGACTGTAGCCACCAGGCTCCTCTGTCCATGGGATTTCCCAGGCAGGAATACTGGATGGGTTGCCATTTCCTCCTCCAGGGGATCTTTCTGACCCAGGAATCAAACCCACATCTCCTACATGGGCAGGAGGATTCTTTACCACTGAGTCACCTGGGAAGCCTCAATTTTAAGTCTCTTATGCTTAAATAGCTTCATAATACTGATGGTCATCATATCAGAGATGGAAAGCCTTGTTGGGTACCCTATTTCCTGTGCAGAAACTGCTGAAGTAGAGATGACACCTTCAAGAAACTGTAGATCCTTCGCATAACTAAGGTTACAAAGTTTAAAGATGGTTTTCAATGCCAATCTTCTGTCACAAATTTCATTCAGCAATTGCAAGAGGGTCCCTAAAAGTTGGCTATGTCTCTAATAGCTTGGTTTCTGAAGGAAATTCTTGATTTGGGGGAATATAGATCCTCCTGGCTTTGGCTTCTTGCATTTCATGGAAGGTGCTCAGTGGGACACTCAGGTAGACCCTGGGGTGGGGGGTGCAAAGTGCCTCACCTGCAGGCTGATTTCACACACATTGCCCCCTGCCCTCTGGCTGTTTGTCTTCAGGGAGAGCTGACCGTGACCAGCGACATGGAGAGCTTACAGAGCGCCCTGTACCTGGACACAGTGCCAGAGTCCTGGGCCAGCAGAGGCTGCCGCAGAGGCTGGGGGAGAACAGAGGAACCCAAACTTTAGGGTCGGGTGGAATCAGTATGGGCTTCCCTGGTGGTTCAGTGCTAAAGAATCTTCCTGCTGATGCAGGAGACACAGGTTTGATCTGGGTCTGGAAGATCCCCTGGAGAAGGAAACGGCAACCCACTCCAGTATTCTTGACTGGAAAATTCCATGGACAGAGGAGCCTGGCAGCTTGCAGTCCATGGAGTCACAAAGAGTCGACCTCAAGTGAGCAACTGAATCAGTGTGGAACCCACAGGTAGTTTTAGGTCCAGAGTGAACCTAAACTACTGTCAGTGGATAGGTGTGGACTCTGATATCACTGGAGCAGGGAAAGTTTTAAAGGACTAGCCTCTGTGAGACAAACCTACAAACCAAGTGCTAGTTAGGGACCAGCGTTGGGTCGCCCACCTCTGTAGTCATCTCCTGTCTTCCCCAGCATCCCCAAGGCCAGCTGTTTCCAGGGACCTGCCACCCCTCACCTTTTCCCCTCTGGCTGTTTGTCTTCAGGGAGAGCTGACCATGACCAGTGACATGGAGAGCTTACAGAACGCCCTGTACCTGGACACGGTGCCAGAGTCCTGGGCCAGACGAGCCTACCCCTCCACGGCAGGCCTGGCAGCCTGGTTTATGGACCTGCTTAACCGGATCAAGGAGCTGGAGGCCTGGACAGGCGACTTTGCCATGCCCTCGACTGTGTGGCTGGCGGGCTTCTTCAACCCCCAGTCCTTCCTGACAGCCATCATGCAGTCCACGGCCCGCCGGAACGAGTGGCCCCTGGACCAGATGGCCCTGCAGTGTGACGTGACAAAGAAGAACAGGGAGGAGTTCCGGAGTTCCCCCCGGGAAGGGGCCTATGTGCATGGCCTCTTCATGGAAGGCGCTCGCTGGGACATCCAGGTAGACCCCGGGTTGGGGGTGGAGGGGCAAAGGGCATCACCTGTAGGCTGATTACACACACATCGCCCCCTCCCGTAAAGTCCAATTGCTAAAAGGAGCGCCCTGGAGACTTCTGTCCTGGATAACCTCTCCTTGAGGCTGTCAGCTCATTTCCCTGCAGCCACAGTTTGAAAACATCAATTCTTCGGCACTCAGCCTTCTTTATGGTCCAACTCTCACATCCATATGTGACTACTGCAGGAACCATAGCTTTGACTGTATGGACCTTTGCTGGCAAAGTAATGTCTGTTTTTTAATGTGCCGTCAAGGTTTGTCATAGCTTTTCTTTCAAGGAACAAGCATCTTTTAATTTCATGGCTGCAGTCACCATCCGCAATGATTCTGGAGTCCAAGAAAATAAAGTGTATCACTATTTCCATTATTCCTCCATCTATTTGCCATGAAGCGATGGGACTGGATGCCATGATCTTAGTTTTTGAATGCTGAGTTTTAAGTCAGCTTTTTCACTCTCTTCTTTCACCTTCATCAAGAGACTCTTTAGTTCTTCATTGCTTTCTGCCATTAGGTGTCATCTGCATATCTGAGGTTATTATTGATATTTCTCTCAGCAATCTTGACTCCAGCAGTCGCATTTTGCATGATATAATCTGCGTGTAAGTTAAATAAGAGGGTGACAATATAGAGCTTTGACATACTCCTTTCCCAATTCTGAACTAGACTGTTGTTCCATGTCCAGTTCTAATTGTTGCTTCTTGACCTGCATACAGGTTTTGCAGGAGGCAAGTAAGGTGATCTTCTGATATTGCCATCACTTTAGGAATTTTCCACAGTTTCTTGTGATCCGAAGGACTTCCCCGGTGGCTCAGACAGTAAAGCGTCTGTCTACAATGCGGGAGGCCCCTGGGTCGGGAAGATCCCCTGGAGAAGGAAATGGCAGCCCACTCCAGTACTATTGCCTGGAAAACTCCATGGATGGAGGAGCCTGGTAGGCTACAGTCCGTGGGATCGCAAAGAGTCGGACACGACTGAGCGACTCCATACAGTCAAAGGCTTTAGTGTAGTCAGTGAAGCAGAAGTGGATGTTTTTCTGGAATTCCTTTGCTTTTTCTATGATCCAATGGGTGTTAGCAATTTGATCTCTGGCTCCTCTGCCTTTTCTAAATCCAGCTTGTACACCTGGAATTTCTCAGTTCACATACTATTGAAGCCTCGCTTGAAGGATTTTAAGCATTACCTTGCTAGCGTGTGAAATGAGCATAACTGTGTGGTAGTTAGAACATTCTTTGGCATTGCCCTTCTTTGGGATTGGAATGAAAACTGACCTTTTCCAGTCCAACAGACTACCTCCCATTTTTTCATTATCCTTGTTTCCGAATAATAATAAAACCAAAAATAACACCTCAAAGTCTATATCCCAGAAAGTGTTGAGCAAAAAGGGAAGAGGAAGGATGTCCAAAATTCTTCTCCTCCATAAAATAAGGGCATTGGCAAAAAGACAAAGAAGTGTATATATTAGATATACCAAGTTCTGTCATCAGCATAAGGGGTCCGGGGTCACCTAGACAGAGGCAAGGGATCTGTGAATCTCTCTGGATGATTATCTCCCCCAAGTGTGTTCGGAAGACACTAGTGATGTGGGAGATGGATAGGTTGCAAGAAAGGGGTCCTGTGGTCAAAGTAAGTTTGGGGAACACTGGGATAAATAAAGTGAAACTTTTTTCTTTACTGCCAGGTCTTCTTGTGTTCAGTGTGCATGGTAAAGCTTCAAGTACAGCGTATGCTAATACTGCGAGGCTCTGTGTCTTGCTAACGTGAAGTCCCTAGCACTTAGCGTGACATCTGGCAAATAGCTGCATTCAGCATGCTTACGAAATGAGTGATAAAATAAAACAGAGATTCAAGCCCTAAAGAGATTCATTTACATATGATATACGACCGCTTTGGGAACTCTGCTTCGAGCAGATATTCAGGCTGAAAACCAGTAGGAATATGTTGTGGATCCCCTCCAGTGCATGGGCTTCCCCGGCGGCTCAGTGGTAAAGAACCCGCCTGCTAATGCAGCAGACATAGGAGACAGGGTCGGATCCCTGGGTGGGGAAGATCCCCTGTTGGAGGACGTGGCAATGCGCTCCAGTATTCTTGCCTGGAGAATCGCATGGACAGAGGAGCCTGGTGGGCTGCCGTCCATAGCGTCACACAGAGTTGGACACAACTGAAGTGACTTAGCACATACCAGTGCACGCCACCTTGGGTTGTTGAGAGAACCTTGCAAGGGGATGAGCCCGGGGGCAGCCTGGCTGTCCCAGTCTCTCTCTCCTGGATCTCCCGACAGGAGCGAGGCTGCCTGTCCAGGCTCAGGGCCTGACCTGAGAAGTGCTCTCTCGAATCCTTGTCCTCAGGCTGGGATCATCGCCGAGGGGAAGCTGAAGGAGCTGACACCCCCGCTGCCTGTGATGTTCATCAGGGCCGTCCCTGCGGAGAAGCAGGACTCCCGCAGCATCTATCCCTGTCCTGTGTACAAGACCCGTCAGCGGGGACCCACCTACGTGTGGACTTTCCAGCTGAAGACTAAGGAGAAGCCATCCAAGTGGGTTCTGGCTGGAGTCGCCTTGCTTCTGCAGGTTTAGCTTCCTGCAGAAGCCCCGAGGAAGCTAAGTTGGGCTGGAGGCTGCCCGGAGGGACCAGTGGGTGAGGGCTAAGACCACAGCCATAGACAAAGATAAGAAATGGACAGCACTCACAGTTCTGAAGAGCTCCTTTGGGGAACTCGAGAGAAGTGCCTAAAGTGAGGTTGAGCTGGAGGAGTCCCGACCTAGGAACTAGGGTGGAAGAGTTTCCTAACACTGGCCCTTTCCTAATAAAATGATTTGCTTTTCAACTGTGTTTGGCCCAGGCTCTGAGTGTTGCAGGGTCAGAAGTTATCGTGACAAGCCCAAGAGAAAGAAGCCACAGATCCCTGAGCCCTGACATTGTTACATGACCCCACATCCAGTGCCCTGGTTTCCGGCTAGTCCGTGGGCCAGCAGCCCCAGACTCACCTGTGAGGCAGAATCTGCATTTTAACAAGCACCCCAGGTGATCTATATGCATGTTACTCTGGATCAGGGGGTCACTGGACTTTTTCTGTTTAAGGATCAGAGAGCAAATATTTTAGGATTTGCAGGGCATATTGTTTCTGCGCGACTGCTTAGCTCTGCCACTGTAACTCCAAAGGAGCCACGGACATACATACGTAAGTGGATGTGGCCACATTTCATTAAAACTTTATTTACAAAAACGGGCAGTCAGCCACGTTTTGCTGATCATTGCTCTGGAGGATAAGGGAGGTCTGAGTGCAATATTTGGGCTTCCCTGGTGGCTCAGAGGTAAAAAGAATCCCCCGGTCAATGAAGGAGACACAGGTTCAATCCCTAGGTTGGGAAGATCCCCTGGAGAAGGAAATGGCAATCCACTCCAGTATTCTTACCTGGAGAATCACAGGGACAGAGGAGCCTGGCGGGCTACAGTCCATGGTGGTGCAGAGTCAGATACGACTTAGTGACTGAACAACAAATATGCAATACCTATCTCCAGTTAGTCCGCACATGCATTTAGCAAGTGTTTAGCTAACATCTACTTCTTGCTGAGGACAAAGCCACAAACAAGGTACGTTGCTTCTTTGTCTCTCTGTCATCTTTCAGATCATTTAAGAGGGGCCCATGGAGAAACCTTTCACCTACAGCTTTGTCACGTACAATTTTCCTCGATTTTCCTGTGGAACACATTCTCGCTGGATGCCCAACAAAATCTATGGTTTCCATGAGTTGTAAAGCTCCCTCTGTGGGGCTTGTTTGTCTGGGCAGGCTCCCTGTTCCTTCTAGGATCTTTATTCCCACGTATCCTTGGAGAAACATTTTTTAATTAATCGCTACTTAGCAAAGTGGTTCTTAATCTTGAGCAAGTATCAGAATCCCCTGGAGGACTTGTTAAAACAAAGTTTTGTGGGCATCCTTCAGTGTTTGACTTGGTAAGTCTAAGAAACTGCCGATGCTGCAGGTCCTGGGACCGCAGTTTGAGAACTGCTTACTCCAAATGTAAAATCCCACCCTCCTGCAAATCTCTGCTATGAAAGGACGGAATCTCCTGCAAATCTCTGCTATGAGAGGACAGAATCTAACGCCAACTCCACCGTGATCTCCCTGCTTTCTGCCTTGTGGTTCCCACACCCTCAAAAGAGGGCCCTCCCTCCTCATCTTTGTGCCAAAAGGGAGGTGATACATTCCTCCGGAATCCAGGGATTCCAACTTAAGAGTCATCTCTTGTGTGTCAACCAGAAAAGCACTTTCTGCTCTTTGCCTACAGTTTACAGTTTCTTGCCTAGAGTTCTTGTTTCCAGGGAGTCAGCTCTGTCCTCCTAATTATCGTCATCCTGCCTGCCCCTCACTGGGAACAGTACAGTAAGAGTGGGCAGAGGAGGACCAAGATGGAAGGGGAGTGGTCTCACTGAACCAGAGCAGGACACCCTGGGTCACGTCACTTTCGAGGACAAGGACAAGCGGACAGGTTAGATGTATGTGTTAACAAACCTGAGTTGTTGAGTCGCTAAGTCACATCTGACTCTTTGTGACCCCATGGACTGTAGCCTACCAGGCTCCTCTGTCCAAGGGATTTTCCAGGCAAGAATACTGGAGTAGGTTGCCATTTCCTCCTCCAGAGGATTCTCCCCACCCAGGGATCGAATCCAGTCTCTGGCATTGGCAGGCGGGTTCTTTATTGCTGAGCCACCAGGGATCTAGACACTCTATCAAATGAATTGATGCTATTGATTTCTTCCTAACACATACAGAGTAAATGAGATAAGGAAGATAATTTTACAGCCCAGGACAGTTTGGCAAAAATGATGGACAGCCTCAGGGAGACACTGGGAGAAAGAGGGGAAATTGGAAGCCGCAGAGCAGGTGGGAGGCAGGCCTGGGAAGAGGACACCGGGATGCCCGGCAGTGGCCGGGCTCTCACCCAGGCACCAGGCTGCCATGTTCCTGTCCCTGTCCCTCCGATTTGTTCGAGCTAATCTGGGAGCTCAAGCACCACTGAGGGTTTGTGAGTTCCAGTCAGCAGACCGTGGATGCTGCACACATAGACGAGATGGGGAATGACCACCAGGTTTATTGAAAGTTACCTTTGCACCCGTACTACAGAGACCACACGTGAGCCCACTGGCCTCTTTGCTCCCCCTTCGGAACAGAAGACCTGCTCTAGGACCACAGTCCTGAGGGCAGATCCGGTGAAACTCTTTCCAGAGAACACTCCTAAAATGGGACCTCCAAGTGACACGTCTTTCCCGAGGGGTCCGGGAGGACAGACGAGTGGGAAAAGGAAGACTTCTCTTTCTCCCGATGCAGAAGCAAGAAAGTCAGCCCGCGTGAGATCCAACTCACAGGCCGAGCTCTCCTCCTGTCTAAAGCCGTGTTCTGGTCTCTGCTCTGCAGTCCATGGAAGACTGAGAGGACAGGGATGCTTTCTAAGGGACGCAGTTCCTTGGGATGGAGTCAAGTCTTCTTGAACAGACCAGGGGACAGAACGGGACTCAGAGAGCCCGGCTACGGGCGGGGCTTCTTCCCCAGGTGGGATCTCTGATGTTTGTCGAGGCTCGAGCTCCAGCTGAAGCTCTTGCCGCAGCGGGTGCACTTGTAGGGCTTCTCGCCCGTGTGTACCCTCTGGTGCCGGTTGAAGTTGGACCTCTGGATGAAGCTCTTCTCACACACAGGGCACTTGTAGGGCTTCTCGCCCGTGTGGATTTTCTTGTGGTAGCGCAGCCCCGAGAAGTCGCTGAAGCCTTTCCCGCAGTAGTCGCACTTGCAGGGCTTCTCCCCAGTGTGGACCCGCTGGTGCTTCACGAAGCTGGAGCTCCGCAGGAAGGCCTTTTGGCAGGTGGGGCACTGGAAGTACGTCTCCCGGCTGTGAGTTCTTTGGTGGAAAACCAGCTGCGAGTTCCGGTAGAAGGTCTTGCCACACTCCCTGCAGGTGGGGAGTCTCTGGGCCATGGGGACCCTTGGCTGCCCTCGCGGAGCGGCCTCTCTCTTCTCCTCAAGCCATGGTGTGGGTGAATCCCCGGGAAGCGGGGGCAGCAGGTGCAGGCCCGGCTGCTTCCTGGAATTCCTCTCCCGGGGGCAGAGCTGACCCTCTGTCCCCTCGCCCCGCAGGTTCCCCTGGGCCTCTGAGAGGTCCTCTCCTTCTCCAGAGGGTCTTGGCTCATCCTCACTGAAGAGGCCGCTCAAGGGAGCCTGCGGGAGAGGCTCTCCCGATGCCGGAGGGTCCTGGGCCCTGTAGTTCTCCAAGTTCAGGTTCTCTTTGTCATTCTCCCCTCTGTCCCCTAGAAGGAGAAAGAAGATGCAGAATAGCTCAGTCAGCGGTCTGCCCTGCTTGCCAACCTGTGTGTCAGAGAAAGGGTCAGCCCAAGACATGATGACTTCTCTTTACCAAGAAGAAGGAAAATGCTGTCGGACCTGAGCACCCGGCACTCGCTTCATGTGCGTCCGGCTATGACTCAGCTCTGGAAAGGAGGACTGACAGCGGAGGACGGCTCCCAGAGGCCGCAGCGGCCACCTTGGAAAAGCAGCAGCCAGCTTCCGATGCCCAGGAGAAACAAGTCTAATATAGGAGAGCTCTACGCTAATGAGTATTGGTTTTTATCTGGTTATATAAAAAGGATAAATATGAACATGAAAAATAATTTGAAAAGCATATGAAAGAAAACAAAATCAGCCTTAATCATAGCACCCAGAGGCAATAGTGCGAGTGTACATTTCCTTCCAGTCTTTCATCTAAACACACATGTCGGGAAGATACCCTGTTGAGGGCATGGCAACCCGCTCCAGGATTCTTGCCTGGAGAACCCCCATGGACAGAGGAGACTGGAGGGGTACAGTCCATGGGGTTGCAGAGTCAGACACAACTGAAGGGACTTAGCCTGCACGCATGCACGTACATGTGTATGTTTTTCACTGACATGACCAGTACCATACTGTATAAACGGTTCTCTACCTGGCTCTGTAGCCTTTCAATGGTAAAGGGTGATGTTTATTAATTTCACACGGGTCCTCCCTTTCACAAGTCACCCCGAAGTTCGAGTCATGCCCCTGGGGCTGTGATGCCCGGAGAAGCTGCCGTGTGAAAGTCTGCGCCCTTGGTCTGCGCAAGAATCCAGCTTCATTGGTGCTTCACTAACTTCATTAACTCATGAAACAGTTACATTTTGTATTTCTCATAACTTGGGGTTTTGGTTATTACTACTCAGCGACCCATGTGGATCATTATGTGGGTGGTAGAGTTTATCTTCAACTTTTCTAAATGACTTTATTCCTGCAGATCTGAAGGAGCCGTCTGCCCTTCTCTCTGCTATGTCGGTGTCTTTGGAGCTGTTTGCCCTTCTCTCTCCTATGTCGGTGTCTTTCGCATTATCGGCTAGAGACCCAGGAATCTGCTGGAGCGCCAGACTGGAGCTTGTTAATTCAGAGCCTTAGAACTTGTTTCTCTTGGAAGGCCAAGGTACTCTCTCTTGTCTTAGAAGAAGCCTTTATAGGTATCATTTTAAGGAGCTGAATAATGGCTCACCGTGAGATATGATAATAAACACAGTAGAGTAAAACAAGGAACTTTATTTAAGACTTCTCCTACTCTGGGAATCTAAGTTGTTTGTTATATTTGGCTACTGTAAATAATGACGTGAGAAGCTTTTTTCTTCACAAATTCTGCCCACATTTCTGATCAGTACCTTAAAGGTTCCTCAAAGTACAGTTACTGTGTCAACAGGCATGAATGGTGTTATTAAGGCTGCTGACACCCACTGGCAGATCAACTTCCAGAATGATGGTGCCATCCTCAAGTCCAAGAGGCTGGGCAAAGAGGAAGCAAGGGTTCAACACCTACCTATTGACTGTCTCAAGACTCTGCTGCTCAGACTGGTGGGAAACGGCTTCTTGTTGGTATAAACGTTAATTCTTTAGTTATTAAAGGATCGATTTTTTTCCCACATTTTTGAGTTACTTTTCATACTCCAAGACTGCTGTCCATTATTTTTAAACTGGGAAAGTCACTTTTCTCTTATCAACTTGCACTCACGCTTTCTATTTTAAGAAAAATAGTCACTTACCTGTCATGTCTATGAAAAGTTTTCACCAGTTTAGTCATTATTAGTTTGTTTGGGGTTGTGCGCTCCGTGGCTCAGTCCTGTCTGACTCTCTGCGACCCCATGGACTACAGCCTGACAGGCTCCTCTGTCCATGGGATTTTCCAGGCAAGGATAGTGCAGTGGGTTGGAATTTCCTCCTCCAGGGGATCTCTCTGACCCAGAGATCGAACCCGAGTCTCCTGTGTCTTCTTCACTGAAGGCGGATTCTTTACTGCTGAGCCATCGGGAGTGGGGAGAAGCCCCTTGTTTGGAGTTATTTTTGTGTGTAGAAGTTGTGGTTTCTTTCTTTTTAAATATAGTCCAGTCTGTTAATCATTTACCTAGTGATTTTTTTTCTGTCGCTTTTATACTTATAAAAATCATCCCCAGCTTGACATGAGTCAAATATTTACCTATTTTCTTCCCTATTACTATTATTTTATTTTCATATTTTGTCTTTTCCATCTGCTTCCAACTTATTTTGTTAGACAACACACACAAAGTTGAAGCGGACTCCTCTTCCCAGAGTGTTTTCTCCTGATTCTGCTCAGAGAAGAGTGACTCATCCTGGGGACTCGTCCTGCTTTTCCCTTCACCAGTCCTTTACAGACCAGCCTCTGGTCCCCAGCTCCCTTTTCAGTTCCACTGGCTTGTATTAGTATTGCACTATGTGACTGAGTTTATGTTTCAGAAATGCCATACTCTGAATATTTACAAGCCCAACACTGATGAAACACTCTTCTTTCAAACCTTTTTACTATTCTTGCAGTATTCTTCCCAATAAGTGCTTAAGAATCATTTTTCCAAATATAGTTGACTCTCAAACAATGTGGGGGTTGGGGCACCCACCTCAGTGCAGTCAAAATCCAAGTGTAACTTTACAGTCTGCCCTCTGTATCCAGATTCTGCACCTATGACTTCAACCAAACGTGGACTGTGTACAAATTTATTGAAAAACTCTTGAGAATAAGCATTCCCACACAGTCCAAACCCTTACTATTCAAGGGCCAACTGTATGTGTATAATTTTCATCCTTTGAAATTGTGATTAGAGGTATGGGTGTGAGACTTTTGGAAGCTCACTTCCCTGCTGACCTGCTTTTCCTGTGAGCTGTTCCTCCATGTGGTCACACAGAAGAGCATACCCACTCTCTCCTGGGGCATGTGCCCCCTGCCCTGAGCTCAGGTGAGGCTTCCCTGGTGGCTCAGGGGTAAAGGATCCGCTGGCCACTGCAGGAGATGCAGCTTCCATCCCTGGGTTGGGAAGATCCCCTGGAGAAGGAAATGGCAACCCACTCCAGTGTTCTTACCTGGAGAATCCCATGGACAGAGGAGCCTGGCGGGCTGCAGCCCATGGGGTTGCAGAGTCAGATACAACTCAGAGGCTAAACAACAACAGCAACTGAATCTAGGTCTGGCAGGCTGTTAATTCCGTAATCTTGGGACCAGACCACTCCTTTCCTGCCTTGTTATTCCTGTCTCGTCCCTGCACACCTGGACTCCCATGTCAGTGGCCCCCAGGACTCTCCTCCTTGGGGGGTACCCTCCCAGCCTGTCCTGCAGGTGGCTGCTTTCGAAGTCTCTCTCCCCACAGATCCTCTCTTAAGAACCTACAATGGCATTTCTTTGCCTTATCAAGGCAGGCTGGCTTTATACCCTCTCCACAGTTTGGTTCAAGGTAAGATCTAACAGGACTATTGTTAGAAAATGAGATGAAAAGGTGTGTGTGCGTGTGTGTGTAGGTAGGTAGGTTTGACAGTCGATTTTACGTAACTGCAATGTTTTTAAAAGAATTCAGAAGGCAAAGGGTGACTGCTGTTTTACAACAGACCAAGTTCATATTTCTTTGTATCAACCTTAAAATATGTGATTGATACAAAGTATTTGTTGTTACTGCTGTTTAATGAAACTTGGGGTGCATAGAAAGTAGCTGAAACATGTTTTTCTGCTTGGGGTCTTGTTTATTTTGTTGGGAGTTGGTGGGTTACCATTTACCATAACCAGAGTTAAAAAAAAAAAAAAGGTCCAGTTACTCTGGACCTTCTCCTTAGGAAGAATAACAGTAATCTGTTAGATGATCTTTTTTTTTTTTAATAGAACTCAGTCCATATCTGATTTGGTCTCGGCCTGTACAATCTTAGTTCTCTCTGAGAAAGGAAGCCATCACAACAGGCTGGAGTGAGGCAGCATATCAGATTCAGGGTCCTTCTTCCATAATTAAACACCTGTCAACAACCTGACAGCCAGGGACAAGGAGCCCAACCTCAGTATTCAGCCTGGACTGACCAGGCCATGGCTAGTTATTACCAATGTAACAGAAACCAAATCCTAACCTCTCCCCCCATTACCTCCAGTTTAATGACTGGGAGTCAGAAATGGCTGGGGACAGGCCACTCACCTATGCAGGTGGGGCTTGGGATCTTCTCACTGACATGCAGGTGTGGCCCTGCCAGCTCTATCCCATACCCAGCTGGATCAGTCAGGTCAGGCCTGGCACTGGAAATGCCTGGAACAGAGAGGGGTTCTGTGGGCCTGGATGAACGGGGAGGACTGGGGACCAGGCTGTGCTGTTAAAGGAGGGCCATAAGTGGAGAGAGAACTGAGAGGCTCTGGACACCAGTGAGGAGCCCGTCTTGGAGGGACACGGGGAACCTCGATGACATCAGCACCCTCGGGATGGCTGGATGACGGCAAAGGCCTCAAAAAGAAGGCTCTGGGCGGGAGGGGTCAGACCACCTGGCAGGCTGGTGCGCGGATCGTGACTGGGACCCCACCCGTGGTTGGCTGGGCACAGTTGGCCACAGCCGAGCTCTGTCGTAACCAGCACCTGCAAGCTACGAAACAGTGAGAAAGTGACTAGATCCGCCGCTCACTGTCACCATCTAACTGAGGGCACCCCGGCACCCACTTCACAGAGGAGAGGAGCCACCATGGGGCCAGGCGCACACAGCGCGTTCAATACACGGGAGCCAACACTGTAGCCCACCCCCTCCCACTCCTCAGCTCCCAGCTGTGTCTCCAAGGGTTTCTGTCACCCGGAGAGTGCTGAGCAGAGTGGCCGGTCACCCCTAGAGCACATGGGGGGTGCCCCTTCCACCAGGCTGACCCACCTGCACCTCCTGAGACCATCTTCCCATAGGTCTCCAGCATGAGATCCCAGTACTGCTCCTTCTGGGTAGAATCCAGGTGCCTCCACTGCTCCTAGAGAAGAACACAAGGCCTGAGTCCAGGGGAGGGTCCCGAACCATCCCTCCCTGCCTGTGCAGCACGGAGGAGAAAGGAATGGCCTTAGGGTCCTGGCCATCAGAAGGTCTGAGAAACCACGGGAGGTGGTTCCAGACGGAGTCAACAGGCCCGGCCTCTGTACTTCTTGCCATGGAGAGGAAACATGTAGGTTTTAGGTCTTGTGTTCTCTTTTAAGTTGCCTGTTTGGGGAAGCCCTTTCTCCACTTGGCTTGTGTTTAACTCTCAGGGCTCAATGGAGAGATCTTTGGGCAGAAGAAGGAGCCCAATATTCCCAAGACGTCTTTGATGTCTGGAAATTCAGGAGGGAAAGGAAAGAAGTTTTAAAATGAATTTCTGATTAGCAGGTATTAAGCTTAAAAAAAGAGACGAAAAGGAGGAGTTAAATGTTTTTGGGTGGAAGAAACTGCAAAGATGAAAAGTGACCTCTATATGTTTAACTACTGATCATAACATTTTAAATATGGATTTTAATTTAAAATTTTCTAAAGTAGGAATTTTCTACTTTGTTGATCTTCTGTGAGTGAAGTTACCTTAACAACCGTCTGGAAATAACCAGCTTGAGCAAACGCTGCTGAATGCAAGAGTCCTTAGTCCTTCGGGTCAGAACACACAGACCCCCTCTTTTGCACTGGCAGTAATACCCGCGAGGTGGCCTGGCCCCCAGACACATGGGCACCAAAAGAGTAGCCACCAAGATGCTGAAGACATCCACCAAAACCCTCCAGGGCAACAATCGACCCTTTCAAAGCCCAGAAAAGAGTCTCTGAACAGCGAACCTCCAACCTTAAAGCCACAGACTTACTTGAGGAACTGCCAGAAGCCAGCAGTGCTTGAATGAAACCCTTGACTTAAGAGACATGACGCCAACTACAGCCCTCCACGTCCCTCTCATTTTCACAAGAGCAGAAAAAAGTCTAACTTCCTACTCTGGGAGGACAGAAGTATGAGATTTGATGGGGAAATAATCTGGATTTCATGTGGAAACAGCACCACCTTGTGGGTTTGTGGGGCATTGCCACAACTGACTCGCACAGAGCCATGTGGACCGAGTTCCCCTCTGGAGGTCTGAACACACGGGAACGGGCGCCACACATCCCCGAGTCTGGGAGGCTCTGTCTTTGACTCAGTCCCACGTCTGCCATGTGGACCTCACACCCAGCCACTGTTCTCGAGGTTCCCAAATCAGGGAAGAGATTAGAGAACGTGATTCCTTACATTTAAACATTCCCTTCAGATATAAAAGACTTCGTTGAACACAGAGGGCCTTCTGATACAAACAGGTGTTGTTAGTTTAGGGAGGGGCACTGGGACTGGGTCGGGATGGTCTGTCAGGGCTGAGCTGCTGTTCATCAGGCATCAGCTATATATAGGAAATTTACTTATACATTCTATATATTTATATAGGGCTTCCCAGGTAGTGCACTGTGGTAAAGAATCCACCTGCCGATGCAGGAGACACAAGTTCGATCCCTGGGTGGGGATGATCCCCTGGAGGAGGACATGGCAACCCCCTCCAGAATTCTTGCCTGGAGAGTCCCACGGACAGAGGAGCCCCGCGGGCTACAGTGTATGGGGTCGCAGAGTCAGACATGACTGAGAATACACCACATATTTATATACATACGTACATATATACTGATACATACATACATACATACACACACACACACGCACACATATATGGTGTTGCTGGTGAACATTAAGAATCTTTGGACCTCGAGCTATCCAGAACAGGTCATGGCTAATGTCCGTATATAAGTACCACAGAGCTAACAGCTAACCCCACTAGTTGAAGTATGTTAATATATACACCTTTCACAGGGATGCCCTGTATTTACTGTAGAAGCAACAAGAGGCCTCCAAGTCTGCTTGTCATCCTTGGCAGAATACCCAGTTCTTTCCTCTCAAGCAGCCTCCTGCCTAACAGTCTGGTTCCTGAGTACCCTGAAAGCAGGAAGAAGGGTACTCTTGAGTCACTGAAAAAGGTATACCCCCCTGCCACTCCCCACCCCTACCCCAAGTACAATGCGAAGCTGGGACTCGGGTTTCTAGATCTCTGGGCCTGGAGAGCTGAAGCTCAGACCTGGCTTCAAACCACGTTCAACACACATAGCCTTCCTCACCTTCACTCTAAAGGACCCCACAAGGAGAGTCCTGAGAAGGAGGAGTTCTCTAGAGGTTTGGAACAATGCTTTGACTAAAGTCTACAGAGGCTTGAAAAACTTCATTTTTATCAAATGCAACTTTTCAGAGTTGCTCACCACATAATCAAAATAGATCTGTTTCTGAGACTTCTGTTTGTGGCCAGGATGGAGTGAGAGGGGCTGGGTTTACCTTCCTGCTGAAACCCTGAGGGCAAGGTTCTGGGGTCGAGAAGCAGGGGACCCCACTCACCTGAGATGCTGTGTGGAGAAGGGAGGCTCCAAAGTCCTGGTTCCCGACAGGCATTTGCTCGGGCTGGGCAGGCAGCTGGGCAGGTAGCTGGGTGGCAGCCGCTGCTGAAGGCAGAGACAGAAGACTGAGCATCCTGATGTCCTTCTCGACCACTCACAGAGGGCACAGGGATAAACCTCCCCGCCGAGAACCCGCACTTGTCCCACCACCCGCAAACTCAGACCCACGGTTACCTCCCTAACCAACTCCGGCTCCTCCAAGCTTCCTGACAGCTGCCCCTGACATCTCCTCCCACCTTCCTCAGACCCCAGATCCAAAAGGCCTGGCCCTGTCATAAAGTGGCTTACATTGCAGACTTTGAATCCCCAATCGCAGTTGATTCCTGTAGGCGCACCCTGCATCCCACATGTCCAGACACACCCCAATTGGTGCGGCCTAAGGTGTCAGTTCCCTCTTGGCCTGCTGGTCACGGTCCCCTGGTTTCTCCAGGAGGCAGCACACACACCATCACCAGGACCCGCCCCTCACCTAGACCTTGCTCCACGTCAGACTCCTCTTTCACCACACAGCTCAGTGGACCCCCAGGCCCGAGGGCTGTGTTCCGGAGCCCAAGCTTCTGAGGCTCTTCAGCAGGAGACCCTGCGTCCCCTGCTGGGCAGCTCGCGGGCTCCGCCTTCTCTGAGACTTCCTGTCCCAGAACTTGGATGCTGATCTAGAGACAACACACTGCTGATTACTCAAAGACCCAGAGTGAGGGTTTCTGAAAAACACAGAGCTACCCTTCCAGAACGCATCCTAAGGCAGGCCTTAGGGACACAGGGCAGGGAAAGAAAAGGCCAGCATTTATTTCTGGTCCAGCAGGAACTGGGCAGGGAAGCATCCTGAGAGCAGCTGGAGGATGAGGCCAGAGGGAGAGACCTGGGAGCCCTTCAGACAAGCCGCTGGGGCTGTCCTACTGGACAGCCTCCACCAATTAAGATGCAGGAGTCTTTGGGACAACTCCCCAAACACTCTAAGGATGGGATGGGAGGGGAGACTTTATCTTCAATCCCTAATGGCCAAAAAGTGTAGTGTCACAGGGAGACCTAGGATCAGGTGTGGCGTGGGGGTACACAGAGGAGGTGTAATGAAAAACACACTGAGGACATATAATGAATCTTCGTCCCAGGCTCCTGGCAGAGCTCCGAACCCCCTGGAATGTCCTGAAGGACAGGAGCGCCAGGAGCCACTGTTGTGGTTCAGAACAAGCCCCTCCCAACCATCCCTGAGTTGATCATGACAGGATAACTCTTGGTGGCCCCGGATAGCTTCAGGATGGAGGCCTGTTGTCAGGGGAACTAACCTGGTGACTGGAGGGCCAGAACATTCAGCCCCGCCCCTCAGCCTCTAGGGGACAGAGGGGCTGGAGCTCTTCCACCACTAATGGCCAATGATCAATCTGTCAGGCCTGAGTAATGAGAACGCCATAGCAACTCTTCAACTGTGGGGTTCAGGGAGCTTCCAACCCGCTGAACACATACAAGGGTCAGGAGGATGGAGTGCCCAGAGGAGGGCATGGAAGCTCTGTGTATCCCCCATCTCTTCTATTTGGCTGCTCCTCAATCATATCCTTTAGAGCAAACTGGAAAATGGAAGCAAAGTGTTTCCCTGAGATCTGAGTCATCCTAGCAAGTTATCAAAGCTGAGGAAGGGGCCTTGGGAACCTCCCAATCTGTAGCCAGCTGGCCGGAAGTCTGAGTGACCCCTGCAGCTTGTGATGGGTGGCTGAAATGGGGGAAGTCTTACAGGACCAGCCCTTAACCTCTGGGTTGAGACAAGCAGACCGCTGCTATCACAACTGAACTGAATAGGAGGACACCTAGTTGAGATCAGAGACTCAGAGAATTGGTTGTTGGTGTGAAAACCCCCACGTATTCAGTGCCAGAAAAAAAGATAAAACCCCAGGACTTCCCTGGTGGTTCTATGGTTAACCACTTCCCTGGTGGCGCCAAGGCAGGGGACACAGGTTCGACCCCTGGTCCAGAAAGATCCCACATGCTGTGGGGCAACAAAGCCTGTGCATCACAACTACTGAGCCCACACGCCCTAGAGCCGGTGCTCTGCAATAAGAGCAACCACTGCAACGGGAAGCCCATGCACCGCAACTAGAGTAGCCCCCGCCACTAGAGTAACAACTAGAGTAACTCCACAACTAGACAATAGCTCCCACAACTAGACAATAGCTCCCGCAACTAGAGAAAGCCTGCACGCAGCAACAAAGACCCAGCGCAACCAAAAGTAAATAAATTGATTAATTAAAAAAAAAAAAAAGACAATGCCCCTGCTAAGACCCCAGAGGACCTGGTGCTTCCCTCAAAGATCACAGCACTCTCTGCTCACCCACTGCCACAGCCTCTGGGGGTCTCCCTTCAAGCTCTGCACGAGGGTCACGGCCTCCTCCCCGCTGCCTGGACACTGCTTCCGCACCCACGTCTGGATCTCCCCAGGCAGAATGCTCAGGAACTGCTCCAGCATCAGCATCTCCAGGATCTGCTCCTTGGTGTGAACCTCTGGCTGCAGCCACTGGAAACAGAGCTTCCGAAGCTGCTGGAGGGTTTCATGGGGCCCGGACATCACCTGGTAAGGAAACTGCCTGAAGAGCTGGCGTGCGGTCTCGGGGCTGGAGGGCTCCCCTCGGGGGGTGGCATCTGGGCCAGGGAACAGGAGCTCCTCGGCCTTGGCCAGTGGTGGCAGCGGGACAGGAGCCTGCCCCCACTCCACGGGCATTGTCTGGTGTGGCGAGTCCTTTTAGGGGACGTGCTTCTGGGACGGAGCTGTCCCCAGGAGAGCCAAGTCTTCTCAGGCCTCTCACAAGGACCCTGGAGGGGCAGTAAGAGTGACATTACACGAGCTGGGGGGATGCACTTTCACAAAGAACAGAATCACTGGCCTGCCTGAGAAGCCTTGGAGGGAGGGAGGGAGTCGTGGGTCTTCTGAAATCAATGGGTGCACTATTTTACTTTGAAATATGGTAAACTTGAAGCTGCAAAGCAAACTACTAGAACCATAGCTAGACTGTCACCACAACCCTGACCATTTTTAGTGTTCTCTCTTGGTCTTCAAATGGCCAGACCAAGTAGAAGAATGAAATGCACCACGTGAAGCATGTTCACTAGGTTTCCAGGTAAACAGCTCGTCTCCACAACACTTCGATATCTGTACCCATAGGTCTGCAGACTAAAACAGAGAGCTGAACAGAGACATTGATGCCCTAGGAGTAAAGACTAAGGTTGAAATGATTGCGTGTGTGCATGCATGCCGAATTGTGTCTGACTCTTTGCAACCCCATGGACTGTAGCCAACAAGGGTCCTCTATCCATGGAATTTTTCAGGCAAGAATACTGGAGTGGGTTGCCATTTCCTTCTTCAGGGGATCTTCCTGACCCATGTTTCTTGCACTGGCAGGTAGATTCTTTACCACTGCGCCACCTGGAAGCCCAAGGTTGAAATGACTAGATGCTTCCAAAATAAATATGAAGTTGAAGAGAACTTTTTCCTCAAAAGGTACAATGAAAGTTCTAAGTGACCTCTTTTGAGTGCCATGTTGATGACTGGGAATTTATGAAAAATCTGTCATACTAAAATTTTCAACCCTAAACAGAAAAAAGTCTTAGAACTAAATACTGACTACTGCAAAAACATTCCTACAGACATGAAGCAAGTTTTATGGTGAGTGGTATCAAAATTCAGAAGGCAGGAACTAAGACAAGGAAAAGAGAATTAGGAAATAACAAAGTTAATATTAAGATATTTTTAAAGGAGCATGCAATATTTCTAGCTAGCTTTCTTGCATGTAATCCTAATATTGGATTATTGGGTCTATCTTAAAATATTATAAAGGAACTGGAGGCCATCATTTCTCCACAACATAACCACAACAACCAAAAAAACACCCAGTCACTTGGGTGCCAGGGTTAATCAGAGATCAGTACAACACTCTAGCTTTTGATGGCTGCTTTGTCCTTGAGGGGGCTTCCCTGATAGCTCAGTTGGTAAAGAATCTGCTTGCATTGCAGAAGATTCCTGGGTAGGAAGATCCCCTGGAGAAGGGATAGGTTACCCACTCCAGTATTCCTCGGCTTCCCTTGTGGCTCAGCTGGTAAAGAATCTGCCTGCAATGTAGGAGACTTGGGTTTGATCCCTGGGTTGGGAAGATCCCTTGGAAAAGGGAAAGGCTACCCACTACAGTATTCTGACCTGGAGAATTCCATGGACAGTATAGTCTATGGGGTCACAAAGAGTTGGACATGACTGACCAACTTTCACTTTCAATTTTTTCACTTTTGTCCTTAAGTGTAAGAGCAATGTCTTTATTCCCATGACTTCACCCAAACAGTTCACTCTATATCACAACATCATTTAAAAATAAAACAAGCAGGAGATTGCTTCAAGATGGTGGGGTAGAAGGCCACGTGCTCACCTCCTCATGTGAGAGTGCCAAAATCATAGCTAACTGTTGAACAATCACTGACAAGAGGACACTGGAAAAAAAGGTACCCCATGTCCAAAGACAAAGGAGAAGCCACAACGAGAGGGCAGAAGGGATGCAATCAAGAAAAAATCAAATCTCATACTTGCTGGATGGGCAACCCACAAACTGGAAAACAATTATACCATAGAGGTTTTACCACTGTTGGGAAGGTTCTGAACCCTAAGTCAGGCTTCGCAACCTGGGAATTTGGCAGAAGGACTAGGAATCCCCAGGGAATCTGATGTTGAAGACCAGCAGGATTCGACTGCAAGACTTCCACAGGACTGGGGGAAATGAAGACTCCACTCTTGGATGGCACAAAATCTTATGTGTACCAAGACCCAGGGGAAAAGAACACTGACCCCACAGGAGACCGAACGAGATCTGCCTGCTAGTGTTGGAGGGTCCCCTGCAGAGGTTCAGGTCGGCGGGGCTCGCCATAGGGACGGGGACACTGGCAGCAGCTGTCCTGGGAAGGGCACCTCGGCATGAGCCCGCTTGGTGTTTGCCAATAGCCCTACCATCAGTTCAGTTCAGTTGCTCAGTCATGCCTGACTCTTTGCGACCCCATGGACTGCAGCACACACCAGGCTTCCCTGTTCATCACCAACTCCCCGAGCTTACTCAAACTCATGACCACTGAGTCAGTGATGCCATCCAACCACCTCATCCTTTGTCATCCCCTTCTCCTCCCGCCTTCAATCTTTCCCAGCATCAGGGTCTTTTCAAATGAGTCAGTTCTTTGCATCAGGAGGCCAAAGTATTGGAGTTTCAGTTTCAACATCAGTCCTTCCAATGAATATTCAGGACTGATTTCCTTTAGGATGGACTGGTTGGATCTCCTTGCTCTCCAAGGAACTCTCAAGAGTTTTCTCCAGCACCACAGTTCAAAAGCATCAATTCTTCGGTGCTCAGCTTTCTTTCTAGTCCAACTCTCACATCCATACATGATTACTGCAAAAACCATAGCTTTCACTAGATGGACCTTTGTTGGCAAAGTTATATCTCTGCTTTTTAATATGCTGTCTGGGCTGGTCTACCATAAAGCCTATAGATTCCAGGGTTGGGTCACCTCAGGCCAAACAACTAACAGGGAGGGAGTATAGTCCCACTCATTAGCAGATAATTGGATTATAGTTTTACTGAGCAAGGCCCTGTCAGAGCAAGACCCAGTTCTTCCCCAGTTCCTCCCATCTGGAAGCTTACACAAGCCTCTTAGCCTCATCTACCAGAGGGCAGAGAGCAGAAGCAAGAACAAGTACATTCCTGCAAGCTCCAGAACAAAAAGCACAATCACAGAAAGTTAATCAAAATGAAAAGGCAGAGAATTATGTCACAGATGAAGGAACAAGATAAAAACCCCAGAAAAACAACTAAATAAAGTGGAGATAGGCAACTTACCAGTAAAAGAATTCAGAATAATAATAGTGAAGATGATCCAGGATCTCAAAAAAAAAAAAAAAAAAAAAGAATGGAGGCACAGATTAAGATGACATAAAAAAGGTTTAACAGAGATTCAGAAGAACTAAACCAGAAAAAGAAAGCAAATTTTTTTGAGGGGATAAAATAGAAAGGTAAGAAGATTATGTTTCTTGTGTGGACCCCACTAACTGTCCTTTGTGCTTACAAAGAGACCCATGTATTGGGCTAGTCAAAGAGTTCATTTGGGTTTTTCCATAACATCTTACAGAAAAACCTGAACAAACTTTTTGGCCTACCTGATATTTCATTCATATATTCATCCAGCACCCAGAGGGCTACAGCAACATGTGCTCAATAATTCAGGAATTCTATTTCTTTTCATGGCAGACTACCCACTGCAAACAACAACAATATTGGAGAAAGCCTAAGAGGCCACTGTTTTTAGGCACTGGACAACAGGTAGGCAAGAAAGGAATCCCTGAGGGAAGAAAAGCTCATGAGGAGGGTCCCATGGTCATCATAGCTGTCTGCAAAGGAATGATTTCCCAAGCCCAGTGCAGGAAGCTGGAGCTCAAGCAGAGACCAGGGGCTACTGAAGTGGCTAGAATAGTAAAGAGCAGGGCAGTGGGGAGGAGGAAGCTGTGGCAATGGAGGCAGACAGTTGTGGAGGGGGGGGGGGTGGTTTCCTTGTGATGAATCTTGGCCAAGGGTTGGACTGCACTCAGCATGGTGGAACTATCCAAGGTTCAACAGGGAGCAGTTGTTACCATGTTAAAAGAGCAAATGAGGGATACAGAAGTCCAACCAATAAGAGACATTTACATTTCTGACCCCAAAAGTAGAGAAACATTCAATGCATCCTGAGTTATCTGAAAGGTCATGTTAGGAGAAAGGACCATGCTTGAGAATAAGACCTACCTACTCTACACATGCCCCTCAAAACCAAAAAACATGCTTCAACAATATCCACCAAGGAGGCCCAGTCTGTTGGTCTATTCTGATCCAGTTAGAAGAATTTGAGGGAATTCCTTGGCAGTCCAGTGGTTAGGACTCCATGCTTTCACTGCCAACAGCCCAGGTTCAATTCCTGATCAGAGAACTAAGATCCCACAAGCCATGCAGAACAGCCAAAGAAGAAAAGAATTTGGGAAACACCTTGCGTTTTCCAAAGATCTACCCTAAAACCAAGCTGGTTATTGTTCAGTCACTAAGTCACGTCTGACTCTTTGCGATCCCATGGACTGTATCATGCCAGGCTTCCTTGTCCTTCACTATCTCCTGGAATTTTCTCAAATTCATGTCCATTGAGTTGGTGATGTTATCTAGCCATCTCATCCTCTGCTGCCCCCTTCTCCTTTTGCCTTTAATCTTTCCCAGCATCAGAGTCTTTTTCAATAAAACAGCTCTTCGCATCACTGGCCAAAGTATTAGAGCTTCAGCGTTAATCCTTACAATGAATATTTAGGGTTGATTTTCTTTAGGACTGACTGGTTTGATCTCCTTGAAAAGGTTTGACAAACCTAGACAGAGTATTCAAAACCAAAGACATCACTTTGCCAACAAAGGTCTATATAGTCAAAGCTATGGTTTTTCCAGTAGTCATGTATGGATGTGAGAGTTGGACCATAAGGAAAGTTGAGCACTGAAGAATTGATGCTTTTGTATTGTGGTGCTGGAGAAGACTCTTAAGAGTCCCTTGGATTGCAAGGAGATAAAAACCAAACTAACACAACCCAAAGGTGATCAGTCAGTAATTGAACTGCCTGCTAGAAGAAAAATCAATGCTCTTCAGAAGAAGATAACAGAATCCTTAGTGTCTACAATGTGCCATCCACAATATCCATGATGCAATCCAAAATCAAGGGGAAAGAAGTCAAGAGAATCAAGGCCTGATGGCCTCAGGACTTAAAAACGAAATAATTTTAATGACAGAAGAGATAGTGACTTTCCACAGAGAACTAGAAATCATAAAGAGAAACAAATGCAAATTCTAGGAAATGAACTGTCAACCTAGAATTCCACATCCAACAAAAACTCCTTTCAAAGAAAGAATTAAAGACATATTTCAGATTTTTAAAAAGCCATGAGAATTTTCCCCCAATGATGCGTACTGCAAGAAATGCTAAAGGACATTCTTCCAGTTCAAGGAAAACTCATATCTACAGAGAGGAATGAAGTGAAGTCGCTCAGTCGTGTCCAACTCTTTGTGACTCCATAGACTGTAGCCTACCAGGCTCCTCTGTCCATGGGATTTTCCAGGCAATAGTACTGGAGTAGATTGCCATTTCCTTCTCCAGGGAATCTTCCCAACCCATGTCTCGAACCCAGGGCTCCCGCATTGTAGACAGACGCTTTACCATCTGAGCCACAGAGAGGAATGAAAATCTCCAAAAATGGTAAGCACATGGTGAATAAATGTAAGATACTATGCTTCCATTTATTCTAACTTCCTTAAAAGAAGCAACTGACTGTTAAGGCAAAAATAGCACTAGTATAAGCAGAACATAAGATAAGTAGAAGTGAAATATATAAATACAGCACAAAGAAGGGGGTAAATGGAATTAATCTGTTATTAGGTTATTACATTTATGAGGTGCTAATGAATTCTTTGCAGCCAAAGATGGAGAAGCTCTATACAGACCACAAAAACAAGACCAGGAGCTGACTGTGGCTCAGATCATGAACTCCTTATTACCAAATTCAGACTCAAATTGAAGAAAGTAGGGAAAACCGCTAGACCATTCAGGTATAACCTAAATCAAATCCCTTATGATTATACAGTGGAAGTGAGAAATAGATTTAAGGGCCTAGATCTGATAGACAGAGTGCCTGATGAACTATGGAATGAGGTTCGTGACATTGTACAGGAGACAGGGATCAAGACCATCCCCATGGAAAAGAAATGCGAAAAAGCAAAATGGCTGTCTTGGGAGGCATTACAAATAGCTGTGAAAAGAAGAGAAGCTAAAAGCAAAGGAGAAAGGGAAAGATATAAGCATCTGAATGCAGAGTTCCAAAGAATAGCAAGAAGAGATAAGAAAGCCTTCTTCAGCGATCAATGCAAAGAAATAAAGGAAAACAACGGAATGGGAAAGACTAGACATCTCTTCAAGAAAATTAGAGATACCAAGGGAATATTTCATGCAAAGATGGGCTCGATAAAGGACAGAAATGGTCTGGACCTAACAGAAGCAGAAGATATTAAGAAGAGGTGGCAAGAATACACAGAAGAACTGTACAAAAAAGATCTTCACAACCCAGATAATCATGATGATGTGATCACTAATCTAGAGCCAGACATCTTGGAATGTGAAGTCAAGTGGGCCTTAGAAAGCATCACTATGAACAAAGCTAGTGGAGGTGATGGAATTCCAGTTGAGCTGTTTCAAATCCTGAAAGATGATGCTGTGAAAGTGCTGCACTCAATAGGCCAGCAAGTTTGGAAAACTCAGCAGTGGCCACAGGACTGGAAAAGCTCAGTTTTCATTCCAATTCCAAAGAAAGGCAATGCCAAAGAATGTTCAAACTACCACACAGTTGCACTCATCTCACACGCTAGTGAAGTAATGCTCAAAATTCTCCAAGCCAGGCTTCAGCAATATGTGAACCGTGAACTCCCTGATGTTCAAGCTGGTTTTAGAAAAGGCAGAGGAACCAGAGATCAAATTGCCAACATCTGCTGGATCATGGAAAAAGCAAGAGAGTTCCAGAAAAACATCTATTTCTGCTTTATTAACTATGCCAAAGCCTTTGACTGTGTGGATCACAATCAACTGTGGAAAATTCTGAAAGAGATGGGAATACCAGACCACCTAACCTGCCTCTTGAGAAATCTGTATGCAGGTCAGGAAGCAACAGTTAGAACTGGACATGGAACAACAGACTGGTTCCAAATAGGAAAAGGAGTACGTCAAGGCTGTATATTGTCACCCTGCTTATTTAACTTCTATGCAGAGTACATCATGAGAAACGCTGGACTTGATAACACCACAAGCTGTTATCAAGATTGCCGGGAGAAATATCAATAACCTCAGATATGCAGATGACACCACCCTTATGGCAGAAAGTGAAGAGGAGCTAAAAAGCCTCTTGATGAAAGTGAAAGAGGAGAGTGAAAAAGTTGGCTTAAAACTCAACATTCAGAAAACAAAGATCATGGCATCCGGTCCCATCACTTCATGGGAAATAGATGGGGAAACAGTAGAAACAGTGTCAGACTTTTATTTTTGGGGGCTCCAAAATCACTGCAGATGGTGACTGCAGCCATGAAATTAAAAGACGCTTACTCCTTGGAAGAAACGTCATGACCAACCTAGATAGCATATTCAAAAGCAGAGACATTACTTTGGCGACTAAGGTCCGTCTAGTCAAGGCTATGGTTTTTCCTGTGGTCATGTATGTATGTGAGAGTTGGACTGTGAAGAAGGCTGAGGACCGAAGAATTGATGCTTTTGAACTGTGGTGTTGGAGAAGACTCTTGAGAATCCCTTGGACTGCAAGGAGATCCAACCAGTCTGTTCTGAAGGAGATCAACCTTGGGATTTCTTTGGAAGGAATGATGCTAAAGCTGAAGCTCCAGTACTTTGGCCATCTCATGCGAAGAGTTGACTCATTGGAAAAGACTCTGATGCTGGGAGGGATTGGGGGCAGGAGGAGAAGGGGACGACAGAGGATGAGATGGCTGGATGGCATCACGGACTCGATGGACGTGAGTCTGAGTGAACTCTGGGAGATGGTGATGGACAGGGAGGCCTGGCGTGCTGCAATTCATGGGGTCACAAAGAGTCGGACACGACTGAGCGACTGAACTGAACTGAATGCAGAAACAGGAAATTGAAAGGAAGAAGTAATGTCAGGTGAGGTGACAGATGGGAAACATAAAGGTGTTAAGTGAGGGGTAGGAAATGAGAAACCTGAGTTATAAAGTGGAACAATATTAAAGCACACTCTGATAAGTTAACCTTTGATAATTTAAGGATGCATAATGCTAGCTGTAAAAGTATTATACAAAGAGGTATAGCTAAAAAACCAAGAGACAAACAATGAAAAGCAGTCAATAATATACAGGAAAGAATCAAGAGAAGAATAAAAAGCAGAAAGATCAAGTGGAAAAAAGGACAGTACGATAGACTTACACCCAACCAATCAATAATTACATTAAATGTAAATGGACTAAACACTAGAACTATAAGGTACAGATTGTCAGATTTAAAAAAAGCAAGACCCAACTATATGCAATCTACAAGAGACATTTTATATATAAAGACACAGATAGTTTGGAAATAAAATGGAGGAGAAAAGACATTCCATGCAAACAGCAAGCACCCGAAAGCTGGTATAGTTACTTAGTATCTAACCAAGAAACTTCATGACAAAGAGAAAAGGAGGGACATTTTATTATGATAATTGTGTTAAATCACCTAGAACACAGAGCACCCTAAAAAGTGTAGACACCTAATATCAGGTCTAAAGGAAAAACTCAATCATCACTGGAGATTTTAACACTGTTCTCTCAGTAACTGATAGAAAAATAGACCCCCCCCAAAATATATATATATATATGAGTAAGGAAATAGATATCTACTACTGTGGGCAAGAATCCCTTAGAACAAATGGAATAGCCATCACAGTCAACAAGAGTCCGAAATGCAGTACTTGGATGCAATCTCAAAAACAACAGAACAATCTCTGTTCATTTCCAAGGCAAACCATTCAGTATTACAGTAATCCAAGTCTATGCCCCAACCAGTAATGCTGAAGAAGCTGAAGATGAATGGTTCCATGAAGACCTACAAGACATTCTAGAATTAACATCCAAAAAAGATGTCCTTTTCATTCTAGGGGACTGGAATGCAAAAGTAGGAAGGCAAGAGATACCTGGAGTAATAGGCAAATTTGGCTTTGGAGTACTGTATGAAACAGGGAAAAGGCTAATAGCGTTTTACCAAGAGAAAGCATTGGTCATAGCAAACACCCTCTTCAAAGAACACAAGAGAAGACTCTACACATGGACATCACCAGATGGTCAATATCAAAATCAGATTGATTATATTCTTTGCAGCCAAAGATGGAGAAGCTCTACACAGTCAGCAAAATCAAGACCGGGAGCTGACTGTGGCTCAGATCATGAACTCCTTATTGCCACATTCAGACTTAAATTGAAGAAAGTAGGGAAAACCACTAAACCATTCAGGTATGACCTAAATCAAATCCCTTACGACTATACAGTAGAAGTGACAAATAGATTCAAGGGATTAGATCTGATAGTGTGCCTGAAGAACTATGGATGGAGGTTCATGACATTGTACAGGAGGCAGTGATCAAGACCATCCCCAAGAAAAAGAAATCCAAAAGGGCAAAATGGTTGTCTGAGAAGGCCTTACAAATAGCTGTGAAAAGAAGAGAAGCTAAAAGCAAAGGAGAAAGGAAATATATATCTATTTGAATGTAGAGATCCAAAGAACAGCATGGAGAGATAAGAAAGCCTTCCTCAGTGATCAGTGCAAAGAAATAGAGGAAAACAACAGAATGGGAAAGACTAGACATCTCTTCAAGAAAATGAGAGATATCAAGGAACATTTCATGCAAAGATGGGCTCGATAAAGGACAGAAATGATATGGACCTAACAGAAGCAGAAGATATTAAGAGGTGGCAAGAATACACAGAAGAACTATACAAAAAAGATCTTCATGACCAGGATAATCATGATGGTGTGATCATTCACCTAGAGCCAGACATCTTGGAATGCAAAGTCAAGTGGGCCTTAGGAAGCATCATGATGAACAAAGCTAGTGGAGATGATGGAATTCCAGTTGAGCTGTTTCAAATTCTGAAAGATGATGCTGTGAAAGTGCTGCACTCAATATGCAAGCAAGTTTGGAAAACTCAGTGATGGCCACAGGATTGGAAAAGGTCAGTTTTCATTCCAATCCAAAAGAAAGGCAATGCCAAAGAATGTTCAAACTACCACACAATTGTACTCATCTCAAATGCTAGCAAAGTAATGCTCAAAATTCTCCAAGCCAGGCTTCAACAGAACATAAACTATGAACTTCCAGATGTTCAAGCTGGATTTAGAAAAAGCAGAGGAACCAGAGATCCAATTGCCAACATCCGTTGGATCATCAAAAAAGCAAGAGCGTTTCAGAAAAACACCTACTTCTGCTTTATTGACTATGCCAAAGCCTTTGACTGTGTGGATTACAACAAACTGTGGAAAATTCTTCAAGAGATGGGAATACCAGACTACCTGACCTGCCTCCTGAGAAATATGTATGGAGGTCAAGAAGCAACAGTTAGACCTGAACATGGAACAACAGACTGGTTCCAAATAGGAAAAGGAGTACGTCAAGGCTGTATATTGTCACCCTGCTTATTTAACTTATATGCAGAGTACATCATGAGAAACGCTGGACTGGAGGAAGCACAAGTTGGAATCAAGATTGCCGGGAGAAATATCATTAACCTCAGATATGCAGATGACACCACACTTGTGGCAGAAAGCAAAGAACTAAAGAGTCTCTTGATGAAAGTGAAAGAGGAGAGTGAAAAAGTTGACTTAAAGCTCAACATTCGGAAAACTAAGATCATGGCATCTGGTCCCATCACTTCATGGCAAATAGATGGGGAAACAATGGAAACAATGACAGACTTTATTTTGGGGGGCTCCAAATTTACTGTAGATATTGACTGCAGGCATGAAATTAAAGGGCGCTTGCTCCTTGGAAGAACAGTTATGACCAACCTAGACAGCATATTAAAAAGCAGACATAACTTTGCCAACAAAGGTCCGTCTAGTAAAAGCTATGGTTTTTCCAGTAGTCATCTATGGATGTGAGAGTTAGACTAGAAAGAAAGTGAACTGAAGTGAAGTGAAGCTGCTCAGTCGTGTCCGACTCTTTGTGACCCGTGGACTGTAGCCCACTAAGCTCCTCCGTCCATGGGATTCTCCAGGCAAGAACACTGGAGTGGGTTGCCAAGCTAAGCACCAAAGAATTTGATGCTTCTGAACTGTGGTGTTGGAGAAGACTCTTGAGATTCCCTTGGACTGCAAGGAGATCCAACCAGTCCATCCTAAAGGAAATTAGTCCTAAATATTCATTGGAAGGACTGATGTTGAAGTTGAAACTCCAATATTTTGGCCGCCTGATGCAAAGAACTGACTCATTTGAAAAGACCCTGATGCTGGGAAAGATTGAAGGCAGGAGGAGAAGGGGATGACAGAGGATGAGATGGTTGGATGGATGGCATCACCGATTCAATGGACATGAGTTTGAGTAAGCTCGGGGAGTTGGTGATGGACAGGGAGGCCTGGTGTGCTGCAGTCCATGGGGTCACAAAGAGTTGGATGTGGCTGAGCGACTGAACTGAACTGAAGGAAATAGAAAATCTAAACAACACTGTGACCCAAGTTGATACAACCATCATTTAAAACAACAACGGCAGAGTACACATTCATTTCAAATGCATAGGAAGCACTCATGAAAACAGAATATAATTATGTTTCAAAACACTAAAATCTTAAAGTATAGATTCTCTGATCACAGAGTAATTGAACTCTAAAAATTACAAAAGAAAACAATAAGATACCTAGAATATCCTAATATATGGAAATATTAAATAACCTACTGTCAAAGAAAAAAACCAGATAGGAAATTAAAACATTTTCTTCATATTGACCGATAATGAAAACACAACACATTAAAATTTGTAGGAAATGGCCAAAGGCTGCTTAGAGAGAATTAAACAGCTTTAAGTAAATTTGTTAGGTTGGGAACTAAGTGAATTGCAAAAGGCTTAATCTGCAGGGCTTAATGCAAAGCCAGAGGAGGAGATACTTTTACAGATTAGAGTTAACTTTTCCAGGAATGTCTTTTATAAACAAATTATTATTAGTGGAAGTACTTTGTCTCATAATTAAACAACTGCTGAGTGAATTTTACAACTTAACTCAAATGCTGAGAAAAATTAACTCTATTGAAAATAAATAAACATGTTAAAACTTTTAAATATATATGCATCCTTCACTATCTAGATATAGCTCCTGAATTTCAAATAACAAGTAGCAAGATTTTAGACAGCAAGAAACTGATCTGTGGACTTATTCATATTTACTTAGTTCCTGAATTAAAATAGCAGTTTAGATAACACCTAGGGAAAGCGACTTTCAGGGAAAACTGTCTCATAAATTATTTAACTCTGATTTCAGCTATTATATTTTCACATAATGGTAGGGAAAATGCCTCAAGTATTCATAATTAAATTACTTTATGGGCTTCCCTGGTGTTTCACACGGCAAAGAATCCGCCTGCAAGGTGGGAGACATGGGTTCAATCCCTAGGTTGGGAAGAGTCCCTGGAGGAGGGCATGGCAACCCACGTCAGTATTCTTGCCTGGACAATCCCCATGGACAGAGGAGCCTGGCCAGTTACAGTCCATGGGGTCACAAAGAGTTAGATACGACTGAGCAAGTTAAGCATAGCACACACATAAATGGTTCATAGATTGGTACTGCAAATACTTCAAGAGAATACACTCCTGTTAGTTTTGGAAAAAAAAAAAAAAAAGGAAAGTTCTCCCAAATGTATAGTTGTTATACTTATTAAAGCTATAACAAATTAGACTGCACTTCTAACTGAACATCTAGGTACGGATACTTATCCATTCACACATGAGCAGCCATTTGCAGAGCACAAAGATGGTCTCCTTAAACTTTAGTCAAGCTTCTGAGTTCTTTTTGAGTAGGGCTGGCCCTTGGACTCTGTCCTTGGCCCTTCTAGTCTAGTTTAGCAAGAATCTTTCTGACTCCAGTTTAGGGAAAATCCCTTACTTTTGAAATTTGATCAAATTCAACATCCCTTGATATCTGACCAAATTTCCTTTGGCCCTGACCTGCCTTCAGCAAAGCCGGTCAAGTTAGTTTAGCCAGAATGACCCTATTAAGGCAGACGTTTCCTCTTAGTAATTTTCCATCCACTGACCCCACCCTACCCCTTGGCTATAAATCTCAACTTATCCTTGTTGTATTCAATCTGTCCCTCCCACACCTCAAAACCCCATGGGAGTCCCCCTCAATACCGTCCACCTTATTGTTTTTAAGGAGTATCTGAGTAACTTTTTTCTCTGTCAAGTTCCATGTTAGGCACGGTTCAAGCAGATCCTCAGAAATAGGCTTCCCTGGAGGCTCAGCAGTAAAGAACATACATGTCTGCCAATAACGGACAACGAAGGTTCCATCACTGGGTGGGGAGAGATCCCCTGGAGAAGGCAATGGCAATACACCCCAAGTATTTTTGCCTGGAAAATTCCACGGACAGAGAAGACTGGCAGGCTGCAGCCCATGGGGTCACGAAGAGTCGGACACGACTTAGCGATTAATCACAACCCTCACAAATACCCAGCAAGGCGAGTATTACAGTGTACAGGTCTGAAATCTCTGAGGCTCACCGAGGCGGCCAAATTCAAACCCAGGAAGCTCTAACCGCCTGTGCCTTTGGGAGGAGAGCGGCAAACCTTTGGTAACTTGAGGCGGGGGGTGGGGAGGAGGGGGGTGGGGAGGAGGGGGGCGGGCAGCGGGCGGGCTTAGGAGCTGTCACGAACAGCTGGAGGGGAGGAGGAGCTACAGGCACCGAGGCCGGAGAGGATCCGGCCCTGCCAGGCGCCGGGCAGCGCTGCCCACTGAGCCCTCCACCCTCTGCCCACGACGCCGACCGCACCCAGGAGCCAGGCTGCGGGCATCAGCCCATACGGGTTCCCTCTTCCCGAGGCTCACTTCCAGCCTTCTCGGGGAGGCGGGAGAGAGGGGCCCCTTCTCTTCCCAGGCCAGAAACGTAGCTGGAAAGTCCGGCGGGGCCCACAGGCTCGGGAGCGCTAGCCCGGTCGGGGTACCGTGCCTCCACTCACAGCCCCGCCGCCCTTCCCCCCGCACTCGCGGCGTCCCCGCGCGCGTCCAACGGCCGGACGCCGCTCCCGGAGGCCCGGCCGAGTCCGGCGCGCACGCGGGCGGCGCCATGTCCGGCCCCGTGCCGCGGCGTTCAGGCCACTCCAGCCCGCGTGCGCTCACCTCGGCCCGCGGCGCCGGCTTCGGGCGCACTTCCGGGAAACGGGCGGCTGTGCGCGACTCTGGGTCCGACGGGGCGGGGCGCCGGGGCGGGGCGGGGGCGGGGCTGAAGCCCAGGCTCTGATTGGCTGTCGATATAGCCCCGCCCCGCTCGCGCCTCTGAGGCCGCTGTGCGTCACGCAGCGGGCGGGTCTCTCATTCATTTGAGCTGCGTGCGGTCGCTCAGTCCTCACCTGGACCTTTAGTGAACCCCAGGTCTGGATCCGGCACTGGGCCAAGCAGTGCGAGGGATGCAGAGGTCGTTCTCGTGTCTTTCCCAAACCCTTCGGCCCCTAACCCCGGCTCTTAACCGCAGTCTCTCCTCCTTGTGGTCCTCACCTCACTTAGAACTCCCAGGGGCGTTTGATTTGCCCTGACCTTTCTCTGTCAGGCTTCTCCAGCTCTCACTGACTCTGCGTTTCCTCGGCTCCCTTCTTCGACTGTTCCTCTTTCAGTGTTGCTGTTCTCTTCCCATCTCGTCTTGTCTGTCTGCCCCCGCCTCCCCACCCCACCCCCATTCTCACTCCTTCAAGTCTTCCTTGCCTCCTCCCTCCCCTTCTTCCCTTTCCACTTGACAATAATCTCCAAGTCCTAGGATTTTACCGCCTTGTTCATCTCTCCGACACCTTCCCTCTCTCCACCCTCTACCCCTACCTCCTTCCAAGTCATTTCTAACTAGGATAACAACTGTCCATCTCCAGGTCATCCTGCACTCTACCACTCAGTCATCCTGTGTGTTTTTCTAGGTCGCAGGGCCTGAACGAAATCCACTGTGTGAAAACTATTTCAGCTTAACCCAGGTGGGAGTTTTTTGAAGTTGACTTGTATAACAATGCTGTTTTTTGACTTCCTGGGCAGAGCATGGTAGCAATTTGTCAGAGACATGTAGAGTGACACTTGCCTAGGGTGTTATTCCCAACGCCAAGGTGCTTTGCTTCTAAGAAAGTCAAGAGGTGAGCTGATTTGGAAAGGGAGGATGATGAATTTCTATCTTCAACACGTTAGTTTTTAGCTGATCAACATCCAAGGAACATAACAGTAATTTGGAAGCTTTAGTTGAGTCACAGAGCCCTCTTGAATCTGATGGAAGCTATAAATCCGTTCCCAAGGAAAATGCACATACATCTCTACACAGAAAATTTTGCACGCAAATTCAGGGAGTTCACAGAATCCTGAAGTGCATTCTTGGAACTCATGAATTTCAGGTTGAAAACTCTTACTCTGGTAGATGGTTCTTGATAAGGAAGAGACACTTGGCAGTTTAATAATTTCTTTATAAACTGGCAACTTGCTCCTTGTGATATAGGATCATCATCCCTGCCCAAAGTTTTGGCAGCTAACTAGGTCAGTTAGTTTCTTGAAGTTTGAGTTAAGAAACAATTATTTATTATTATGCTTAAATTATTGATTATTAATTGTGTATTGTAATGCTTCTCCTTAGACCACTGCCAAAAGCATCATTTTGGCAGTTTGTTAAAAAATTGTATTTCCAGGCCCCATTTCTCAAGAGCATGTGATCAGAGAAGGCAAGAAATCTGGCTTAACGAGTCCCCTTTAAGAGTCTGATGTGTAGCCATGTCTCAGAAACCCTGGTTTAGAATGGTGGTCACCACACTTTTTAGATCAAGCACTCTTCACCAGTAAAACTATTTTGAGGTTAGAGAGCCACTAGTTGTATATGTTTTTATTAATAAGTAACATACATGTATTATTTTGCCTACATATTCTATATAATAAAACATGTGAATATAACAGTTAAGAAAGACAGATATAAGAATGAAGAAGTAATATTTCAAAATATTTCCTTATTGAATAAATTTCCCATTTAAAATGAGATTTGATAGGCCTCATTATGTGAGCAAATCTTGGTTTAATTCTCTAGTTACACAGAGATTTTTTTCAGGTCTGGTTCTAGCTTTAGTTTTTTGTTTTTTTTTTCCCCAGCACTTAGTTTTAATGGTTTTCATAAATGAAATAAAGAAACGTTACACACCTTCCAAATAGAAAAAGTACATCATTGGCAGAACATATTCATTTTTCAATGCCATCTGCTAATTAAGCAATTTTTGATGAAACGTAGCTACTAAGCAACTCCGTAAAGTACCTGGTGGGATACTGTTTGATGTTACACATCACTGAAAATTATCTTCGTGTTCTGGATAGGGTTTCAACCACACAGCCTAAATGTTACTGAATGCCAGGGTCTCAATGTCGTCAAGAGTCTCTGTAAGGTCAATCTATCTTTTGTTGATGCGAGGAAAAGAACTCTTGCCTTTAGGTACAGATCTGGAAAGCTCCTGAACTGTATAGATTATTTTTTGTGGGTTTTTTCAATTTTATTGAAATATTGTTGATTTACAACATTGTGTTAATTTCTGCTGTACAGCAAAGTGATTGTTATACATACACATACATTCTTTCTCATAGTCTTTTCCATTCTGGTTTATCACAGGATGTTGGACATAGTGCCTTGTGCTGTAACAGTAGGACTTCGTTTATCCATCCGATATATACTAGTTGGCATCTGCTAATCCCAGACTCCCAATCCATCCCTCCCCAACCTTCCTCCCCCTTGGCAACCACAAGTTTGTTCTCTGTGTCTGGGAGTCTGTTTCTGTTTCATAGATGTGTTGATTTGTGCTGTATTTTAGATTCCACATGTTAGTGATATCATGAGGTATTTGTTCTCTTTCTGACTTAGTTTGCTTGTATGATGCATAGATGATTCTTTATCCCATTAACTGACCAGGGCCCTTTAAAGCTTAGAGGGTTCTATCTGGTTAACAATTTTAGAGAGATTGACCGAGAGGCCTCAGACTCCCTCAAAGATTCTACCATCCAGAACTCTCCTTCCTTGGTCTTTTAGGTAACCTTAACCCTCGTTACTGACTTCCGCTTTCCACATGGTCACTTCTGACCCCAATGGGCCTCCTTCAGTTCAGGTTGCTTGATCCCTTGCTGAGCTGATGACCCTGCCAGCTTTGGACAGCCAGTCCCTGCCCTTGTTGAATCTGTGACATTTCACTCTTCTTGATGGCCAGGGTTCCTGAAAACCCACCATCATGGAGCAGTGGGAGGCCCATCTGTCCCTGCTGTTGCATGCGAGGGAGGCTGGACCACTGCCCAAGCCGAGCTTCTGTCTGCACTGGGGTTTTCAGATTGAACTTTCCTCTCTCTAATGAAGCATCCAGGAGCATGTGGTGACTCTTGAAGGGCTCGAGATCAATAAAAGAAGCAAGTGTTTCTTCCTCTAGGGAGCCAGCAAGATGGGTGAGTCATCTGTCACTGCTAATTAGAATAAGGGGTCTGAACGTCAGGGAACACATGGAGAGAAAAGGGTTGGGATGAACCAGACATTGGGGTTTAAAAGAAAACACACAAAAAGCTACTTTCCAGAGTGCAGTCTATTCATGATGTGGCGTTAGGAGAACACAGAGAAAATTAATTGGCAGTAGTAGTCTGTTTTAGGAAGACTTGGAGGGCGACTGAAGAGAGATTCAGGCTGCCCATGGAGAAGTGCAAAAGAAGCAGCACATAACCAAAGGCATAGAGCATAACCTCATCTTGGAAGAAGCGTGGTCACCAAGAATCAGGCATAGAGTGTATTCATTAAAGCTTGCAGGATCTTACCCATGATCCCTTCTTGCCTTTTATGCTGCTATGGACCCTCCAAACCAGGAGCTGGAAGCATGTATTTCATTTGGCCAGCACAAGTTTTGAAATTCTCATTTTGAATACAAATGTCTTTTACATTCTTTTTTACTCTAAGTGGCATCATTTGGAGCTGATGAAGCAATGATGTGGGTCCCCCCGAGGTCCCTGGAGCATCCTGTCCATCACCAGATGCTACCCATCTCTGTGTCGTCATACACTCCTGAGCTTTTAACATCATGTTTCCTTGATCTAGCATGTCTGAAAGGGAAAGAAACAAGAAATTGTTTAATTTTGCTTCCTGAAAACCACTGAACTATACCAAACTGTCTAAAAATAGATTCCTGAATTCTAACACACAGACTCATGAGATGGTAGGGAAAAACAATTTGCTAAAATATGGTTTATATATTTAACATCAGGAGAGAGTAGTTTGTTGTTCACTCGTCATGCCCAACTCTTTGAGACCCTGTGGACTGCAGCACGCCAGGTTCTTCTATCCTCTGCTGTTTCCTGGAGTTTGCTCAAATTCATGTCCATTGGGTTGGTGATGCTTAGCATCTAACCATCTCATCCTCTGTTGTCCCCCTTCTCCTTTTGCCTGCAATCTTTCCCAGCATCGGGGTCTTTTCAGTGAGTCAGCTCTTCGCATCAGGTGGCCAAAGTTCTGGAGCTCTAGTTTCAGTGTCAGTCCTTCCAATGAACATTGAGAGTTGATTCCCTTTAGGATTGAAATGATTGAAAGAATATTCCCTTTTCTTTGACTGCACTTGTGGCTTGGATTTAATAAGGCATAAAAGACCAAAAGTAGGGTGAGAGCTCTAGAGCAGTACCTGTCAAGAATAGGTTACAATCACCAGAGAGAAATGGGAGAGTAGCTTAACAAAACCTTTTTTTCAGACTTGAAATGAACCAATAAAGACTGTTAAGTAGAGATGTTCTATCAAAAATTTTACTCTATTGATCTAGCAAGAAATGTTCACTGAATAAATTCTTACAGGATTTATCATCTGTGTACCTTGAAATTCATTGCTATTCAAGTAGCATCTGAGCAGAGAACAGAAACTTGGTACATTTGTTTTCTGTTCAACAGGGTGAAAAAAAGAAACATTCTGTGTAAGTAAAATAGAACATGTAAGGAAAAAGACATGTCTCTTTATAAGACAGACTTTTCAGACATAATTTGTTTCTGATTAATTTTTAAATGAAGCTGCTTATAAGAATATAAACATACAGTAATATTTTGTTACTTATAAAATAATGCTTATTACAATAACAAAAGGACAGCTATCATTCTCAATTTAGCTACATATTAAATACTTATCATTTAGATATTACATTCATAATATTCACAATTTATAAGCTACCAAAGGTTTATTATCAATAGACTTTCTCCAAATCCTGTTGCCCAGCAACTTACGTGGAGAAAGGAAAGATGAATAAAACAGATAAGAAGGGGTAAAATTCTAGTTCTTTATGAACTTTTAGCTCTTTATAACACATTTTGACGCAGTATTATGTGAAAGTCTTACAACTCAAAATGTACCTATGTTTTATGAGCTATCAGTGGCCATCTTTATCTAAGAACTAAGACAAGATCAGGGAGAGAATGATTTTCAATAAATGAACTGAGTTCAGGTAAAGGCAACCTTTCTTCAAACTAATGAGAGCTTGTGTCTATATGTACATGCTGCTGCTGATGCTGCTAAGTCGCTTCAGTCGTGGCCAACTCTGTGCGACCCCATAGATGGCAGCCCACCAGGCTCCCCCGTCCCTGGGATTCTCCAGGCAAGAACACTGGAGTGGGTTGCCATTTCCTTCTCCAATGCATGAAAGTGAAAAGTGAAAGTGAAGTCACTTAGTCGTGCCCGACTCTCAGCGACCCCATGGACTGCAGCCTACCAGGCTCCTCCATCCATAGGATTTTCCAGGCAAGAGTACTAGAGTGGGGTACCATTACCTTCCTCGCTATATGCACATAGGGCCTTTTTGTTTGTCCATTCTGTATTTATTGACTTCCCTGGTGGCTCAGACGGTAAAGCGTCTGCCTACAATGCGGGAGACCAGGGTTCAATCCCTGGGTTGGGAAGATCTCCTGGAGAAGGAAATGGTAACCCACTCCAGTATTCTTGCCTGGAAAATCCCATGGACCGAGAAGCCTGGTAGGCTACAGGCTATGGGATCACAAAGAGTCAGACACGACTGAGCGACTTCACTTTCACTTTCTATATATACTAGTTTGCATCTGCTAATTGATTGCTCCCCTACCCCTTTCCACTTTGGTAACCATAAATGTTTATGTCTGTGAGTCTATTTCTGTCTTGTAAATAAATTCATTTTTATCAGTTTATATTCCACAATATATTTACTCTTTTAATTCAAGTTTCTTGAATGAATTTCCTAGTTTGAATGTTTTCCTCTAGGTTTATTTGTTACATATATTTTTCTTATTCAAGTTCATTAAACTGTATGAGGTCAATGTTTTTCTTAAGTTTCTATTAGAGAAATATGTATAATCGGAAAAGGGGGAGAGTAATACTTTACATACGACTAAGTATTATCAGTGGTGCACAGCAAAGAATAGGGGAGAGATGCTTGTGGTAGATGAGAAGTCCTCCAAGCCATTTCTTGGTACCATTCCAAGACCCAAGGAATTGCAAGTGAAAAAATGAGATAACATACACAACAGTGACATTTAGACCACAGGAACTGATTGTGAAACCTACTGGCAGGTACTGGAATAAAGTGTTAGAAAATTGCTCAAATAGAACTGTTTGGTGTCAGTAACCCTTCATCTGGAGTCTGATGATGACATTTGGATTGTTTGCCAGAAAACTAGGAGGCTGTTGATGCCTTTCCCCTGTATGTTAAAGAGGCCAAGTCAATGGAAGTGCAAAATTAGCACAAGGGTGGAGGTGGGACGGGATCCCTATTTTTTTTTTATTAGCATTTTTTGCTTATTGTTGGCAAGTTTTGTTGATGTTTTGAGAGATTAATTTCATTTGATTTTTGATACCAACCTCTTCGGGTACTAAAATATAAACCTCAAAGAAAAGGAAGCCATCTTCGAATCTGTACCCCCAAAGAAGAGAGTTTAGGGAGCCTCAGTGTGTCCTTTCTCTGTCCTTTGGTGCTTCTCTTCCCATCAGCACCATGCCAAGGATGCCAGTAGAGTATTTAGCCTTCGCTCTGGGCTAAACAGCCTGGATGGGGGACTTTCCATCTAGCTTCTGATTAGGATTTCCCAGGACTAACAAGAGCAAGCTGGTATACTGATTCCCAGACAGGCATTTGGCAATGTTTATAATGACCTGGAATTGGAGATACTGCTCCGTCTGCCAGGCCCTTGGAGGATAGTTCTGGAGGGCTAGAAATGCGAGGCTCTCCACTTAAGCACACCCACCTGCTCTCAACTTCTATTTGCCTTCACTTAACTTTCCCTACAGAGAAGGCAATGGCACCCCACTCTAGTACTCTTGCCTGGAAAATCCCATGGACCACGGAGCCTGGTAGGCTGCAGTCCATGCGGTCGCTAAGAGTTGGACACGACTAAGCGACTTCACTTTCACTTTTCACTTTCATGCATTGGAGAAGGAAACAGCAACCCACTCCAGTGTTCTTGCCTGGGGAATCCCAGGGACGGGGGAGCCTGGTGGACTTCTGTCTATGGGGTCGCACAGAGTTGGCCACGACTGAAGCGACTTAGCAGCAGCAGCAGCAACTTTCCCTAAACCCTATCTCTGGGGTTTCCCAGGTGGCTTGGTGGTAAAGAATCTGCCTGACAGTGCAGGAAATGCAGGTTCGATCCCTGAGTCAGGAAGATCCCCTGGAGGAGGAAATAGCAACCCCCCTCCAGTATTCTTGCCTGGGGAATCCTATTGATAGGGAAGCCTGGCAGGCTACAGTCCATGATGTCGCAAAAGAGTTGGAGACGACTGGATAACTAAACCACAAGCCCTATCTGTACCCACTGTGCGCAGTCAAGATGATGGCTGAGGGTGGTTTTCAGAGCAAGAAGGCAGGTTTCTGCTGATGGAGGATGGATTACCAATATGCTAGGAGGAAGTTCCAGCACAGATAAGGTCTGTTGGAAGGATGTCCTGGTACAGATTGCTCAGTACTTCCAAAGGGCAGGAATCATCTGGCTCCATGGTTCAGATTACCTGGTATGTTGTATAGCTGGTCGTTCTATGTATAGGCGAGACATACCTCTGCCCAGAGATCCACACCTTACCGTTACAATTACATTTCTGTTGGTCCACAAGCCCCTAGTCTCACAAGGGACTTTTTTTTTTCTTTCTTTTTAGCTGTTTCCTTCCTAAAATCAGTCTGTGCCAAGCATTGGAAGAAACCTAATTTTGTTCTATGAGGTTGCCATCTTATATAATTCATATATAAATTACATATTTCTATAGCTGGTCTTATAAGGTGTAGAGGAGGTGAGGGAGAGAACCCAGTGTGTATTTATTTAGGGGAACGTGGTGATGTGTGAGCTCAGTTGCTCAGTTGTACCTGACTCTTTGCGACCCCGTGGACTTGAGCCCACCAGACTCCTCTGTCCATGGGATTTTCCAGCAAAGAATCCTGGAGTAGGTTGCCATTTCTTCCTCCAGGCGATCTTCCCAAGCCAGGGACTGAACTCTTGTCTCTTGTGTCTCCTGCATTGACAGGCAGATTCTTTACCACTGAGCCACCTGGGAAGCCAGATGGTGATACAGATGATGGGGTGGTGCTAGTGGTAAAGAACCTGCCTGCCAGTACAGCAGACTTGAGAGACATGGGTTCCATCCCTGGGTCGGGAAGATCCCCTGGAGAAGGAAATGGCAACCCGCTCCAGAATTCTTGCCTGGGAAATCCCATGGACAGAGGAGCCTGGCAGACTACAGTCCTTGGGATCACAAAGAATTAGACAGGATTGAGCACGTGCACAAACACACACACACACACACACATTTTGGGAGGTCAGAAAGCTTGGATGCTGAAGATACTGTTTTCAAACTTAGTGTGCATGCAGATCACCTGGGGATATTATTTAAATATAGATTGTGATTTGATCTTCTTGGGGTGGGTCCACTGGTAGTACTTTCAGTAGCATTCTCTAGGATCTCCCTTGGCAGTGTAGAGGTTTGGGGTGTTAGGCAGGGCCTAACAGGAGCTCCATAGCTCGAGTCAACTCCCCTCTGGAAGTGCCATGTCAGGGACTGGACAAGAAGCACGACCTCCGTGACCCCCCTTCAGTTTTAAGATTCTGATTTTAAATTCTGAGATTCCAACAAGAGGCTTCTTGAACTTTCGGGGTCACAGACCTCTGTGGGAATGATAAAAACTATGTACCCTTTTATCCCCCAGATGCACACACTCTCAGACCGCTGTAGGCCCCTCAACGGGCCAGCAGCCCCGGAGCAGGACCTCCGCTGGTCTCTTAGGCCGGGCACCGGCAACCTGAGCGGCTCCGCGGCTCCGCATCTGGTGCGGCTCGGCGTCAGGCGCGGGCGGGGGCGTGCCTGGGGGCGTGCCCTGAGGCGGGACCAAGGCGGCGCTGGCCACGCCCCTCGGCTGTGTGAGAGGCCGAGCTTGCTGCATTGCAGCCGCCGCGGCGCCGCTCGGCTCCTCACTCCCAACAATGGCGGCTCCGAGCCCCAGCGGCGGCGGCGGCGGCGGCGGCTCCGGGGGCGGCAGCGGCACCCCGGGCCCCGCGGGGTCTCCGGCGCCCGGCCACCCGGCCGTCAGCAGCATGCAGGGTAAGGAAGGCGGCGGCGCCGAGACCCCGGCTCGCCCCGGCTCTGCCGTCCGCGTCGTCGCGGCCTGTCTCCGCGCCGCGGACGCCCCCGGACCCGGCTGAGGAAGCTGCCGCGCCGCCCGCGCCGGCCAGCCTCCCTCCTCCCCTGCCTTCCCGGGCTCGGCCTGGCTCCCGGCGGCGGGTCCCGGCCTCCGCCCGCGCCCGCGCGGCCCGGGGCTCCCCCCGCCACCGGCCGCCGGGCCCACCTAGAGTCCGACCCGCCCCCGCGGCCGCCCCGCCGCGGCCCCGCTTACCTGGCGCGCCCCGCCCGCCTTTCCGGGAACGCGCGGCCGGGCGGCGGCTGGAGGCGCCCGGGCCTGGCCTGCGGTCCCGGCCGCTGAGGGCGGCGGCGGCGGCGTCCGGGCCCCGCGCCCCTCGGTGGCGCCCCGGCCCTCTCCCCGCCGCCGTGGGGCCCGCGCAGGGCCATCTTGGTCCCGCGGGCGCCGAAGAGTCCGGCTGCCGCGCTGACCTCTGCGCTTCGCGCGGGCCCTCTGGACCCTTGGTTTGCAAACTTTTGCAGGGTTTCGGCGGGGTGGGGGGTGACTCCGGCCTGTGCCACCTGTGAGAGGTAACGAGACAGGCCTTGGCCCCGGGAGCGGCGATTTGTTTCGGGCCGGGGGTTCCTGTGCTAGCGTTGCATGCGGACCAAATAAATAAAACTGGGAATTGGGTTTAAAGGGAGAGATCCGGCACCTCGAAGGGCTGGGGTCAAGAGTGGGTCTGCGTGGAGGCTGCGCACCTGGAGCTACCCTCCTGATCAGTGACTTGCCCCACCGGGAACGCCTGTGAGCTCTCTCTAGCTCTTGACTGGCGGTGTTGTTAAAAAATACTAGGCCCCAGCCCATCAGGGACCGTTTCCTTGAGTTTACTGGGGAATTTTGAGCAGTCACATTATTTTCGAAAACAGGGAATCTCGGAAATCTGACAACTTTCGCAAACTACTTGCCTTCTTCAATAGCTAAGAGAATCAGTAGGGTTACCCTTCATGGTCAGTGTGGCCATGGTTACTCCTTGATGAACATTTACCTAAAGGGCTCTGAGATCTGTCTTACGCCGTGTGTCGTTAGGTTTGACATTTCTTGAGTCTTTTGGATGTATGCGAGTGTGATTCAGGAAGCAGAGACGGGGATTTTTGTCATTTTTACCTCCCTCTCCCCCTCCTCCTGGGATATAGGTAAGGAACAGAGAGGACACTTTGAGTGCAGGCCCTCAGATGATTAATTGGAATTGAATTAGTTCCTAGATACCACTGTGTTGCACAGTATACAAATGAATACAGGATGCATTTCCTGATCTTTCCGTTGGGCAGTCTAGTTGGTGGTGGTGAAATGAAACAGTAAAATGACAATTTAAGATTGTATTGCATATCCAAAACGAGTGACTTCTAGGGCTTATAAATATGCAAGTTTTGGGGGGCTGAAGGTAGGGAGGCTGATAGTTTGAAAAAGCTGTAGACATTTATTTTCCAAAAAATATTTATTGAGCATCTGTTTTTAGTGCCAGGCATGGTGCTCCAGCTCATAGTGCTCTTTATAGGAAAGAATGAATCAGCCTCATTCTTGATGGAGCTTATTCTTCAGGTAGGATTGGGGAGGGAAGACAGTGTGCAGATAAATAAGAAAAATTGCTAATTGAGAAAAGTAATGAAAGTAACAGGCTGGGGTAGAACTTGATAGGGGAGGGGGCAGTCTGCTTTGATAAGGTGGTCTTAGAGGACCTGTCTGGTAAGATGACTCTTGTGATAAAGAAGAGGGTTCTAGGCAAAGGGAACCATACATGTGAAGATTCCAAAAAGTGGAAAAGAGCTTGAAGTATTCTAGAAACTCGGAGAAAGGCGTCATGGTTAGGGGTTACTCTGATGCTCTCCATCCTCCTCCTCCCAATCCCTGGGTTTTTATACCCAGTCAGCTGACCTTTCTAATATGCAGTTTTGTTGTTGTTTAGTCATTCAGTCGTGTCTGACTCTTTGCAACCCCATGAACTGTAGCCGGCCAGGCTTCTCTGTCCATGGGATTTCCCAGGCAAGATTTGGAGTAGGTTGCCATTTTCCTTCTCCAGGGGATCTTCCCAACCTAGGGATTGAACCCGAGTCTCCTGCAATGCAGGCAGATGCTTTACTGCTGAGCCACTGGGGAAGCCCCTAGTAAGCAGAACCCAGTTTAAAAGAGAGAGGGAGGGCTTTAAGACTTCTCTTTGAACTCCTGATGAATTTTCTTTTGTCAGTGCTGTGTGTAGCCTTGATTGATTCAGGAACCTGTTGGTTATATCTTCTGGAACCAATCTCGATTACTCAGAGTGAAGAGAAGCACTTGAAGTTCTCAGGATGTTCTCTCGTACAACCCAGGTTACAAACCATGGACTTAAGCAGCTGGGTAGAATCTTCATTTGTCTTGTGATGTTAGAGCCTCACCTCCCCTCCTTCACCTACCAGATCTTTGGCTTTAGGTCAAACTTGTGATCCTTGGTTGTTTGGTAAATGCCACTCCCTCCCCCTCCCACCCCCGAACATGGTCAGTTGCCTCCCCAAAGTCCTGTCTCTCTGGAGTTGTTAATGACCGTGCTCATTCCAGTAATGGGGTTCAGTTGAGGGGCCACGTGGAATACATGTCATCTAACAGACCTCGTGGTCGATCTGTGTGTTAAGCATTGTGCTGGACACTGGATCACTCTGCACACTTTTTTATGGTCTGAGGTTTGTGACCCAGGAGTGGTCTCGGTTGAGAATTACTCTTTTTGAATATAATGCTTGAGTTAAGCCAGAGCTCTGGAGTCCTGGATTTGAATCTCTTCATCAGGATTTACAAATTCTGTGATCTTGGGCTAGATACTTAACTTTTCCCAGTGTCGGTTTCTCCATTGGAAAGTAGGCTTCCCTGATGGCTCCCACGGTAAAGCGTCTGCCTGCAATGTGGGAGACCCGGGTTCGTTTCCTGGGTCGAGAAAGTCCCCTGGAGAAGGAGATGGCAATCCACTCCAGCACGCTTGCCTGGAAAATCCCATGGACGGAGGAGCCTGGCAGGCTACAGTCCATGGGGTCGCAAAGAGTCGGACACGACTGAGCGACTTCACTTCACTTCACTTACAGGAACTTCTAGAATGCAGATACAGCGTGGGCCTAACATACAGTTAAGTATCTGATCAATACATATTAGGCATTATCATTTTTAATAGCAACAATGCTCTTATTATGGTCTAATTAATTGTCTCCTTCATTATTAGCAGATGAGTTCCTAACCCCTCATCATGGAGTTTCTTTAGCTTCATTATCATTGGGTTCTACCCTTTTCTGTGAACTGTTTATTTTCATTTTTCATTATTGAGCATTTCTGTTCAGAATGTTCTCGATGAGTATTCTTCCTGAGTTCAGGTAACTGCTCTGCCATGTACAAGCTCTGCGACCTTGGCAAAATTACTGATCTTTTCTGAACTCATCTGTTTCTCTTTTGTTAAAGTAGGGATAATACTTACACGTTGTGAGAATCACATTATTAGATTAATGCTTATGAAAGTGCTTTGAAAATTATCTCTACATGTGTATAAAGGGCCTTCCCACGTGGCGCTAGTGGTAAAGAACCCATCTGCCAGTGCAGGAGGCTTAAGAGACACAGGTTCTGTTCCTGGGTCGAGAAGATCCCCTGGAAAACGGCATGACACCCCACTGCAGTATTTTTGCCTGGAGAATCCCATGGACAGAGGAGACTGGCGGCCCATAGGATCGCAAAGAGTTGGACACGACTGAAGTGACAGCATGCACCCACACATACGTGTATAAGGATTGCTATTAAACATGGTTTGTTAAATACTTTAGTTAGTTGTCCCTTAAAAATTAATAGATTTTAAAAAACGAGAAATTTATTATGGAAAACTTAAAGCAGGGAAAAATAAAACATCTTAAACTTTACTTGGGTAGCTGAGAAATGTCCGTTTTTAAAAAATGGTTAGAATCTGTGTGTGTGAAAAAGAAACATCTGTAAAGTACTTGTTATAGGAAATGGTTATAAATTATATGTTATAGGTGCCTCTGATTCTGTTAATGTGCTTATCCAGGCAATTTTTCTTTTTTTGAGTCTCTTATAACATGCATAACATGTATGTTTGTATAACAGAAAACTTACAGACTAGCCCATTCCTTACCCATTTACCCTCAGCTGAACATTTTACAAATGTCGATTTAAGTAAAAAGAAAAATTGATTCTGCTTTTAAAAAATATACAAAATAACTCACAGCCTAGCAACCATAGTTGTTAATATTGTATTGCATATTTGAAAGTTGCTAACAGAGTAGATCTTAAAGTTCTCATCACAGGAAAGTTTTTTATGTACGATGATGAATGTTAATTTGACTTACTGTGTGGTGATCATTTTTCAATTTATACAAACATTGAATCAAGTTGTATACTTGAAACTAATAGAACGTTATGTCGATTATACCTCATTAAAAATTTTACAGAAAGAAAACACAAACACACAAAACTTACAAGCATAATGAAACATATCTGTTAAGGAAAAGCGAAAATTTGAATCAGTATACTTTTTTCTCCCAGTAATATTTGGATATACAAAATTAGTATGAAATGCCCTAATTGTGATTCTATTTGACTGTCTTTCTGTCTTTCCCATTTACCAGAGGAGTGTGCCTTAATCCTAATTTTAAAAAACTGAATGGTACACAGGGATAAGGTTCCAAACTTTGGAGTGGCTTGCCTTTCCTAGTGTGTTGGAACACACTTCTCTCACCGTTTATTTGACATGACCTGAAAAATAAAACTCAGTTCAGGAAATTGGTGCCCCCTCAAAGCATGTGATGTGTTTCTCTATGTTCCTTAAAAAGGAGAGTAACCCTAGTATTAAATTTAAGAAAGTAGAAAAACATAATGCTCTCAAGATACTTATTTTCTCATGTTTTCCTTAATGTCCCTTATCAGAGTGTATATTGACACTTGTTTAAAGTGGTGTATTAGAGAACCCTGTATTTTAAGTTATGTTTCTTTTTTTGTAAATTTCTCTTTTCCTGTTCTGTTTCTGTTACCTGATTTGAGAAGCTTGAATTGACTTGGGCCCATAGAGTTTTTCTTATTTTTAGGGGTCTGGAAATCAGATCAACTCCATCGCACATAATTCAGATGGATCTCTATCACTTGGAGATCTGGACAGCCCACGTGATAAAATCTGAGGCAGTATAATTCAGATTTAAAGTCAGGAAGGGAAACTAATAGTTATCACAGCTCTTTTTCCACTGTCTTTACTTAAGTTGATGGCCATAAGCTCTCTTTAAGGGTAGGTAGGTATGGTCCCCTTTTTTAGATAAGGGAACAGACATTTAAACTGAGGGATTTGCCCTGGTGAAAGTGGGTTTTAATCCACCTGGTGACAGGCAGCCTTTGTTCTTCTTTCCTAGGCTTCCTAGCATGAGGTGAGATGGTATTTCAGTGCTTAGTTACAAAACTGGAGTCAGTAAGGTAGTCACCAGCCACAGGGAGGAAAGGAACTGGGCATATGGGGACTGATGAGATCCTGAATGTTAATCGTGAGTGACTAGTTCTAAATGATGCAGATAACCTGGAGTTACTCTGTTAAGGTGGGTTCCTTTGCAGTTTGAGAAAGGTGAAGTCAGGAAAACTCAAGGAAGTAACCCAGCAGGAAATCTGTGGAACTCTGTCTAAGTACATTGAAAATACAAGGTCTGGATAGGCTTAGATAGGTGCTTAGATGTTACAGCCGCCGTGGTGTACCGTGAGTGACTTGACAGTTGAAGACATGCGCCAGAATTCTGAGGTTGGAGTTGCAAGGAGACCCACTGCTGGCGTCTTCGGCTGTGTAGAAGGAGGGTTTGGGCGCTTGGTCTGTGGCCTGACCCGGGAAGCAGGCAGCTGTGATTTTCTTTGTGTCAGGTTGGCTTCATACTGTAGTCATCATCCCTTTTCAGCATTTCTAGAATTAGGGTGTCTGGAAACCATAAGGTGCTCCTGAGGAGGTGGGCAACTACGTAGACCCCTGCCCTACCCACCCCCTCCCCACCCATTGTACCCTCGCCCAGATGAAGACAATGGGGGATGGTTGCTGTGGCCCACGAGGGCCATTTGACATGCAGCTTTACCTGTGGGCATGCTGTTTCAAATTCTGAGATCTCTTGATGTTATTGTTAATCGTATATATAAATGAGGAAACTGGGGCTCAAGTGAGATGACTTGTTTGAGTTTCACAGTTGGAACTAGAACCTGGGTCTGACATTCTTCATTTTGTTTTCTACTTTCTCAAATACCATTATGCCTTTGGTTTTACTGTACACTTATATACATCCTAAACAGCCTTTTAAGTGTTGCAGACAAGCTCACTTTATCTGGTAAGTACAGTAAATTGTAGGTTTCCAGTTATGGCCAGTTAAGGGCTCTCAGGATTGGGGCTAGAGGGTGAGAATGAAGGGAACGTGCAGGAGAAGCCTGGTGAGAAAACGGAGAGGAAACCCCCCCACCTTCATCTCTTTTGTGGGCTTACTAGCACCCTGTCCTGTGTAGCTCTATGTTTTATTCTTGGATGTCTGAGATTTGGTGAAAAGAAACTTGATTGGGGCCAGATAAAATGAAAAGGACTCAAATTTGAAGCAGGAGATCAAGTAAAATTAAGGCCCCGGGTATAGATACTAAGTTAAAGAGTGCAGCACCTAAGATTTGAAAATATAACCTGTTACTAGCAAGTGGATTCAGCTGCTACTCTTGGAGATGCAGGGCTCAGAGTATGTGCATGGAAAGACAGAATTTAGACGTAATTTGTGAGACAAGTGAGACCTCAAGAATTGAATATATGTGAATGAATATTAATAGGATAATTACAACAAACGTGGAAGAAGGCAGTGGCACCCCACTCCAGTACTCTTGCCTGGAAAATCCTATGGACGGAGGAGCCCGGTAGGCTGCAGTCCATGGGGTCGCAAAGAGTCGGACACGACTGAGCGACTTCACTTTCACCTTTTACTTTCATGCATTGGAGAAGGAAATGGCAACCCATGCCAGTGTTCTTGCCTGGAGAATCCCAGGGACAGGGGAGCCTGGTGGGCTGCTGTCTATGGGGTTGCAGAGAGTCGGACACGACTGAAGTGACTTAGCACAACAATCGCGAATTTGCTTAAGCTGAGGATATTGGAAGTTTTCCTCCCCATTTCTTTCTCACAATCTTTCTCTTTCACAAAGTTGATGGTGGCTCCCTTGGCCCCGCCTTGCCCAGTGAACATCATAAACTTTCCTCCATCTGTACTGTGCTGTAAGCACCAGTTCTCTGACCTTGGCAGGTTCTTCTCCATGTTTTTTTTTTTTTTTTAATAATCTCTCTATATATAGATTCTCTCTACATATGTGTATGTGTATATATGTGTTGTATATGTATACATGTATGTTATGTATGTGTAGTCTTAGAGGTCTAGAAAGATGTAGCTAATAACTTTTTATCTGAGTTTATCGGTAAGATGACATGGAACTTCAAGGAAAAGGCAGGTCGTTCTGTTCCAGTTTCTTTAGCCCGTGCTTGCCCCTGAACCCCAGATCAGTTAGCAGATCTTTTCTGAATGAAGAATAATGCAGAGAGGGAAGTAGGTATGAGTCCTTAGAGTCTGTTCACTTGGTCACTTCATCCATAACTAGGTTAGTCTGTAGTTTTACTTCAAGAAGTCTACCCTCTCTGTTGTTAGTTACATGCATGGATTTTGTACTGATTACAGGACTTCCAAGTTTTGAGAACTTTCTAGCATTTAAAAGGCTTAACTTCTAATGTGTTTGGGGAGTAACTGGTGACATTTCTAACATTCCCAGTTACATTTGCCTTAAATTTTTTCCTATTTGTTATACTTTTGCCCTGTGACTTATTTTTAATACAACCATACAGATCCTTCTCATTCTTCTTCACATACCTTTCAGATTTATTTTTCCTGCTCCTTTGCCCATTCCTATTGCTGTTCAGCTCACCTCTTTTCTCCCCTTTTATTTTTGCTACCTAGTAGCAACTACTGACTGTATTCAGTGCTGACAAGAGAATAGTAACTATCAGATGTTTCAGTGTTTTACCAGCTTCCTCTCCAGTCTGCAGGTGAACTTCCCCCTCCCTCTTCCAGTGGTGAGGGTGGGAGACGGGCCTCTGAGCTCCTCCCTGTTCCTTTTCCACTTGCTTCCAGAACGCCTGCTGCCAGCTCCTATTCCTCCTGACTTGTGCCTGGTGGGATGCTGGCTGGCTTTTAGTTGCTTAGGTTCATAAGACCCACAGAATCCTTCCCGGCCCCTCCCTCTTCTTGAAGAGTGTTTCTAGACTCTTACTTAAGATGTGTGGGTTTCAGTAGTTACGGCATGCGGTCCTAAAGTACACGGGGCTCATTAATTATGGTGTGTGGGCTCAGTTGCTCTAAAGCATGTGGGGTCTTCCTGGACCAGGGATCAAACCCGTGTCTCCTGCATTGGCAGGCCATCTCCTACCCACTGTGCTCTCAGGGAAGTCCTATAACTTAAAATCCTAAGAATTTTGATAGCTGGATGGGAGAGATAATCCTTTTTTGTCCTGGTTCTTATTTCTACAAATTTTGATTGAATTTGTATAAGTACATTTGAGCAAAACTCATTCTAAATTTGATTTCTCCATTTTGTTCCCCAAAGCAATAAAAAACAGAGGTATAGGTAGACCACTAAGAAGACTGAAAATTCACCCAATAGACTGTGAGGGCAAATGAATACATATTCATTTGTATTTTGGAAGGCTTTTGTTTTGAACAGCTTATTTGACTGGGTGCATTTTACAGAATTACATTTATATAAATGTGTGTGGAAGGTATAACCAGACCTAACTGAATTTGGAAATATGTTCATGTATCTGAGGAGAAGTCACAAGTTTTCTTCCTATAGCTCCTATAGTCCTAGGGACATGGTCTTTTTTCAGGCCTACTTTAGAAAATTTCATCACCTCTTTAGTAGTTCACTGTGTTATCATTTGAAGTTAGCTCATTGGCAGAATGTTGCTCTGTGTGTTTAGCTTTTACAATTTATCAACTACCAAAGCTTTCGAATCAGGGGTAGTAATCAAATAGTTTCAAGTTTGTAACTTGAGTTAATAAAATGTGATATGTTCTGAACTTGTAGATTGAAAAAATCAACAAAACTGTCTTAAAAGTCACTATTAACTTCTAAGGGCTAATAGCTATTCTTTTTATTGAATAGATGTGAAAAGTAAGGGTAAAGACAATGTAACTCTTATAATTTGAACTTGATTTCAGTTCCATATAATTATAAAAGTACATCTACATCAGAAAGCTGAGTTTTTAAGGAAAGCCCATGTGTTATAGTTATCTCTGTGATGGTGGAGGTTATGTGCTTTGAACTGTTCTTGAATGTAATATACAAATGCAATGTCATGTTCTAATTTTGGTTTGTTTGATTTACAGTAAATGAACTGGAACTTATCTCTTTTACTTTAGGCTTTCAGATAAACTTCTGTGAAAAGGCACAAAGTAAGCTACAAGTTTTATGATATTATGCTACTTACTTTTTTCATATCCATCTTGGTATTGGGAATGTGTCCACTATTGTTTCAACTAACCAACCATAGCAGTTTTACTTTGAAAGAGCTTCCATTTTTCATTAGTTTCCCAAATTAAAAAAAAAAAAAAAATCTGTGTTATATTCTTGATTGTAAATTGTTCTTGCTTTCACTTGGATTGACCTAGGAGAAACATAGGTAGGTATTCAAATGTATATAAGTATAGAAAGAGACATATAGATATAGACAGATATACTAGATTTAGCAAGATATACGTTCATAGTATATAGTTGTATAGAAAGATGTATATAGATATTTGGACTTAGCCAATTTAAATCACAAGTTGAAGAAAGTTCACTTTTACGATTGCAGTGCAAAAAAGTATATAGTATAACTACTCTGAGACTTCATGCTTTAAAGTTGACTTATTTTAAAGCATGCATTTAATGACTTTTAAATTTTTTTCTTTAAAAACAAAGCTTTTTTTCTTTTTCCTTTCCACTCCCCTCAAAATAGACCAGGGTTGTATATTAGAGCACCAGTCTTCATAGACTACAGAATAGGTTTTCTATAGGAAAGCAAAATTTCTAAAGCTAAAACAAATAAATTTTAAACGTAAATGTCATTTGTATAAAATGCATTATAAAAAAGTCCCAATTCAAGAAGACTGTTCTTTAGTTACCACACATATATTCCCCAATAAAATGTGTTCATCTTCTGCTTGTTGTTTCATAGAGTGGAGAAGAATAACAATCGTGCTTTTTTTCACTTTTTGGCTATGCCATTTGCCAGGATATCAGTTCCCTAATTGAATCAGTTCCTGGGTTGAACCCAGGACCTGGCCGTGAAAGTGTGGAGTCCTTAACCACTGGGCAACCAGGGAACTCCATGACTACTTTTTTATATACACTGTTCTCTTTCCTCCAGCTTTATGAGATGTAATTGATACATGTCACTGTGTGAGTTTAAGGTACATGCATGATGGTCTGATGCACTTACATATTGTGAAGTGATTACCACAGTAGGGTTAGTTAACACCTCCATCACCTCTGGTAACTAAGAGTGAGAATCTTTAAGATTTACTGTCTTAGCAGCTTTCAAGTATATAATACTCTGTTTTAGCTATAGCCACCATGCTGTACATTTTAGATCCTCTGATATGTATCATTTTTAAGTTAGTTCAAACGAAACACTTTAACCTGGAGAAAACATTTCTGCTGTTTTAAAACTTTCTGCTGGAAATGAGTGAGTGAAAGTCACTCAGTCATGTCCAAATCTTTGTGACCCTGTGGACCATACAGTCCATGGAATTTTCCAGGCCAGAATACTGGAGTGGGTAGCCTTTCCCTTCTCCAGGGGATCTTCCCAACCCCAGGATTGAACCCAGGTCTCCTGCATTGCGGGCATATTCTTTACTAGCTGAGTCACAAGAGAAGCCCAAGAATACTGCAGTGGGTAGCCTAACCCTTCTCCAGTGGATCTTCCCAACCCAGGAATTGAACTGGGTTCTCCTGCATTGCAGGTGGATTCTTTACCAACTGAGCTATCAGGGAAGTCAATGGAATGAACATTATGACTTCCTTGGAAAAGTGGTTAACAAAAATTTATTTCTTGAATGGTTTCCCCATGATATAAATCCGTAATGAGTAATAGAGTATGCTAGACCCTAGGATAAAAATTTTTTAATTGGTCCATATTGTCATCCTTGTCTTATCTTAAACTAAAAATGGTACATGATTTCCTGCTTATAGGGAACCTACACATACGATACATACCTCCATGTAATGAAGTTACAGCTTCTAATTTATGCTATGTTTTAAATGTATATGACACATTTACTGCGACAGTTTTTAGCTTTCAGTTATATTTTAACATAAAACATTGTTCTAATATTTGATGTAATTTTAAAATTTTTATGTATGGACATAAAATCTAATTTAAGAAAAATGTTGCCATTTAAAAAATTTAGAATTGCATTTACACTGTTGCTTTTTTCTCAGTCCTTTTGTGGACTATAGAGAATAGTCTACAATATGAGAAATATTGATTGTATTAAGTTTAAATTGTGTATATAGTGACTATAAAGCTCTTTAGGTAAGATGCCTTCAGACTGTCGAGATGGTGCGGTGCTCTCTCTTTCCATTTGCTATGGAAATACCAGGTTTGAGGTGTTGCACGCTTTGCTGTAGCGACAGAACCCGACTAGGAAGTGTGTCTCTGCCACCTTTGGTTGCTCTCCCCACTTCTTCACGCTGACTGCGCTCTCCCTTTCTGTTTCTCCGTCTCTGTTGGGGAGGCCTCCTTTCAGTTTTCCGGCTTTTGAGACTCCCCGGTGGCTCAGTGGTAAACAACCCACCTTGCAGTGCAGGAGCCATGGGAGACTCAGGTTCGATCCCTGGGTCAGGAAGATCCCCTGGAGAAAGAAACGGCAACCCACTCCAGTATTCTGCCTGAGAAATCCCATGGACAGAGGAGCATGGTGGGCTATAGTCCATGGGGTCACAAAGAGTCAGACACAGCTGAAATGACATTAGCACGCACGCAAGCACAGTTTTGTGCATTCATTCACAGAGCACATGTTGGACACTGAGGCTTCATCCAGCGATGGAGATTAATGGGGCAGCAGTGAATAGAACCGGTCCCTGCCCCTGGCGGGCTCTTCTTAGTGCAGTGGAGCCGCTGTGTCCTGGGCACCTTTGCTTCCACTGTTCTATCAGGAGAGAGAAGCAGCATGAGGGCTTCTGTGGAGTCCCCTGGTAGCTGCCTTCCTGGTGGGAGACCACAGCTCAGAGGTCCTGCAGCGGCCTGGCCTGTCGTGGCGTCAGGCAGAACCGTCTCTGTGGGCTCGGGCCTCAGAGGACGTCTTGAGGAAAGGGAGGGTGGGAGCAGGGATGGTGGCGTGGAGGCCAGCTCTAAGTTGACAGCTCTTGTTTCTGTACAGTTGGTACCTGTGTTTTAGGGTAAGTTTCCAGCTGTTGACATCTGTGAACACTTTTACCCAAGACTGGTCCCGTGATCTGCGTAACTTAAAATTTATAAGTGCAGTTTGGTAATGCTTGCAGAAAATCAGTCTTCCAGTTTGCTCTGGAACATAGCCATTAACTGTATGTTAAAAGTAGCCACTCATTTCTTTGCAAATGAAGGGCTTGAAATCACCAAAGCAGCATTTTCTTACTTATTAGGGTATACTCTAGTGCCAGAATCTCCAGTTTCATTCTGAAGGTGTTTCAAATGGTCAGAAAAACTATAATTTAATTCATTAAAAATAATTATATAGCAGACAGTAGTTGAAGGAGGGAATGGAGTGCAGAGAACACAAGTACATTTTGTTAAAAGTCCACTAAGTGTGAATGCTGCTTCAGTGTTCAATTCTCCATCACCAATCAGAAAGACTTATTGTAAGATGGTTCTGATGACTAATGGAAGCTCTGAAGGATTAATTTTTCCCCATTGTTTGACTTACACATAGTTTGTTTTTTTTTTGTATTGCTATATCACTATTCCAGTAGTTTATTACAGTTGCCTGTTAAAAGTTAGTGGAGTTTTATTGGTGATGTGTGTGTAGGTTTATAACACACACACACGTGTGAGATTGCATATTTAATTTTGGAACTAGATTTTTATAGAAATTTAATAAAAATCCACGTTATACCTCATGATCTTTGATCAATTATAGTTTCTGCCCTTATTTGTTTTTTTAAATATATATAAGAATATATATTATCTTATTTATCTTAAGATAAATAAAGTTATTATTTGAGACAACAGTGTTAATATTTCTTTTTAACACTGTTGGATTATTGAATTTTTCTAAAGTCTGAATGTAAGACTACATCAGGGGAAAATACTTCTTTCCGATGTAGAGCTCCTACATTTAGAAGGTTGATTAGTTCATCATTTATCGTTTGGAGATAATGATTTTGTACTTGTAAATATGTTTATGTGATTTATGAGCAAGTTTGATATCTCAGTGACTGTAATGAGCTAACTTGTAAACATAGTTCTTTAGAATGTGATTTGCCTTGCTTTATAAAACCAGTTTTTCTTTGGATGGGGGAGAGCAGGAGATTTGCTCGAAACAAAGTTTTTGAGATATGGTTTTGTGAGTGTTAAATTTACCTCCATGTGTCCGCATTTTGATTTTTTTATTTCTATGAGAATTTTAAGACCTGAGGGCATTGGGATTTTCCTCATAAAACACCTAATAGAATCCTATGCCAATCAAAGTGAGAGCAGTTGGGAATCTGGAAAATAATTTCACACAAGAGCACTTTAGCTCTTTTTCCCCACCATGTGCTGCAGTGTATTTTCAGCAGTGTATTTCTGGAGAATTCTTGATGGCTGAAGACAACTTCTGGGTGTTGAGCTTCTGTACCTTTGCCTTTTGTACTTTCCGTAGCTCTGAAAAGATTTAGTGGCTTTAAAAAATTGTTTTCCTTGAGAATGTTTGCATAGCAACAAGATGTTTATTTAGAAAATTTCATGTTCCAGAGCTGACTGTTATCCTTGAAGTCAGTAGTAGAAATTAGATTACAGGTATTGATTGCTTTGGATAACACTGCACAGCTCAGTATTTGGGGGGAAATGGCGATATCCTAATGAGAGATTTTCCTTTCATTGTGAAACTATTCTTTTGAATAAGTACCCTGGATTGTTTTTAAATTGGTAATAATAAGAATGAGCCAATGAAGAGGAGAAAGGATGTTTTGTGAGTCTTCCCAGAAGTTTGAGGAAGTCGTTTGTAAGTTTACTGACTTAGTAAGTTCTGTGAAAGATGATGTTTCCCTCAGCAGAGTATTTGACTTTGTCGGAGGTGGGGTGTAGAGAACAGGTGAGCAGTGCAGAAAGGATCAAGCTCTCCTGCATTTAGAACTAAGAGCTTAGGTCGCTTGATTATTAAACTTCTAATTTCCCACTTTATGTAGCAAAAATCTACACCCAATGACAAAAATTTTATTGCTTGAAATTTATTAAACTCAGCCATCCTAAGAAACAGAATGACCACATTTGCTTCGATTGGAGGTTAACATGGGTTATTTAAATATACATATATGCTGAAGTTAGTTGAAAAATGAGACTTTTGTAGGATTTGCCACAAGTCCTTAGGACTAAACATCTATTCTATTCATCACTATCTTTGTGGACCCTGATAAACTGTCAATGGAAAGCCCTTCTGCTTAGAAACTATTTTTATACTTATTGAATCCCATGAATTGTAGTCTTGGCAGAGTCAACTTCACATGTTCCCTTTAAACCAATTACCATTCCAAGGGGACTGTTACCTAATTATCTCTGGTCTTGGGAGTGATGGGAACATTACTTCTTCCTGAAAATGGTTTTGTTGCTAGAAGAAGAAAGGTTTCAAATACCTATTGCACCTTAAAAATCATTTGGAGAAATGTGTGTTTTTGAATGAGAAAAAAATGGGTGGCTCTCCCACACTGCAGGAAGTCACACTGCAGGAAGGCTCCCTTCATCTTCCAGTCCAGCTTTACTCTGAGCAGTGAGAGGATATTCGACAAGACTTTTAAGAGAAGTTTCCAGAAAGTATTTCCAACTGATTCTCCAGTTAATCAAAGTGACTTTCAATTTAGCTTATAAATTTAGGGTGATGGTTTTTAAACCAGGTTCAGTAAATACTTGAATTCTTACTGCATGACTTTGAGTGCTTTGAAAATCCAGACACAAGTGTCTAGATGAAACCATGTTCCAGAGGAAATTTGCAGGGGCCATGTTGGTATTCATCTTTCATTAGGTAGAATTCAGTGAATATTACTCAGAAATGAAAATGAAATGTATACATATTTACTCCTCTTTAGAGAACCTCTTAAAAAGGTCAAATAAACAGAGGCATGGTGTAACATTTAATAAATATGTATACGCCACTAGTGGTGAGAGGCACCGCTGTCTTTAAAGATGGATTAAATCTTGATCCTACTCTGAAGAAGCTTATGTTCTTTGAGAAATTGCACATGTAGAGGCAGACCACGTGGTAGAACTAAATAACAGCAATAGGTAACTCTCACTTAGTGCTTGCAAAACCCTGTTCTTAGATTTTTATTTCCCTTACCTAATCTTCTCTATCACTTTCAATTATCTACGTTATTAACACCGTTTCTTCCAACAATCTTATGAAGTAGGTGCATAGATGAGACTGAAGCCCAGAAACGTGAAGGGCATTTTCCAAAGTCATGCAGCTACAGAGTGGCCGACTTTGTGACGCTGGCCTGGTCACAGGTTACATGCTGTAAACCATACCATTTTATTGACTCTTGAAAGAAAGCAGTGTGCACTCATAGGAATGATGCTTTAACTCAGATGGCTTTTGAGGGGTCTTCAGTTGAAAATGATCAAGTCTGACTAAACATTAAGTGGAGGGATTCCTTCTTGCGGCCCTAAATGAAGGGGCAGAGGGGTCTACCACTAGGGAAGAAATGGCCAATGAAAACTCTAAATTCTGACCTAGACAGATGCAGAGTGTGGAGTGCTTTGGGTGGGGTTGTGAGGCAGCTTGTTTGCAGAACAGCTGACAGAGATGCGTAGGTCAGGAGACTGGGCCTGTTCCACCACGGTGGCGGTGATAGGTGCAGCCGTGCGCTGCTTGAAGACAGACTTGCGTACAGGCTCTCGAAAACCAGTTGATGCTTTTAGCAATAGATTTATGTCCCTCCTACGTTCTTGTCATGAGAGGTGGGAGAAAGAACATTAAATTTTAAAAAACTTTTGATGATAGATGTTTTCCAACTTAGAATAGTCTAATAAACCCCATGTATCCATTACATAGCATCACTGGTTACAAACTTATGGCCAACTTTACTGCATTTGTTGTTCTTCCCTCTACTAAAACACTGTCAAGCAAGTTCTGATTATCGTTAGTTCATCCACAGATGTGTCAGTCACACATCTTCTAAGTGATAAGGGTTAGACTCCTATAACTTCAATGCCTTATCACACTCTTAAGTAAACAAAACAGAATTATCAGACAGCCACTCAGTGTTCAGATTTCCTCAAATGTCCTACAGGTGCCTTATTCACAGTTGATTTGTTCCAAGTTGAGCTCTTAACAAGGTCCACACTGCATTTGGTTGATATGTCTCTTAAATTTCCTTAAAGCAGCTCCATCTTCTCTTCTTTTTTCTCACCACTTATTCATTGAAAAGCTTGGGTCATGTATTTTGTAGTATTTTGTACACTTTGGACTTGACTGATTACATCCCTTTGGTAGTGTTTCACATGTTCCTCGTTGCCCTGCATTTCCTGTTACTTGATAGTTAGCTACAGAAGCTTTGATCATGCAGAGCTTCAGGTTTTGGACAAGAACACTTGATAGGTGGTGCTGTGTGTTTTTTGTTGCATCACACCAGGAGGCACGTGATTTCTGGTTGCAACTCTCCTTAGGACTGATCAGCGGGTTTCAGTGCTGTCAGTGTGATTCGTGTGGAGTAAACTTCCCCATCAGCCTTTCAGCTGATGTTTCTGGCTGCCGTCAGTGGTTTTCGTCTAAACTAATTCTTTCATTTGGGACTGGTTAACTTGCGTTTCTAAACATTTGTGGTTTTCTGCAAATAGTTGCTGTCTTCAACCAACAAATAGTTTGTGTTTGGGGCATATTGTCGAATGCATGTTACTGCCCTGATCATGTATGACTTAACTGCACCAGTGCTGCTGGATGTGAGGTACATGCATCTATATGCACACGCACGTACACACGCCCTAATTGCACTTTTCTATACTCTAAGAGAATTAGAACTGGACATCTGTCTCTTCTTACCCTGGAATGTGAGTTAATCTGTTCCCTAACCAGGGTTCATTTCAACTTTTAAAGATCTCTAAATCTCTATAGGTAATAAAAAACCATGTAAAATAATAATTCTTGTCCTTTTTTTTTTTTTTTTGGTGAAGTTGAGGAACCAGTGGGCATGTGAGACCAGTTGTGCCAAATTAAGATCAGTTCTGAACCTATGCCAGCTGTGCTCATTAATTGATATTCAGCACTTAGACTGCTCAGCTCCTCCAGGCATTCCCTTCCCAGGACTTGGGAACCAGGATTAGTCATCGAAAGTCAGTTTGGTGAGAATAGAAGGAAATAGGAGTTCTCATCCAAGATATTAAAAAAAAAACAAAACCACAAAAGCCATGAACACCCTGTGTTCCAGTTGGCAGTCACCTTCTCAGTGACTGGTTTATGCTTGTTCAACACGTGTCGTTATTCACCTTTCATTAATGACAGTTTCTTAAGCAGCTTTTACCTGTCACTGTCCCTGTTCAGTCACCCATCTTGTAACTACAGGATGAATGTCTCCCTGTGGTGGTGTTCTGATATGGCTTTGATCTTGCACAGTTGTGAATGACAAACCCGAGAAACTTCCATCAGATGTCTAGGGTAATGCAGCACTGAAATGCAAAAAGGTGGTTGAGTGTATAAAAGATGATCACAAATCTTGCAACTGAAGGCAGTTATAAATGCCAGTTGTTTTTTTAAAGCATTATGACTAATGCTTGTGTCATGAAGTTGTATCAGTTAGGTGCATTTCTTTAGTTAAAGTTTGCTGGCTGACTTTTTCAGAGAACCTACCTAACTTTTAGCTATGCTTCGTTTGATTCGTGTGAACCAAAGAAGCAACAAATTAGGTCTATCAGGAAGTATGGATAAAACCCCCAATCGAGACGTTTGAGTGAAGCTGTTTGTCCCTAAGGGTGTTAAATCAAAACTTGAGCTTGGATTATTCATTTATTCAAGAAATATTTGAGTTCCTGTGATACGCAGGTGCTGTTATGAAAAGTCACCGGAGTGCTAAATCTAATTTCCAGTGGTCAGAAGACATCCATATGAGTATGTAGGTTCTGAGTGTGAGAATGCTTTTGTTCAGATGTTGACTGTGTCCCTGAAGAAGCAAGGGGTTGTTATATAATAACTGAGATATTCTCTTGAGGACTAGTTTAACATTATATGTTGTAGGGCTTTTGGCTTCCCCCCAACTATGGATGATATTTTAGAATTAGAGAAAGTATCCTTGAGCTATAGCGTCCCTTCTGCTTTAGGTGGCACAGGCTTCAGGCTTGCTCACAGGTTTGGGTAACATAAAAATATCAGTTTATAAATATTGATGAAAATAAGGAAAGATTTATTTCTTGACGTTAACTTCTTTTGCCTTTAGAAAATCTTAATATTCCTCACTTTTCACCGTTTCACGTTTTGACACTGAGGTATTTTCTGACCCTACACAGTCTTCCAGCATCAACTGTGCAACTCAGTTCTGACACTGTCTGCCTTGGGTTAGCATCACATCTCACAGGTTAAAGGGTTCAGCCCCATAAAGTGGCCCTGACTTCAGATCCAGCTGCAAATGGGGTGCCCAGGCTGCTCACACTTCTCCCTGGATGACTGCATGTTATAGGGTTCCCTTAGCACCACCCCCCCACCCCCCCGCCAGGGTTCACTTGTTTGCTAGAACAGCTCACAGAACTCAGGAAAACACTTTACGTATGTTCACCAACTTATTATAAACGTGTGTAACTCAGGAAGAGCCAAATAGCAGAGGTATAGGGCAAGGGATAGAGAGAGAGGAGGGCATAGCTTCCCTGCCTTCTCTGGGTGCATCATCCTTTTATCACTTTTGTGTGTTTGCCAACCAGGAAGCTCAGAGCTAATTTTGGGGAGTTTTTATGAAACTTTCATTGCAAAGGTATGACTGATTAAATCGTTGACCTTTGGGAATTGAACTCAGTCTCCACACCCTCTCCCTTCTGTGGTGATTGGTGGGTGGGGCTGAAAGTTATCACCCTCTGATCACTTGACTGGTTTTTCTGGACACCAGCACCCCCCATCCTGAAGTTCTGTACGCCCTCCCCACCCTCCACCTAATTAGCATAAACCCTGATGTAGTGGAAGGAGGCTTGTCATGAATAATAAAAGATGTTTATTACTTAGGAAATTCCAAGGGTTGTAGGAGCTCTGTCCTAGGAGCCTCAGACAAATATCACATGCATTTTTAAAAAAAAATATTGATACGTCACAGATAGTGTCTGTAGCAAAACCGCATGCATACAGCAGACGCATAGCTTTGAATCAGTACAGTTTCTAGACAGGCTAATCTGGAGTTAACCTGGAAGGAAGAGTGGGTATCCACTGTTTCTTTGGCCAGTGGGTAGTTGGATTTTCTATTATGAAAAGGATCAAGATGTCCTGTCTTAGGACTGAGTGGTACCTCCAGTGTGATGCTAAATTGTCTGTAAAAGAAACAGCTTCCTTTATCCTAATCTACTTGCTAATTTATAGGATTAATTTAGAAGAGTTAATTATTTATGACTGTGTGGGAATCCTTATTAGTATTTTAGGTTGATAAGGAAAGAAATTAGATAAAGGAAGAAATTAACATTTGACAAAAGGCTGGCTATGTTGCATGAGAGTCCCTTGAACTGCAAGGAAATCAAACCAGTCAGTCCTAAAGGAAATAAGTCCCGAATATTCATCGGAAGGACTGATACTGAAGCTCCAATACTTTGGCCACCTGATGCAAAGAAATGGCTCATTGGAAAAGACCCTGATGCTGGAAAAGATTGAAGGCAGGAGGAGAAGGGGATGACAGAGGATGAGATGATTGGATGGTATCACCAACTCGATGGACATGAGTTTGAGCAAGCTCCAGGAGTTGGTGAGGGACAGGGAAGCCTGGTGTGCTGCAGTCCATGGGGTTGCAAAGAGGCAGATACAACTGAGCAACTGAACTGAACTACTAATGGTATTATTTTAGGTAAGCTCTGTAAGGAGAAGTCAGATCTGGTTTTTTAGGAGCTGCCGTTGAGGTCCTGCTGTTGGCTGAAATGGTCGCCTCCTTAGCCCTGTGGCCTGGAAGCACTCACTGGAGCTCTAGGTCAGTGCCCTTGCTTTGCCTTCATTGTGTCATGCACATGTTCTCTTCCTAGCACTGTGGTGCTTGTAAAAAAAGGTGTGAAGCACTGATTGGAAAACTACTGACTATTATTAAAAAATATGGTGAATGTGCTTGTGTCATTTATAGGTGGTAGGAAGTTAAAATGATGGTAGGATGTTGTGGGTTTGCCACGCAAAAAAAATAAATGTGATATAAGACCAGAGGGCACTTTGTTCCCTGTTAGAGCTCAGGCATGCTGTTGTGAGAACACCTGCACCTCTGCCTCCACGGTGAGGCTGGTGGAAGCTTCTGCCTGGCCTCAAGGTGTTGGAAACTGAAATAAGCCCTGTGAGTCTTTTTGGTACAGTTTTCCTAAGTTTACGTATTATGTGCCTTGTCTCACTAGGAGGAGGACCACTGTGGATGGTTTTCCAGAAATCCTAACAGACTGTTGTTGGTGGATGCTGAGACAGTAACTTCAGACTTTGGGAAACCTGAGGGGTCTGATGGGGAGGCTTGCCCATCTCAGGAGAAGGGAGCTCTCTGACCATCAGCGTAGAAAGTTTTGTTGGAGTTGATCAACACGGCATTTATGTCTCACTTGTCTCCATGGGGCCCCTGTTGGTATGTTCACACGTTTGAGGCTTGAGAGCAAAAATGCCATGTGGATTTGGCTGAGTTTCGGGGATTACGTGGGCTTAAAGTATTCTGCTGCCTGGACAAGGTGCTGGGAGCTGTGACTGCCTGGTGTGCCGTGAACATTCCCCTCCCTGACCAGGGTTCGAAGCGCGTGTGGCCACCGAGCTTCTCTGTGGAGGGAAGTAGTGTAGGTGTGTCGTGGGCTAGGCCTTTTGTACGGGGACCGTGAAGGACGAAGGCATAAAGGAGATCCCCAGTAAGCTGGAGACACGTGAGGGACTCAAGAGTGCTCAGCGCGTCTGCCTCTCCCTCCACGCTGGGGCAGAGGAGTGCTGACGGCCACGGCTGCCATCGCTCTGCATCTGTTTGGATGGCAACCCACTCCAGTATTCTTGCCTGGAGAATCCCATGGACAGAGGAGCTTGGTGGGCTACAGTCCACGGGTCGCAAAGAGTCGGACACGACTGATCGACTTCACTTTCACTCCCTTTCAAGACAGGTGTGCAGCTGGAATTCACACTGTTAGGGACGGCCATCCGAGCACAGCATTGTGGTGGGGGCGGATTGCTTTGGATAGTGTTTCCTGTTCTCTTGGAGATTAAAATATTGTTAATTTAGCTGATTCCCAATCATTGGACCACCAGGGAAGTCTGCATACTTGTATTTTTAAGGCTATTTTTTTTAACTTGTTCTCGGCCTCAGCAAGATTAGGTTTAGAGAATAGATAGGTCGCTTTTAGAAAGTTCTGGTGTCAGGAGCAAGGAGGTTATAATTAAAACAGAAAAGAAAAGAAAAAACCCTTAGTGTAGAAAAACTGAAACAGAAAAGCAGAAAAAATTAAAAAATCACCTATGATTTTAGCACTATAATTAATTACCAGTGATGTTCTGGAGAGTGTGTATTATAAATTATATACACATGTGCTTTACTAAAATGATAGTTTATTAGACACATTACATATTGCCTGATTAAAAGGAGAAAAAAAAGCCCTTAAACTATTAGTGTTCGTTCTAATCTTAGTAGTCTTTTGTGGTGTGTTTTCTTGATGGTAGTGTGGTATTCCCAATATGGGTGTGCCATAATTTTGTAACTCATCTAACACAAATAGCTTTCTTTGGATAACTTTCTTTGTGTAGTCTTTAATCTCCTGAAGGACGGATGCTCAGGAATGGAGTTACTGGCTTAGCCATCGGGACATCTTGAGGTGTTCTCCAGGTGTCGCCCTCTGGAAACAGCCAGTTAGTAATTCATCCACGGCAGTGCATTGTCTGTCCTTTCGCTTGTCTGTGTTCGTCTGTTGACTGAAGAGGTGTGGAGGCTTTATGTGTCTGGTGTAGTTTTTAGGCCACTGAGGCACATGAGAAGTAGTTTCTGCACTGCTGGAGCTGCGGTGGGTAAGGGACACCATCTGACTACACGCAGCTGTGAAAGTACAGCTGTGGTCGAGCCCCTTGGGGGCCGCTGCGTGTCATACCTTGTGAACTTTGATAGTAGGCCTCTCTATTTCTGTGTGGTATTTAAGGCAAAAATTGAATTTTATTTTTTTGGATGACTAGAATTTGAAATTTTTTTTTCATGTTAATGGCCTATTTCTATTCTATTTGTATTCTTTCTTTTGTTAATTACCTGTTTGTGCCGTTTGTGTATTTTCTAATGGGGATATTTGCTGTCATTGATTGGTAAGGCCCTTATACGGTACTCTCTCCTGGTGTGTCATTGCAGAAGGCAGTGGCTTTAACTGAGGCTCTGCAGTTGAGACCGAGGGCTTCCCTCTTTGCCTCTCGGTGACCCCGGGGTCCCCGCAGCAGAACTTGGGTCTGTGGAGGTCCAGAGCCAAGATTCTGTCCGCATGGTGGTGTGGACAGGCTTCTCAAATCCTGTGAGTTTCAGTAGAGCCTGGACATGAGTGCTGTACTGCTGATCCCGGGAGGGCCTTCCTGAATTGGCTGGCTGTCTGTCTGGGTATTTTTGAGGAGTTTGGACTAATCAGGATTTGGCCAGTTTAGTTGGAGGAGTTACATTTGTCTGCTGGCTATTGACATCCGGCCTATGTTAGTCCTTACCACAGCAGTTCCGACACGTAAGGGACAGTTTGTAGTCTTGGTTTTACAGATGTGTGGATTACTAGACCACAGAAATAGCTCTCTATTTATTTTCATCAGTATTTTATTGGTGCTCACTTAATATCACTTAATATCAATAGCAAAAGTACTTTCCTTCCCTATTCCTACCCTTTAACTTCCTCCCGCTACAGTCCCTTTTAATTTTGGCAGGATACCAAAAACAGTAGTCTTTGTGGGTAGGTCACTGCTTTGTCCTTTTGTCCCCTCTGCCTGGCAGACTGGCTTGCATATAAGTGTGACATTTCTGCACCTTTGGCTCCATAACTTCTTTCATTGGACTTCCCCCAAATCCATCTGGCACACACAAGGGTTAAAATGTGATGAAGGGGCTGTTGGTTTCTTAAACTCAGCACAGTCCAGTTTCCAGAATGCTTACGTGCATGGGTGAGTGACAGTGTTTTGTTTTATTGATGAGAGCTCAGAGTTCTAAGTGAGATCTTACTGATTTTTGGATGTTGCTTACCCTTATGTGGGTTTCCCTGATGGCTCCCACAGTAAACAATGCAGGAGACCCGGGTTCGTTTCCTGGGTCGGGAAAGTCCCCTGGAGAAGGAAATGGCAATCCACTCCAGCACTCTTGCCTGGAAAATCCCATGGACGGAGGAGCCTGATAGGCTATAGTCCATGGGGTCACAAAGAGTCGGACATGACTGAGTGACTTCACTTACCCTTATGTACCAAATTCTGGAGGAGGAGGAAGCAATATAATGTTAGCTGATAGGGGCTCATTTAATTATTGGAATGCCTGGGACCGCGAGCCTAGAATGGACAACGTTGCCCATTTCTTCTGATTCCAAGTCAATGTCCTTGCTCTCTTACTCTCTTGAGTTCATGATAAAAGAGAGAGCACTTGTCACGGTAGTAATGGAGGCAGAAAAGGGAATGAAAGTAAACTCTTGTCTGCCACTTTATTTCCTCATTTCTGAAGTTGTTTGAGGTTGCATAGTTGGAATTGTCTTCCTCTTTTCCGGTGATTACAGATAACTTGAAAAATTACTCTGGATATTCTTTCTGTTTTGCAGATGAGGTTACTCAGAGCCAAGGGAGAAATGAGAATGTAAGGCAGTTCTTTCCCCTCTTCCTTGGTGGACGCTCTGAACAACTGTGGGTCATCCGCTGGTATTCCTGGAGTACGATAGGAGAGCTCTGTCTGTTGCAGTTAAGGTTCCCGCCCACTCCTGGCCTTGGTTCTGGGGAGTCCCCTGTGGTGGCAGGGTGCTTCCTCCAGAGAGACTGATCTGATCACCTTTCCATCATTTCTGTCCGCTCCTCTGGCATGTGAGTAGCGGCTTAAAACAGCAACTGTTTAATTCTTCATGATTCTGTTTGTTACTCACATGTCTGCGTTCAGCTCGTTGGTCTGCTGGGGCTGCTTCAGCTCAGCCGGACTGGCCAGGCCTTCAGGCCTCTCGCTCCATGTGCTCCTTCATCGTCCAGGAAGCTTGACTGATCCGCTTTCCGTTCAGACTCAGGAACTCTGCAGGAGGGTGAGAGTGGAACTGGCAAGGGCACGTCCCAGGCCTGCCTGGATTCAGGAGGGGGGACACAGATTCCACCTGTGATGGCAAGAGCAGCAGAGTCACGTTGCAGAGCGGCAGGGACACGGAGCTGTGGTTCATTGGTGGCTATTTCTGTAACAGTCTACTGCAGAAACCTCAGAGATCTGAAAGCTGAAAGATGTCTTCCTTTCAGCCGCAATATTCTGAGTTGTTCTGTGGTCAGATTTAGAGCAAAAGATACTCCTGGGCCATAGTGAGTATGGACATGCTTGGACAGGTCCTCCTGCTTCAGAATCGCCGTTCTGATTATTCTTGAAGATCCCATGCTTGGGAATGCTCCTCCCATGAGAACTGTGAGGAAGAAATTGTAGAGTGATGATACTGGAAAGGTTGTGTAAATGTCACTGGCATCCTCTTAAGGCAGAACTTTGAAACCAGAATTTCAAGGGTGATGCAGAAAGGTTGACCCCTCTGTCCTTGGATCGGCTTGAGTAGGGCTTGAGGCTGCTGAACCACCTCGGCCAGCTTCGGGGCCAGCTGTGGTTCTCATTTTCTCCCTGCATTGAACAGATGTCCTCATTGTCATATAAATTATGGCATGAAAAAAATCAGACAGCCTTGCCCTAAAGGACACAGCAGCGCTCTGGGAATATGGCTGGCTGAGGACACATACTGTTTTCCTTATCAGTCAGGGTTCCTGGGTGCAAACAGCAGAAACTGATTCCAGCTGATTTAACCCACGCTTTTTGTTGTCTGGTTCTGTCTCTGTCAGATTTATTCCCAGATCAGTAAACATGTGAACCTGTTTTGTATATCAGGCACTGAACTTGGATTTCAGGTATACAAAGGCAGTCTTCTCTATGGGAAACTCCTTCCATATAAACAAGATGTTTGACCAGCCTTGTTTCTATCCTACTGCAGATAAAGGGGAGGGTCTGTTTATTTCTGTTGATTGGTTAGGAATTTATTATTTGGTGACAGTCTTACCAAAGGGAGGATTATAATCACAAATTTATAGTCTTTCTTGATAGTGACTTTAAATTACTTGTAAAGCTATTTTAATCCCTGTTAGCTTCTAAAAATCTCCACTAGCCATGTCTAGTATAGTATCCTTATACTCTTTTCTGCCTGTTGCAGGCAATAGAAAGAAAAAATCCATATTGATCCAATATCCTGTTTGTTTGTAGTTTTGTCAAAATATCTGAATACATGGTGACAGGTTGCCTTTAGAGTTTAGTTTTTTGGGGCCCTTGAGAAAGAGAGGTAAAGACAAAGATCAGAACTAAGAAAGCTTCTTACTTAGAGAATGAATATAGAGGAATAGATGCTTAAACAAGCAAACAAAAAGGCTCATGCCTACAGAGATTCAGAAATAGCCCTTAAAGTATTACAGAAGCTGCCTCTTTCTACCTTACCATCACCTCACCTTTGATGGCCTTTCTGGGGTGTTCATTGTCCTCTTAAATGTGGGGTGCACTGTTGAGAACGGGTCGTGTAACTCAATCTCAGACTCTGAGTCATTGTTGCTTATAGATACTTTGAACTTTTATAGAACTCTTTAGTGTATTTTGTCGGTAAAAGATCAAAATATATACTTGGACTGTTTTTAAGATAGCTGCAGATGTTTCTGAAGTTAAGTGTGTTTAAATCTCATTTATGTACGTTAAGTCACATTCTGTTCCTTGTGTGTGTGTTCATTTATATAGTAAATGTCCTTTAAGGACCCTAATTTATTATTGTTTAATGTGAACGCAGTGTGAAAAGGAATCTGTGTGTGTGTGTGTGTGTGTGTGTGTATTATATAGAAATATTTATTTTCAAAAGCGCAGTTTGAGTAAGTTTTAATTATAGTAACATGTTTTATTTGCCTACAAAGGTTAGCTACTGTCCTGTCAAATTGGGCTTTTGCAGAGAGGGCCAGTTTTAGTGTCTTTCTCTGGATAGTTTTCACAGTGATTCTATGTTCTTTTATAGTCCTTAGCGTTTAATCTTTTATCACTTTTTCACCTTGCAGAGAATGTGGGTGATGTACCAGTCTTTTTCAAACACACACATGACAGGTGGTGTTCAGCCTTTGATTTGGGGAGCTTGTAAACATTGAGCTAATTCAAATTTATGATCACGCAGGTTCTTAATTTTCCATATAAAGTAGCATTCATAGATTCCGGTATTTTGGGGGCCACCTTTTCTGCCCACTACCATTTGCCTTTGGTCCCTATGTAATTACATCTGTCCCACATGCGAAATACATTCACCCTCCTCAACATTTCCCAGAAGTCTTGGCTCATTACAAAATCAGCTCAAGTCCAGACCTTGTTTAGACATTGTCAGCTCACCAGTCCCAGATCTCATCATTGGAAGCATCTCAGTCAGGTATGGGTGAGACTCTAGAGTATGATCCATCATGACACCAATTTCTTCTCCATCTGTGAACCTAGTAACTAGATGATGAATTATCTGCTTCCAAAAAATTTACGGAGGTAGGTTAGGCAGTGGATAACCGTTAGGGAGATTTTCATTCAAAAAGGGAGGAAACTGAAGGCAGAAAGGAGTGAGCAAACAGTCCCAAACAATTTCAGAATCTAGCAGGGCCTGCGAATGGTCCTCCACCTTTAAAACTTCCTTAAAGACAGGTTTGTAGGACATGAAAGAACTTACTCATTTAAAGCTGCTTCTTGTTTGCTGCTGAACCTCTTCCCAAAGGTTTTTCTTCTACCAACAGTGTATTTTGCTAGTGATTCTTTTACCTGGTCATCTGATCACCATATTATCATTAAAAGGATAAATATATGTGTACAAAAATAAAACCTCTAAACTTTTCCAGTTTCACATGAACAAAAGTTTTAACTGTTTTTGGTGTCACTAAGTACCTTTCATATTTTTTTCTCAGTTTTGTGTAACTTTTCGTACCCTTGCCATTTTTTTGTATTTTTTCTTGATTTGTGTGATGTCCTTATATAGTTAATTTTTGATTTTATATTGCAAGAATTTTCCAAGTCTTTATTAAATTTTTAAAAGTTTTTTTTCTTTTTAAACATCTTTTGCATGTGTAGTTTGAATATCCCTTCTCTACTTGCAATCAAATTAAAAATTATTATTATTATTATTTTAAAAGGCACCCAATAGGACAACTACTGTGGAAAATGCACATTGTACACTGCTTATTTCTGACAGTGGGCTCCTTAGGAACCACTGTTACCCTGTAGCAAGGCATGTCCCTGAGAGCCGCTGCTAGAGTCCCATTGGAGCCCTGTGCTCCTGCCCTGTGGTCCTGCCCGCCAGCGCGGTGCTCTCAGCCTTCCAGTCTCCTCAAAGCCCTGGGCCGAGTGGGCTGAGCCCTCTAACCCCTCTTCTGAATCCACTGAGGCGGGAAGGGGTTTGGATGGGAGAGATGTTGTTGGAATAGGTAGATACGTGTATGATACATTGTGAAAAATGAGTGTTGTAAAATGTATCCTTAATATGTACATGCAACCAAGATGTACTAAAAATGAGGAAAAACTCAACTCTGTTACAAAATTTCCATATAGTAAACCCCTACACTAATGATTTTGTAAGATTTATTGACATAGACAAAAATAGGATCTGTGACTAAAGCATGTTGCAAATCAGTCCTGTGGTCTGATTTTGATTGTAGAGGGAAAAAGAAACCTCTGTGTAGAAAACAGTCTGCAATAGACAACAATTATTTTGGGATAATTGGACTTTTAAGTGTATATACAAGTTTTTAAAACCCTATATACTTACAGGTGTATATATAATATTATATATTTTTATCTTTTCTGAATTTTCTGGCTTTTCTGTAAAGGACTTTTTAAAAAATAATATAATATAAAACATTGATAATCTCTCCCTTCCCAAGCCAAATAAATTGCCTCAGAGAAATGATGGTTTGGCTTGCCTGTGTTATTAACTTGAAATTGACCGTTCCATGATGTTTTTAGCATCATGGTTGTGAAATGCTTTATATTCTTCACTCAGTTGTTCATATTACATTTGAGGGGAAATGATTTTTATTAAACTAAAGAATTAAACTGTAACACTGGAAAGGTGCTGATATTTTAGTATTTTTCAATATATCTCTCGAGGAGAATGATTTTTATAGTGGTATTTTTACATTCAAAAGTCTTAGCACCTCTGAACAATATAAACTGAAAGCACGGAGCACTGTTTTCTGTTCTTTTGGAGACAGTGAGCGATTTGTGGTTAGTAACAACGTTGGATCATTTTTATTTACTTTTTCTTAATTCTGAGAAATTCTTTGCCACCTCTCAAAATATTACATTAACTATATGTTAAAGCAAAATTTCCTACGTCTTGGTGTGAATTTCTTACGCCCTCAGAATCCTACCTGTTTTATAGTACTTGAAACTTTTACTTTTTATTTGTTATTTCTTAGGTAAACGCAAAGCACTGAAGTTGAATTTTGCAAATCCACCTTTCAAATCTACAGCAAGGTTTACTCTGAATCCCAATCCTGCAGGAGTTCAAAACCCACACATGTGAGTATTCCTGGTAATCAAATAAAAGGCTCAACTCAAAGCTTTTAAAGTTATTGTTATTTTATCAATTTTTGCAAGTTGAGGGGTTGTTATTTCTCTTACTTTATGGGCCATTTGAAATATTGCTATTTGGACTTAGAAAAGCTGTTGATCCTGTAGTCTGAAGTAAGCAAACACAATTTTCCTTTCTAAAGTTTTACTTGAAGAAAAGAGCTGAAGATTGAGATACTTTTATAGTGTTTTAATTTCTCTCATTGAACACGGAGAGTATTGTTAATACCCCTCCTCCTGGATTTCCAGTTGAGTTGTGAGTAGTATTCAGAAGGCTTAACGCTCCTCTGGAGATGTGCACAAGTCACCCCCACTCACGAGGTGACAATGCTGGCTCCCGTTCTGAACATACCTAGTGCCCGGCAGGTTTCCATGTCACAGTAACTGGAAAGAGCACGTGCATGTCATTGTGCAGGTGTTAGTGATTCTTTAAAAACTGAAAAATAGACATGACATTATATTAATAGCACTTCACTGAAAAGTATTAAAAATATGTTGGTTAATTTAAAACAATCTTATTACAATAATATTTTACAGAAACCTTTGAATCGAAGTGAAGTGATGTGTTAAATAATAGTGTCTTCTCCTCAAACCTGGCAGGAACATGAAGGGTCAGAGCCAGCAGGTTTACACTTCTGCTCATGTCCAGAAAGAAAAAAATTTCACCCATTTCTAGTATTGAGAACTATAAAGCAAGTGGTGGAAGACACAGTTAAAAAACTGTCAGATCCATTATTTTATAGCTTTGTAATAATTCCTCAACAGTTTGCATTCAGACTTTATTAGACTACAGATACGTTTATTCTTCCTAAAGAGGCACATTTATTGCTGTATTCTTTTGAAATTTGGCATTCACAGTATTTGCACACAGTTCCAATGGCACCCCACTCCAGTATTCTTGCCTGGAGAATCCCATGGACAGAGGAGCCTGGTGGGCTACAGTCCACGGGGTCGCAAAGAGTTGGACACGACTGAGTGACTTCACTTCACTTCACTTCACACATTGATAGAAGAGTGTCTTGCAGTAGGGATGCTGAAAACATTTTGAAAGCATCAGTACCTAGAAGGAAGGAATATATGTGTGTGTATGCTCTTAGGCTTACACCTGTTACCTTAAGGGAAATGAAAGGTATTTTAAATGAAAACTGAGTAGCAGTTTATTTGGCTGGGCATGGTGTCTGTCAGCTTTATTAAGCTACTTTATTAGACTGCTGTTCCCAATGAGGTTTCTTGTCAGAGCTCAGCCTTTTTACCTTCTCTGAAACATATTGAGGAAGGAAATTCTTAGTATTGCCTAATTAGTCCGAGCTCCAGCAGCAAGGAAACACTCAAAAGAATCTCCTTCCTCTTTTCCTAGAATTTCTAGTGAAAGCTAGTACAAAGCAAATTCCTGAACAAAGTCCATTTCTGTTACCTTGGTTGCTAACTGAATCTCATGTTTGACATCTGAGAAAGAAAAGATATGTAGTAATCGCCGAACTTAAATCTTTCTTTCGTGTTTGTTTTTTTTTTAAGCCCCCTTGGACAAAGAGAAAGACAACCTGATTTGCACTTAGAACTTAGGAAAACATTCCCATATCTGTACTCTCTTCTCTCACGACTTTCTTCATGTCTAGGGGAATTCATGGACAATTTTTTTTTTTTAACAGTAAAGAGTATGAAAGTAAACGTTCTTCCAAAATTTAAGTCAATCAGGTCCCTCCTTTCCCTCGGCCCTTTCTCTTTTTTAAACCTACTACTTCATAGTAGTCCTATAACCAGCTAGGTTTCTTTCCTGTCTCTTCTCAGCAGGTGTTAAAAGTTAGAGAGGACACAGTAATAGACATTTTTACTTTGTGGTAGAATCTTTGGAATTTCATTCTGGTATGTACACGGTTTAGACTCTGCCGTTGAGTTTTGTTATTGCACTGGTCTGTTACCTGGATTGGGAATAGGCAACTACTAAAATTGATACTCGTCAAAGACAGTTTTTCCCTGCTTAGTGGACTGGCATATCTCCTACCTCCCACCCACCTCCGTGGGGCTCCTTCTGTGTCATCTCAGGCACCAAAATCCACGGCTCATCACTGTTCAGGATAAGTTTGCAATTAGAAAATACAGCTTGCAGTGTGTAAGGGCTTTGAAAAAGATGCTTAGTTGCTCAGTTGTACGTGACTCTTTGTGATCCACGGTATTGTGGCCCACCAGGCTCCTCTGTCCATGGGATTTTCCAGGCAAGAATACTGGAGTAGGTTGCCATTTCCTCCTCCAGGGGATCTTCCCCACCAAGGGAAGATAGCGTCTTTGTGCCAAAATGTTTCCTTCTCCTAAAATATCTTTGCATTCAGTTTTTTTTTTTTTAACTTTAGTTGTAGATATAAATATAAAACTTTAAAATGAACTTAGAGCAAGATTAGATGAAACATAAGCAACTAATGAAATTAAGATTCATCCCAGGCACTAGTTTCAGATCGTTTTTGGCATTGTTTGGGTGCAAGATTCTGTGGAAGATTGAGAAAAAAAAAGTGTCCTTACTTTCTGAGAAATAGCAATTTAAATAAAATTTCAAGAAGACAGCCCTTCAAAAAGTAAGGCATGGGGTAATACAGATCCAATGTCAAATGAATCGTGCAGGAGGGGCAAGAGCACTCCTAGACAGACAACCTGGAGAAGTGTCACCGAGGACCGAGGTTTGAGCTGGGTTTTGAAAGCCCGGTGGAGGAGCTCAGGTGGAGAAAAGGGGGAGAAGGGCATTCTGGTGAGTGTCCGCCCACGATCACTTTGAGGGCGCCATGCTAGGTCCGTTTCACTGTAGCGGAGATGCTACTTGCAGATGACCTATTCCTCTCTCGCTTTTTGCACTTTGTCTTTATTGTCGGTGTTCTACGGTTATATCAGAGTGTGCTTAGGTTTGGGTCACCCTTCCGTGTACCGGATGAATGGTTTCAGTCTGAAGATTCGTGTTATCTGTTTCCGAGTTACTGCTGCTTTTCTTTTGAAGATTCTTTGATGTTTCTCCTGTTCTCTCCTCCTGGAATGTGTGTTATTTCGTTTCTCTGAATTTGTATTCTGAATTCATATCTCTGAATTCCCCGAGTGTTTGACTTTTCTATTTTTTAATCTTTGTTTTCTTGCTTTATATCCTAGGAGATGAAAAAAATTTTTCTGGCCCTTCTATAGAATGTTCTGTTTTGGCAACTGACTTTTATGTCTAAGAGTTGCTTCTGGCTTTTTTCTTGGTATTTTATTCTTAATTTATGGATGTAAAATCTGAAATTTAAAAATTCTCTTCTGTTCTCTAGGTACTCTGTTTCCTCAAGGGACACTGTTTATTTTGTCTTTCTCTTTCGTGTTAGCTTTTTTCCACATGTCAAGTAATTCTTGCTTGTCCATTGATAGTTAAAGATGAGGAACTTAGAAAGCTTATTGGAGGCTCTGATCGTAGATGGTCAGCTGGTGGGCTTGCCTTGACTTTTCTGTGAATGGTTTGAGTACTGGTTGTTAGGCCTGGAATATTCTCGATGCCATACTGAATAGGCCAACATTTGCCCTTGTAGGCTTTGTTTTTTCCAGATAGTATGTTTATTTTCCTTAGAGACATGTTCTCTTTTCATTTGGGGTTGAGTGTGGGGGGACAGGAGATGCTGGGTAAACTTTTCTTTTAGAAAGAGTTTTAATCAGCTCTTGAGTTTCTGGGCCTTCTTCCTGCCCAGCTGTGGTTCCTTTCTGAGGTCTTGTTGGGAGCACTACCTGCCTCTTGTCTCTGCTCTGTGCTTCTCTCTGACCATGTGTTGTGGGTGGCGATTTTCTATATTTCAATTTTTTTTTAAAACTCTTATTATGGAAAGCTGTAAATATATCCAAAACTGGAATGTGGTAGATGAATCATTATGTATTTATCAATCAGCTTTAGCAGTTAATATGGCTACTATTATTCCTCTGCCCTCCCTAGTTTTAACCAAACCTCAGACATGCTATTCCATCTATAAATATTTCAGGATGTGTTTCTAAGAGATAAGGACTCCTTTTAAAAAACACAATTATAATATTATCATTTTAATATCAAATAAGTGATTACTTCATCACTTTTTTTTTTCCCCCAGTAGTTTGAAGCAGGAGCTAAACAAGGTTTTGTACTGCTCTTGGCTGATAAGTTTTTGAAACTGCAGAGTCCCTTCCCTTGGAATTTGTTAGTTTTGCTTTGTCTACATATTTCGGTGTGCTTCGAGGTATTCAGAAATTTGCCTAAATCTCTGTTTCTTTATTTCCTTTTGTTTTTTTAAGTCATTCTTTTCATGTGTGTCCTTAAAAAGAATAAGACCACCCAAACAAGAAACCTTGGTTTTTAATTGTCATTGGTTAAAATTATAGTATTTCCGACATACACACAAAAAAATGACATAGGAGAGATTCTTGTACCTACTACCTAGATATAACAAATCTTTAATATTTTGCCCTTTGGCTCTTTAAATGAAAGATTAAGCTGTAAAATTACAGAGTACAAAGAAAAATGAAAGGAAAAAATGTGTATCTGTCTTCCTTTACATTTCTATCAGGATTGGATCATACTCAGCATCATACATCTTCCTGATACCCCAAGGGTGGTTTTACGAATGTGGCAGATGTATGCTGCAGTCCTGTTCTGTATATAAGATTTGACAGGAACAGAAGTAGGTACTCCACTGCCGTGGCCTGTGCTTTCATCGCGTCACATCTGAGTGACGTGTGAGTGCTCTCAGTGTGCTGAATCATTTGAAGCGCACCACATACCATTGTGATTCTAAAAAAACAGCCCTTTTATCTTCACAGCATATCAGGATTGTAAAGAAGGAACACTAACTCAAAAGCTAATGTTGGAAATAAATAATGATGAGTAAAGATACATTTGAGGATTTAAGCTAAACATTTTGAAACCATATGTTGTAAATTTAAGTGCCTCTTTTTCTGTTGAGACCAAGAGGATCTCTAGGGTCTCATTTATCTTTGTTACATTGGAACAGAAGAAGGCTCATTTGTGCCCTGGAACATCTAGGAAGTGGTTTTAAAAGAAGTTTTGAAGTCACCAGTTAATCACTAGTGTTAATTCCAATGCTGTGCCTACTTCGTAGAGCTGCATCTTAGAATGCAGTTATAAATGACGTAGGCTCTTATTCCTGGTTAAATTGTGGGAGCTTTATCTTCTACTTCTCAACTTATTCTTTATGTTCTCAACTTACTATCTTGGGTCAACCTTTTCATTAATGTGGGAGTCCTGGTTTCTACCTCAGCATCGTCATGGCATCAGTGTCAGTGTGTCACTCAACTCTGATCTCAGTTCAGGCACTGAATTAGGGTAATGACTTACATTATTTCATATGGTGAATGGCAGGGAACGGGGAGAGAAACTGAATAGGAATCAAGCCAGTTTCCTGCTCCTTTCTTGAAGTAAGACTCTCATGCATGAGCCTGACAGGCTGTTTGTGGAAGTGGGAGAGGGTTCTGTGGTGTCGTCTACCTTTGTTCCCCAGAATAGTCCCAGGACATCAGTCAGCATGAGCATAGGAGGGGCTTTCTCCATTTGAAGTTTTTACTGTAATCACAGTCATTTGGAATCTATGTTTCTATGGTGGGCTCTTTTACATGACGGCAGAAATACTTATAGGCACAAATTAGTGCATGTTCAGTCGCTAAGTCGTGTCTGACTCTTTGCGACCCCATGGACTGTAGCCCACCAGGCTCCTCTATCCATGGGATTTCCCAGGCCGGAATACCGGAGTGAGTTGCCATTGCCTTCTCCAGGGGATCTTCCCAACCTAGGGATCGAACCTGCATCTCCTGCATTGCAGGTGGATTCTTTTTTTAATTTTTATTTATTTTAATTGGAGGCTAATTACTTTACAGTATTGTGGTGGTTTTTGCCATACATTGACATGAATCAGCCAGAGGTATACAAGTGTCCACCCCGTCCCAAACCTCCCGCCCAGTCCCATCCCTCTGGGTCGTCCCAGTGCACCGGCTTTGAGTGCCCTGCTTCATGCATTGAACTCGGACTGGCAGTCTGTTTCACATATGGTGATATACATGTTTCAATGCTATTCTCTCAAATCATGTCCCCCTGCCCTTCTGCCACAGAGTCCAAAAGTCTGTTCTTTACATCTGTGTCTCTTTTGCTGTCTTGCATATAGGGTCGTCATTACCATCTTTCTAGATTCCATATATATGTGTTAACATACTGTATTGGTGTTTTTCTTTCTGACTTAATTCACTCTGTATAATAGACTCCAGTTTCATCCACCTCACCAGAACTGATTCAAATGTGTGTTTTTTTTTAATAGCTAATATTCCATTGCTGTGATGCACCACAACTTTTCTATCTGTTCATCTGCTAATGGGCATCTAGGTTCCTTTTATGTCCTAGCTATTGTAAACAGCGTGCAGGTGGATTCTTTACCTTTGGTGCCACCTGGGAAGCCCATGCCCCTTTGTGCTTCGTTGTGTCCAGTGCTCTGTAGCTCCATGGACTGTAGCTCGCCAGGCTCCTCTGTCCATGGAATTTTCCAGGCAAGAAAACCCCCAATTAAAAAATGCCAAATGTGTCAAAATCTGTGGGTTAATCTACTTATTTTTGGCTGGCTTAGGTTTATTGCAGCAAACTTTGTTTATCTTACTGTAGCAAAATATGGATAATATAAAACTGCACACATTTCTTAGTGTGCAGTTTAGTGGCATTAACTGCATTTGTGTTGTTGTGTATCCACCACTACCATTCATCTCCAGAACTGTTTTATTTTCTCAAACTGTAACTCTGTATCCATTGAACACTCACTCCCCATTCCTCTTTCTTCTGGTCTCTGATAGTTACCATTTTAATTTTATTCTCTGTCTCTGTGAATCTGATCACTGTAGATAACTCATGTGAGTGGAATTATACAATACTTGTTCTTTTCTGTCTGGCTTATGTCGTTATACTCCATCTGTGTTCTGATACGCGTCAGAATTTCCCTGAGGGCTGAATGATACTTTATTGTATGTATTTATATAACATTTTGTTACCCATTATCCATTGATGTATCCATTATACATTTTGGTGTTGCTGACTTTGACTGTGGTGAATAGCCCTACCATGTGAGGTAATCTCTCACAGCATTCGTTGTGGTACATCTCACAATTCAGAGGGGTTGGATCTCGTCCTCAGTCCCCCACTCCACCTCAGCCACGGTTCCCTTGGCGGTTGTGGTGCCTGGAGGGTCGTGCTGCCAGGCACGGGTCCTCTGAGCGGGTTCTCTGTTCCTCTCCACCCTGATAGTCACTCATGTAATCTTAAGCCAGACGTTTATAGCTGAAGCATTGGATGTTAATTCTGGAATATTTATTTAAAGAAACGAATATGATAAATACTGTTGATTTGCCTGTCTCCTTGAAAATGAATTTCATTTTGTGTTTAGTTTGGTGTTTCCACTAACTAAACTAAATCCCTGGTGGTTCATATGGTAAAGAATCTGCCTGCAGTGCAAGAGACCTGAGTTTGATCCCTGGGAGAACGAAATGGCAACCCACTCCAGTATTCTTACCTGGGAAGTTCTGTGGACAAGAGGAGCCTGGCGGGCTTCAGTCCAAGGGGTCACAAAGAGTTGAACACGACTGAGTGACTAACACTTTCTTGGTGTTCCCACAGCATGGGAGGCTGTGGCAGGTTAGAAGCAGGTGAATGACAGAATCTGACTTATGTTCTGCAGTGATGATTCTGGCTGCTCTGTGGAGTGTGTTGGAGAGAGGCTAGAACAGACTTAGAGAGACCCAGTAAGACTGCACTGGTGTAGCAGAGATGTAATGGGTAGTCATGATGTTAGGTGGATGGCAGGGGAGGTACAGGGAAATGGACAGATTTTAGAGATTGGGGGAGGTAGCATTCATTAATGAAATTACTGATAATTCGAACGTGGATTGTGAAGAGGGGAAGGCTTTCATGGTGACTTCCAGAATTCTGGCTTGAATGACAGGTTCAGTGGCTATTACTGAGATGGGGACCATTGGGTCTGGAGCTTCAGGGATGAGGGAGCCCAGAAAAGCAGGAGTTCAGCTTGAGGTGTGTGAAGTGTGAGCTGACTGCGAAAGCTTCCAGTGGAGATCCCAAGGAGGTGAACATGGCACACACTCTGGTGTTGAAACTGAAAATGTGGTGCTGAGAGGGAAGGGTGCAGGTTGGGGGCAGAAAGTGGGGCGTTGTCGCCAGTGGATGAGACTGTTGGTCCAGGGCTGGACCCTGAAGAAATGTAGCATTCGGAGGTTGGATACAGGAGGAGCAACAGGGTGAGATCGGAAAGATGCTTGAGAGGCAGGACTTACATCTGTAAAGTGTTATGTTCTCGGAACAGAGCATCATTTCTGGGGGTGGAGGTGGGAGTGAGGGTGAGGGGTCTGCCGAGCCTAGTATTCTGAGGGTACTGGGAAGGCGGTTTCTACTGGCGAAGACTCCTGAGGCGCACTTTTAACTTACCCTGCTTGGGGGGATGGGGTATTAGCTGCCAGTGGAGATCGGAGCCCAAATAGGGAAAGGATCTTACGAAAATTTGTAACATGCTGGTTTAGGGCAGCCTTCCTAACCTTTCCTGTAAGGAGCAGAGCCCAGAAAAGCCGTTCCAGTTATAAGCCTTAAGTACAGCCGACAACGATCAGCTCTTAGGGGATGTGCAGCAAGATGTAAATGTGAACATCTGCTGCATTCTATTTCTCTCCTGCTTTGTGACTAAAAACAAAGTACTTCTACTTCATAAATCACTACTACAAAATACTGCAGACTTGTACAATCAGTATTTTCTGTTCACTGAATATGAATATCAGAATTTGAATGTTTATCTTTGGATTGTTTGAGCGACTCTTCTAGAAATCTTTCCTTTTTCAGCTTTTCCTTTTGCCTCATCTTGGATCTTAGCAAAGATACTCATTTTGTTAGTAGTGCCAGGAAGCAGGCAGTTTCCATGGCAACCGACAGATTGCGTTTACTGTGGAAATTTCCTGAATTAACAGAGCTGCATTGCAGAAGGATGCATAAAGCAGTGTTCATCTAGAGATCCTAAGAGCGTGGACACAGAAGAACAGTTGCAGTGCGGTGCAGGGTATGTGTTCCGTTTGTTTTCCTATCTGAGGACGCTTATGCGTTATATCTATTTATATGCTGAGGAGAGAGTGAAACAGCTTGAGGCATTTTAGTGTGTGCTTGCTAAAATCAAGGAAGCTCTGGGAAGGAGGTGGAAGGGATAATTTGGGAAGAAAGAAATGTTTGACAGCATCCGGAGGAAGTCAGGATAACAGTAAATGAGGTAGAAGAACATGGTAATGAAATAGGAGAAAACACATTTCCAGCTGATTAGATGATAAAGGGGTCTTATGAGAGGTAGCTGTGGACACAAGAAAATACTTATTTATCAAGGGAAAACGAGCAGGCCTTGGCAGGCTCGGGGAGTCACACTTTCCCATGCAAGCAGGAGGCCGCTGCTGAGGTAACGACTGCTGCTGGAGGCCCCACCACTGTGAGGGCACCTGGGCCAGGTGGCATGTGCGGCCTCGTGCCCTCACAGCCCTGCACAGGGAGAAAGGGGGGAGCCACAGAGGGGTCTCTCCCGGGGCATCTGGGCAGGCTTTCCCAGAAAAAGCAGGAAGTGTATCTCAAGATTAATTCCTGGAAATAAAACTATAGGATCTGGGTAGATGATCGAAATTTCTTCTCCTCCAGAGCATAATGGTAAATTTGAAAGAGAAGCGATGTGAGAAATGAACGGACAGGACTCAGGTCGTTTAAATGATGAGTGATGTTTAGCCGACTAGATGTCATTTAGATTATGCCGTCAGCAGACTGCAGTCCATGGGCCAGGTGTGGCCTGCTGCTGTGTTTTTGAAAAAGTTTAATTGAGATGTAGCCATACCCATGTAGTCATATATTTGCCACAGACACTTGTGTAGATGGCAAAGCCTGATGTATTTATTGTCTGTCCCTTGACAGAAGAAGTTTGGTGGCTTGTGATTCAGACAGCATGTGGGATTCCTAGGGCTGCCGGAACAAATTACGACAGACTTGGTGGCTTCAAGCAACAGGAATGTGTCCTCTCAGGTTCGGGAGGCCAAAATCTGAAGTCTCGGTGCTGGCGAGGCTGTGCCTCGTCCAAAGGCTCCAGAGCCACCAGTCCCCAACCCCCCCGGCCCCGCCCCCCGTCCTGTTTCCAGCTCTGGGAGCTCCTGGCGTCCCTCAGGTTTTGGTCGCACAATTCCAGTTGCCGCCTTCCAGACCTCCCTGTGCCTCTCTGTGTGTCTCTGTTTTCTCCTTTTCTGTCTCTTCTAAGGACACTCATCCTTACATTTAGAGTCCTCCCTGCTCTAGGACAGTCTTCTCTTGAGACCATTTTCCTACTTACACATGTAAAGATACAGTCACCTTCTGAGGTTGCAGGGGGACGTGTCTTCTGTTGGAGCCGTGATTGAACCCACTGCACGTGGTGTTGGAGAGCTGAGCTTTGGCTTCTTGGACCATGTGCTGCGTTAAGAAAAGCCAGTTCCTGGCAAGTTTCCCTGGGAAACCTATGAGGCAGATACTCTGAAGTAGACTTGTTGACCTGATGGAAAGGATGTTAAACTAACTTTTCAAGGACAGGACACACAGGCGCAGTTGCAGTCACAGCACACGGCCTCTGTGATGCAGACAGAAGCAGCTGGGCGGAGGTGGTCCTGGAATATTCACAGAAGTGCTAAAACATTCCTGGGAAACCACGAGCATCGTCTGCTGTTAAACATCGCCATCCGTCTCCTCAACTGCCACCCCCTAGGAAACAGCAGACTGAATCTGGAAATGTATTGAGAGGTGGTTGGAACCAAAATAAGAACCAGCGTTTTGAGAGATTAGACTAGATTATGACAATGGGAAGTGTGTACATGATTTAAAATAAGTAAGTTTCATACATAAGTGAGTGAATAGAACCATTAGTTGGAGGCTTGACTCTGGTTGGAGAGCCTCTGTATTGTCAAGAGAGCATATAGACTGTTGGCCTGGGCAGGTGAGGCCAGTGATGTCTCCTTTACCTTCTGAACACATTCATGAGCCATGGTCGTGATGGTGGATTTCTGTCCCTGCAGCCCTTGGAAGCCTCAGTCAGCGTGTTTGGGTCTGTTTGGAAATGTTTCAGCAGTGACACCTGCCTATAGTGAAGAATCAAGTGTAGGCAGGGTATTCTAGTGAGAGAGGTGGAGCTGCAGAGAAAACTCCCTTTGCTCTGTGATCTCAGGGACCCCTGCCTATTGCCTGCATCCTCACCTGTGCACCTGAAAATGAAGCCCCTGGTGTAGACTTGATGGAGATAATCACAGAATTAAGCAGAACCAAGCAACGATGGTTAGAAGTGGATCCAAATTAGGGTTCTCCAAGAATAAGCAATACAAGCCAGCCTACTATGTAGGTGTGTCTTGGTCTCACCATATGTGGGTACAGAGGAGGAACACTCAGCCCGTTCCGGGCTCTCAGGCAGTTTCCTGAAGGATGAGACTAGATGAAGCTCATATTTTCTTTCTAATGGGATTCTGTTAGTCTGTGACTCTGGATCTTGAATACCAAACTGAGAAGTTAGGAAGCAGTAGGAATGGGAGTTCTCTTCTCTTCTTCCTTTAACAAGATATTTTATGTGTTAAGTACCGCCCATGGTGAATTGTATGCTTTAGAGAAGAATTCAAACCCACTACAATGACTTTAACTTTTAATGTTTCAATTGGCACCTAGAGTATACATAAGGAAACAGAATGAGATAAGGTTTAAAGCACATAGGTTAATCATAGTTTACACAAGCTAACAATTTAACACTCCAAGGTTCAAAAATATACTAGGTTTTAGTAGATACATAAAATACATGCTAAATGTGTGTGCTAATTTATTTCTATAAAATTTTTTTTCTCACTGGCTTATTTGGATAAATGCTCCCCCCAAATATTAAAAGCTTGAGAATATAGTTTCATACATGTTTAAAAGACAGTTCACATAGTAATAGTGTCAAACATTAGCTATAGGTTAGGAATGAAAGTGGTTCAGACTCTTGGTTCATATTTGTTTGAGGAACTAAAATTCTGATTTTGTAAAAGTAATTTCATATTTGTAGTACAAAATGATACGTGAGTAGCAGCCACCTGCTAAAACATTTAAGAAACAAAGGTGAAAATATGAAACATAGAAAATTAAGACAACTTAATGCTAAATGCTTTGTCTGATCACTAATAACAGTAACAGGGTAAAGAAAAAAGGTACCCAGGGTTTCTCTTCCAACATTGCTGCAGAGACTGCCTGTGGTAGGGAACCCCCCTGGGCCTCTGGTCTCAAATGCAGAGAGCATCTTCCTTCCCTTTTCTGTCCTGCCCCCTCTTGGTAACCACAGAAAGTAACTGGGGAGGAGGGGGAGGAGGAGGAGACATGGATGCTGACCTGTTCCTCTGGGTAGCGTGGTCATTCTGAGATATGTTGGAGGTGGATGCAAGGAAGGATTGGAGCAGCAGATGGACTGAGAGATGTAGTTTGTACGTGCTGCTGTCAGTCGAGAGCACAGTGCTGGAGAACAAGGAGGCTGGGGGTGGTCCATTTGCCTTGGGAGCAGCCAGTGTCCTGATTGGTGATGTGCTGAGCCCTGGATGCCTCAGACTATCTGCGTGCTTTCAACTGTAGACATGTGACAGGCACACCCCTTTCACACAGAGTGGGGTCCAGGGAAGCCAGTCTGTCTCTCTCCCTCTCAACAGTTTTATCAAGGGGTAATTGACACAGAATAATCTGCACATATGTGAAGTGTACGTTTGCTAGGTTTTGCTGTGTGCGCCCATGAAGCCATCGCCACAGGCAAGAAGGCAAACGTGTTCATCATCCCCAAAGTTTCCTCCTGCCCCCTGATGGTTTTTTACATCTAGACATTTGATTTGGTGGTTCTCTCCATTCTTTAGTTTTTTGAACACATAGAATGCAATCATAAGCACTGTTTCATTGTGCTTATCTGCTCATTCTTGCCTCTCTGTCATCTCTGGGTCACTTTGAGTTGATTGCTTTTTCTCCTTGAGATGGTTCCTAGTATCTTGCTTCTTTGCATACTTGATTTAATATTGCGTGGCAGATATGGAGTGCTGGCTATTTTTATATCTTACGTATTTTTGAGCTTTCTTCTTTGGTTAAGTTACTCAGAAATACTTGGATCCTTTTCGGTCTCACTCTTTAGCTTTGGTAGGCAAGACCGGATCCTTCTGTGTGCGTTCTCGAATTCCCCGTGAATATGGAGTTTTCTACTTTGCAGGCAGGGATTGTTGTATGAGCTTCGGTATCCTTCCCTATTATGCTTTTCGGTAGCTCTTTCCTCAGGCTTATGTAGGTTCCTCATAAGCTTGTGCTGATCAAGGGACCCCTCCTGCATGTCTCTGGGGTTCTTCTGTGCAGCTCTCTTATCCAGCACTCTGCCTTGAGAACCCAGTCTCCCCAGACTCCTAGATCCAACACCTTCACGTGAGGGTCTGCCTGAACCTGCCCTCCCTGTGCTGCAGTCTGTGCAGTCTTCTCTAGGTAGTAAGTTGGGGTGCTGTAGGGCTCACCTTGTGTATTTCCTGCTTCTCGGATCTCACTGCCCTTTGGTGCCTGCTGTCCATGGTCTTCAAGACCTTTCCATATATTGTCTGATTTTTTAGTTGTCAGTCTGTCTCCTGATGCTCCATAGTACCCTGAACACAAGTTTCATAAGACACTTATCGTGAGATGGGAAGAGAGGTATGGAATTAGGGAACCATATCTTCGATGCTTGAGAAAGAGCATCTCTGAACAGCATTCAAAATCACGTCTCACATGGATGATTAGCATTTGTAATAAAGTAGAAGAAACCATGGCACTTCTTAAAAAGGACTGGAAAGTATTGAGGAGAGAACAAATTTGGATAAATAGGCAACAGAATTACTGAAAAGGGTGATAGATGAGAAAAAAAAAGACAGTGCTAGGAAACTGAAAATGCAGTGGTGGAGTGAAATCCATAGTGCATGTGGAAGTGAACTTAGATGATGCTGCAGGATGGCCAAAGAATGTGGTGGGAATGCTTGATTCTCAAAGGCCCCAATTACTGCATTTTTTGCATATATAATTTCTTAAATACAATCAGAAGGTAAACAGCACCCTGGAAAAATATGTGTAGTACAGAACAAAGGGTTGATAGGGATGTTAACAGAAAAAGAGTTCTTTAGCGGAAGCAGTGGACTTCCCAGGTGGTGCTTGTGGTAAAGAACCCACCTGCCAGTGCAGGAGATGTAAGAGATGAGGGTTTGATCCTGGGTCGGGAAAATCACCTGGAGGAGGGCATGGCAGTCCACTCCAGTATTCTTGCCTGCAGAATCCCATGGACAGAGGACCCTGGAGGGCTACAATCCATGGGGTTGCAAAGAGTTGGACACTGCCGAAGTGACTTAGTACAGCAGAGCAGAAGCAGCAACAAGAAAACAAACACCAGTGTGAGAGAGCTTTGGTTAAGGAGATGTTATCTCAGGTGGTTAACCAAAGAAACAGTTATTTACTGAATAGTTAAGAACATCCGACTCTAAGAGTAATAGATCAAAATGCCTCTTAAGAGTGATCTAGTCACTGTTGAGGTTGGCCTGAGAGAAAAGGCGCTGTGGGCCCGGCCCAGGGGGTTCTTGCCCTGGTCCTGCTCGGTCAGCACAGACAGACTCCCCAGGCAGTGAGATGCAGCCACGTGGCCCGTGTAGTTGCACTCATGTCAACAGTGCACTCAGCGACATCTGTAAAGCAGGAAGTGTGACAGGTCACTGTGTAATAGTACTGGAAAATGCGAAAGGTGTACATTGAATTGTTCATAGTGCTTTTCTCCCGTTATGATTGATTTCCTTTCTTAAATTTCTCTTCTGCCTGTGTAGCTGCAGGAGAGATTAGGATTGGGTAATCCGGTTGGAAGAAGGGGTTCAGGTGCTTGTCCTGCTGCTGAATTTGCACAGCAAAGCCCTGTATGTAATAGACGTGCCGGTGGTGGGGGGTGGGGCTAGAGCCATCCCAGGTCACTTTGGCTGTGCCGTTCTATGTCTTTAAAAAAACAAGCCCACCCTCCTGTGTACAAAGCCGCAGGCAGTTATTAAGACACATTAGATAGAAATAAAACTTTTCTCCGTGCCCAGGCTGATTATGTTCCAGAACATTATGTCACAGTTCTTTGACTTTTTAGGTATCAGTAGGATTTCAGACGGAGAAGGCAATGGGAACCCACTCCAGTACTCTTGCCTGGAAAACCCCATGGGCAGAGGAGCCCGGTAGGCTGCAGTCCATGGGGTCGCTACAAGTCGGACACGACTGAGCAACTTCACTTTCACTTTTCACTTTCATGCATTGGAGAAAGAAATGGCAACCCACTCCAGTGCTCTTGCCTGGAGAATCCCAGGGACGGAGGAGCCTGGTGGACTGCCGTCTATGGAGTCGCACAGAGTCGGACACGACTGAAGCGACTTAGCAGCAGCAGCAGGATTTCAGAAACTCATAGATTAGTCTGGGTCAAAGAAGGGACAGTAATTAAAATACAGTAGTGATGATTCGGTATTAATGGACAAGTTGCTCATTTCTGTCCCAAAGAACAATTATCAGAGAAAGTACTCAGCCATACAGATGGCCAATAGGCACTTGAAAAGATGCTCAATATCACTAATTACGAGAGAAACACAAATTATAATGATGTATCACCGACCTGTCAGAATGGCCATCATCAAAAAGTATGCAAGTAGTAAATGCTGGAGAGAGCATGGAGAAAAGAGAATTCTCGTACAATGTTAGTGGGAATGTAAATAAGTGTCACCACCGTGGAAAACAGTATGGTGATTCCTTAAAAAACTAAAAAAGCTACCATATCAGTCCCACTCCTGGGTATATATCTGGAGGAAAAAACCCTCTAATTTGAGAAGAAACATGCACCCCAAGGTTCATAGCAGCACTATTTATAATAACCAAGACATGGAACCAACCCAAGTGCCCATAAACAGATGCTTGGCTTACTCAGCCATGACAAAGAATAAATGACTGCGATTTGCAGAGCCATGAATGAATCTAGAGAGTATTATACTTGGTAAAGTAAGTCAGACAGAGAAGGGCAAATATACACATGTGTGGAATCTAAAGAAATAATACAAATGAATCTATTTACAAAATAGAAACAGAGTCACATAGAAAACAGATTTATGGTGCTGACTCCCCTCGCCTTGGGGATGGCATAACTGTAACATGTTTTTCTGTGATTTTCACAGCTCTTTTCCTGTCTAACTGAGAAAGTGGATCTCTGGGTAAAAATCACGTTTTCCTGTTCATCTTTTTCTTTCAGCAGCTTTATTGAGGTGGTATCACCCATACACCATACAACTCACCCATTTAAGCTGTATGATTCTATCGCTTTGAGTATATTGAGTTGTACATCATCTATCACCTTACTCAATTTGTGAATGTTTTCATTAGCCCAAGAAGATAACCCACATCCCTTATCTGTCAATCTGTTCACTTTCAAAAAGAAAAAAAGGAGCTTATCCAGAAGCCATAAAGCAGGTCTACAGTAAGCTGAACTGTTTGCAGAGATATTTATAATTATAAAATTTGATCTTTGTGGCAGTATTATAACTGTTGTTTTTGTGTGACTTTATGTAGCAATGAAATATTCATTTCATTTCTCAGGAATGCTAATGGTAAATGTTATGTGATACATTGTAATCATGAGTGATAGCCTTTGCTGTATTCTGTTGGCTGGAAACAAGCCACAGGTCCCCTCTATGTTCAAAGAGAGGTGCTTACATAGAGATGTGGATACTGGGAAAGTGGAGGTCACAGGCACCACCTTACAGCCTGTCTGCCATGACCCTCAGCAGTAGGCCAGTGCTATTTCACCAGTGATTAAACTGAGCCATAGAGATGTTCTTGTCGGTGGTCATAGAACAGTAGTCATTATATATGGAACTTCTTTATGTTAGAATATTTCCTGGCTTAATCTCTCTACCTACTTCAATGGAAAAGTAGGTAGAGACCCACTTGCTTAGATCTGATTCCATCTTAGGCAGTTCAAGCTTCACACCTGAATGGTCACTTATGCCACTGGTTTCTGGGCTTCCTGTGACTCAAGATGCTAGGTATATATAGTACTGGTGAAAGTGTTTTGTAAACTGAAAAGAACTTGTATGGATGAAAGCTGGTACTGTGACTTACTAAAGTTGTGGTTTGAGAATCTGGCATTTGGAATGCTGGTTTACTAAGTTTTTATTTAGACAAAGTGTATTAACTTTTTAACTATAACCTTGACTCAGATGTTATTAATACTGGTTTAAATGATTATTCTGGGAGAGTGATTTTAAAATTCTAAGTACACAAGAAGCTTAAAAGTAACTATAAAAAACAGTCATGCTAATCTGAGAAAACTTCCTAAAGTTTGGAAGAAGAGATAGATAACCAATCATGTTCTTGCTTGTATCACGAGATCAAGTTTTAAAAGTTTCTGATCATTTACTATGAAATGGAAAAACTAGGTAATATTCAATGGAGTCTTTTTCTTTATGTCTGCTGCACTCTTTGGTTTGATACAGTTCATTCCTACACATGGGTGTGTGTGCAAGAGAGAAACCAAAAAACATGATTGATGTAACATTTTTCATTGGATTTGGTTTTTTACGAAGTATGGTTAGAAGTTAATATTTGATCTCCAGCTCACATTTTGGAGGTGCTTTTTTTATTTAATGAAAATCTGTAACAAGTGAGTTCTTTTGTCCATGAAGCTTTTTTTCCCCCATCCATTGCTCTCTCTGCTCATCAAGGACTGAGAGGCTCACGTGGCAGTGCTCCTCTTGGAGCCAGCTGGCTAGCTGTTCACCTGTTCTCCCTCCACAGCATGGCGTTAACAGGAGCAGGGCAGTACCCTGAGGTGCTAGTCCCAAACTTTGCTGGCATCACCTGGGTGTCTTAAAATACCCTGTTTTCTGACCTCTGTGCCCACATATTCTGATTTGATAGCCATATGATGATGCCTGGCGTTGGGAGCTAATACATATCCCCAGGTGCTTCTGATGGATGGTAAGAGTTTGTGAATATCTAGCTGTATTGTTGGGTCAAGCAGGATAAGAGATTTTTGAAAATAAGGTTCATAGCACCTGGGATTCTGCATTTGATAATGCAGTTTTGCAAAGTCTGGAAAAGATCTTGTATTTGGAAATGAAACTGGTGTGCAGTAGGAATTTCTTCCACAAATGGAAGTTTGGCTTTATGAGTCCCATTAAATCTGTGTTTGTCAACTCCCTAAGTTTAGGCCTTTCTTAACTCGGTGTGTGAAAAACCAAAATGGCACAAGCAAATGAACAAACAAATTCCCAGAAACTCAGACTGTTTTAGTAACTAATGAGGAAAGAAATTTTCCCACGCATTAATCAGTGCTAGCTAAAAAAGAAAAAATAAAGTCAAAACCTATTTAAAATGTGGAAAAATTGCTTCCTAATATCTTAACAGAGAGAGACTGAGAACACACAGCATTGAGTCGTCAGGAAAACTGAAGATCTCCCCTGAGCAGCACTGGGATTTCACTGCAGAGGACTTGAAAGACCTCGGAGAGATTGGACGAGGAGCTTACGGTTCTGTCAACAAAATGGTCCACAAACCCAGTGGGCAAATAATGGCAGTTAAAGTAGGTGATGCCCGCGGTTGTTCTGGGTACTTTAACCCGTGAGGCGTGGTGTCTGGGTGTGGCGGTGCCACTGCTCTGCCCCTGCTGTCGTGGTTACCCGTGGGGCCACACAACTCTTCCCCCCGGTTCTTCTGCGGGCGGTGTTCTTAACTGCTGGCATGTTTTCTCCCCTCTGGAAACATGAATTGTGACCTGTGCATGTTCCCTGCACCCCTGGCATGATGCATTAACGTGTTTTGAACTCCAGGCCCTTCCGCTGCCAAGGTGAGTTCCGGTTGGGCGGCCGCACCCCGGGGACCTGGGCGGTGCTGCGGGGCGCCAGGCGGGAGCCGGACGAGGAGGCTGCGCTCTGGGTTGGGCGGGGTGCGGGGCTAGGGCTAACAGCAGGCTCACTGACGGTTTCCCGGAAACCACGCACATGCTGTTGCCACTAACCTCAACCTTACTCGGTCCTGACCGGCTCGGCTGCTCTGTGTATATTTCATCTCCACTTGATAGGGCCCCGCACGCAGGGTGTGCTGACACGTGTGCTCTGCGACGGTGCTGTCGCCTCTGTCAGTACCGTGACTGTCGTGAGGGCCACGCGTGCAGCTTGGCCCGAACACGGTACCTGGCAGGCTGACGTTGGCACCTGGGAGGAGCCGAGAGTTTCCACCCAACTCCACATTCAGTGTCGTCGTTCATCTGTTCATTCAGATGTTTAACTGAATGTTCCCTCTCTGTAAGATATTTCAGGAAAATTGATGATGGCTGGGGGCAATTTTAAATGAAAAAGGGAAACATGAGATAAGGCCACACTCTCATCAAACTTAAAATTCTCGCGGGAACAAATACCTTCCCAGTTTGTAAGAATTGAGAATGGATTTGCAGACAGACTAAGCGAATCATCTTCCTGTTAGCCCCCAATTTGAAAGGTTATCAAAATGACTTGATGAGAGGAGTTGCCTGTTTCCTGCTTGACTTTTGGGAGTGGATTTGTGTCACATTAATGTAAAAACACTTCCTGTATTGAAGTTTATTGTGAGTGAAGTGTTACTCTTTTAGCCTCCTTCACTGTTGAGCAGTTTTCTTTGCTGGGTTGTGTAAAACTGATGAAAAATTGATGGTAGGACGAAATTGTAGGATTCTCTCTGTGGAGCCTAACCTGTTTTTGGCCATATTTCTTTTACAATGTGGTGAGAACTATAGACTTTTTCTTGGGAAGATGCTTACATATACAACATATTGCATGTAACCACAGACCTCTCAACATGCACAGGCTGGAACCTCTGCTTTGGGTTATCTGTTGAGTGAAAATGTTGTTTTCCTTGGAATGTAAAATAACTTCTCTTTATGCTGTGCACTGTAGTGTGAGTGGAAAGAAGTCATTTTATTTAGACTGCTCTGCACAAGCTTTGCATTGTCCTTATGTACTGTCTGTGCATGACACTCACTTTTACGTGGCAGAGGTTGAAGGAGAAACTGTCCTATAAACTAAAGTTCTAGACTTTTCTCCCAGATGCCAGGGAAGGTACTTTTAATAATTATGTCCTGCTTTTTTCAGTCTGTGCTTCACTCTGTTGATTAGCAGCATAATCTGTTTCGGTAATATGGACAGACTGTAGCCAGGGTTAATAAGTTTTAAAGGTAAACAAAGAAGTTCCTTCATTTTGATGTTGAAGATTTTGATTTTAATTTGCTGACATTTGCAGCTCTATAATGCTTACTCAAGTTTTGAAAGAATTTAAGAGAGAAACTGGGAAACTGTCTGCCTTCCGTCATCTGACTGAGAAACGCTTCTCAGGTGGTCTCAGGACCTGCAGACGGATGCCTGTCACATCTGCACTCAGCAAGTGATACAGTCTCTTTATGATGTTGAATTCTTGAGCAAGTATGATAATTTAGCATGGGGGCTGCTGGGAGGGCAATTTAAAAAGAAGGAAAAAATGAGACATGGCCATGCTCTCGTTGAACTGGATAATGTGACATTCCATTCAGGATATTGATCGGGTGTAACGATTGGAATCCGTGAATTCGAATAATGATGGAAGAGTAAGTGTTTGTGCATTCATGTAATTAAAAATTGGCACCCGTTTGATGACTGATACATGCCATAATTGCACATTTTAAAATGTATTGTTGTTGGTCTCTTTGAAAATACTTAGCTTTTCCTCATACCCGAGAGAGTCTGTTTGCTCTTCATTTCGTCTCACAGACCAGATCGACAAGTACAGATACACAGAGGCATTGTGTGATTAAGGATTTAGGTGTGACTTTTCACATGGACGGCTGTATTCCTGATCAAGCGCTGGGTTTAGCTCTGAGATATGGAGATTTAAAGGAACTGTGAGATAGCGGTTCACACTCTTGAGAGTCCTCCTTGATGTCAGGGAAATGAGATGGCCACTTGAAGTAACTCCACACTGTCGTCTGATGCACTTTGGGAATGTGTTGCCACAGGGTCTTTTGGAGGTCAGGAAGGATGTCCTCTGACACTGGCCCTTCGGGCTTGGATCAGCATCCTCTGCGATATCATTTCATGCCCCAGTTTGCATGATGGTGGAATAACCACTGGACGAACACATGAGACACGCAGTCACCATCCCCTGGGAGGGAAGTAGGTGTCTGCTTAGCTCTGTGGCAGGGCTGATTGTCATGGGGAAGGAGCCCACGGTTCGGACCAAGCAACTGAGGAAGCAGTCAGGGTTAGAGAAATTCAGATCTGGGAGAAACCCCTAGTGGAGTTAGTCCCAGATGATCAGAATCTGATCCAGGGAAATCCAGGGACACCAGAGGGAAGAATCAAGAAGAGCTGTCTGTGGCTAGAGTGGGGAGGGACAGCTAACTAGGATTGCCACCCAAGGGCCGGAGGAGCGACCTCATGCAGGCCTGGACCACTGCTGCCCTGTGGGTAGGTCCAGATTGACTTTTTGAAGTAGCCTGCCCAGTTCTTGTTTGTAGGGAGAGTAGGAAGGAATGAAAATGGAAGGGAGAGGGAATAAAAGAGAGTGAAGATGGAAGGCAGTGGGGTTAACCTAACAGGGGAGTCAGGTTCTCATCTCAGGGGAGAATGGACCTGATCTGACCGTTGGGTGGGGTAGGAAGGTGTAAGGATTGTCATTGTTAAGATGAGCTTTGAGTCTTTTAATTGAGAAGTTATCTGGGTTGATCGGGAAAACAGACCGGCCCTTTGAAATTTGCTGCGTAGGCCACACTGAGTTAGTGATGTGATCGTACATACGTTGAAGGGTTTCAGGTGTTTTCCATTTCTTGGTGATGTGCCTGACTTGTTCCTTCTGCCCTCAGTGTTTTTCTCTACTCTTCCAGCTTTCCTGTGCATTGGTTTAATTGTTCCTGATCCTGAGCTGGTAACCTGATCTTGATTCCTGCATTCTTGCCTCTCCTTGGTATTTGGATCTTGACGCCAGTGTCCCTCACCTAGAATTGAGACCTAGGTTAACCTGATGGCTGCTGGGAAGGGCCAGAGCCTCCACGAGCGCTGTCAGCCCTGCCCTCCCTGGGCCACGTGATCTGCTCACTTGCGGGCCTCCTGTGTGGATGGGCTGCTGTGGGAGGAGGTGGGGGTCTGCAGAGCAGGGCTGGGTTTCATTTCCCTGCCACCTCGGGTAGTTTTGTTGATTCTCAAGGGCCCACAGTGCTAGTATTTGATTATCCAGATCACCTGTGGGATGCAGAAGCCATGGCTATCTTTTTTTGAATTGAGACTGCATTCCAGTGTCTTAAGCTCTCATTTGGCTAGATCAGGGGGCTTATTAGGAAGACCAAATGAATAGCCCCATATGATTTCATGTTGCTAATGTTGCTTGAGTGTTGTGAATGAAACATGTCAGTGGAGCACTTCCTGGGAGGGCGGATCCCAAGGAATGGCAGGGCTGTGTGCCCCGCCCCCACCCCGGAGTCCCTGGTGCTGTGGGGCTCCAGCTCCTCGTGCGCATGGCTTCTTGTGCTGTTGCTCCTGATGTTTTGCTGACTGTGGGTTCTTTCTGTTGACAGCACTGTATGTAAACCCCAGCAAATACAGTAGACAGCATTAGTGCTCTTGTGGGTGTCGCGATGGAGCAGAGTGGTGCTGTGTTCGTGCTCTTCTGGTTGGTGTGTGTTGTGATGCCTGTCCGTATCAGAAGCCCCTGGGGCGACAGCTCTGAGGAACCTGTGGTGTTCAAGTGGTATGGTTTGGAAACGGTCGCTCTAGGTGAATCTAATCAGCCATTCAGTGTTTCTGAGGACTCTGGATACCTAGTTTCTGAAAGCCTTTGTCTTCACTTGACTGACCCGACTGAATTGTGATGTAGGACTGTATCTCAGCTTGTGTATAATAGTTATTTGGAGAAGCGCCTGTCTCACCACACCTGTCTCTTAAGTGAGAGAGATGTTTGATACACCTCTGCACATTTTCTGCCATTCTTTGTTGTCTGACAACCATGCCTCTGAAACTATCAGATTTCTCTCTTGTCTCACGGTATTGTCATGTCTCCCAAAGTGGTGATCTGTCATTTATGATCTTCAGGCCCTTACATGCTTCAGTGCTGAGGTTAACAGTGTGCTCTTTACATGTGAGCGATGTCATTAGTGAAGGGGAAGATGATACCACACTTGTCAAGGCATATCAAGCTTGTCCTCAGCGCAGCTCGTCCCATGAGGTGGTAACACATGTTTTTGGAACTGATCTCACAAGTTGTTTGATGATGCACAGCAGAAATACGTAGAAGGAATTCAGTATCCTCAGTGAGAAGAAGGGAAGGTCCTGCTGTTAATTTGATCAAGATACATTTGAAAGTTCATTAAGTAGATTCTAAGGACTTGGTTGGGCTTCCCAGGTGGCGCTAGTGGTAAAGAACCCACTTGGTAATGCAGGAGATGTCAGACGCCTGTTCAGTTCCTAGATGGGGAAGGACTTGGATGGTTTTGCAATTAAGAATTAGTATTCTTTCTTCCTGCCTTAGTAAAAGCATGTGTTTTCATAATTTAAAACAAATGGTTTAACACACACAGTTTATTCTTTGACATTAAAGGCAGTTTTGCATTTGTGATTAGCATTACAAATACTTTTTTTTTTCCTTTTTTTAATGGTTTGTTTTGACTAATGTTGCCATCTGCTTTGACCTTATTAGTGACAGTATTGTGAGGTATCAGGGACATTGTTGTGTGTGATCTGTTTAGAAGAGTCTAGCAGCGAAGGCTGAGATTATTGCTGCCTCTGTGGGGCAGAGAATCTTTGTTTTGAAATGAGGAAACTGAGAATGCCTAGGATTTCCTGCAGCTCGAAGGGGGCAGCCCACTGATGCTCTGCAGTGGTTTCTGGGGTTTCTGCCTTTGCATCTGAAGTGAATTCTAGATGTTGCTGCTGGGAAAGCAGCATATTTCTCTGTAAGGATCCAATGTTTGTAAGAATCCAGGGGGCCTTGGGGATCTGAATGTGATCCTTGCTCCCCTAGCCCCCACCTCACTAACTGAGGTTGATCTGAAGTCAGCCACTGAGTGGCAGGGGAGTCTCCTTTGTGCTTTATTCTTAGATACTAACCTTAGGAAGAGTGTTTGGCAGGAACAAGGTTGCCTGTCTGGCATAGAAGTGTTGGTGTTTGTGGGAAGTGGACACTTTGAAAATACGTTTATTACAATTACATTGATTAAGAAATCCTTATCCTCTTCATTGTTTGATTTTAAATGAAATGCTGTCAAACCGTCACTCTATCCCTCTTTAGTTTCTGTGGAGAGGAGTCTGCCCGAGATCCCATGCCTCGTGGCCGTGTGGGGTCTCAGTTCCCCGACCAGGCATTGAACCTGCACACCCTGCAGTGGAAGCAGGGTGTCGTAACCACTGGACCACCAGGGAAGTCGCACCTTGTCCAACTTTAAGTTTTTGATATCAATAAATGAAAATTTCTTGTAACTTGAGGCATTTATCAGCACATTTGATTTCTAAACATTCAGATTATAAGAGAAGTTAGGTAGTATAATTGGCTTCACCTTTGCTTGCATTTCCAGTGTCCTCGTTAAGGACAGCTTTATAAGGGGAGGGAAGTTTGTTCTCCCTGACATGCTCCACTTACTTATTTCAAATGGGAGAAATCTTTTCCGTACACATTGCTTTGATGTTCATTTAGAAAAACTTTCCTGGTAGGGACTTTTATTACTAATTATTCTGTCACATAACTCGTTGATTGTTTAAGTGTTCTCCAATGTGAATCACTTACTGAATTATGAACTAAAATCATTAATTTGAATCTACTGCTGTTGTAGGAGATGTATGCTTATAATTAATCCCCTCTTTGAGTCCTTTAGGCCTTTTGAATTAGTTTATTTTATTAATTGCTACATATAACAAATGTTGCAGTGCGACCCTAAAGCTTTAGTATAACTGAGAGCTAGCTGCTCTTGGTCAGTTTCAAACAATTGGGATGTAATACCAGTCGCTCTCCTTGCTCTGCCTGTCACTTGGATGAGATGTTCAGAAAGTGTGCAGAGGTGATGACAAGTGTCCAGGAGCAGAATCTGTTTCATGTTTGAGCAGCAGACCCTCCAGCAGCCACAGGTTCTCTTCTGCGCTGGCAGTAGTACTCAAGAATATTTTACAGATGAATAGGTTTTCCTCCCATGCTCACGATCTCAAACTACAGCTGTGCCAGGAGCTCTGTCTCCAGTTTGGTTAGTAATAATCTTGTGTATCAGCCAGATACTGGGGCTTCAGTTAGGCCTGCAGTTCATGTAGTAACATGTATCCTTTCTGCAACAGCAGCAACGTTTTTAGAAATTGGTCCTCAAGAGCCAAATGTTGATGATAACTACTAAGGTTTATTGTAAATTTAGAAAGCCATCTAACCAGTGTACGGAAAGAAAAAACAAACTAGCAAGGAGGGCATCTTTTAAAACAGTATTTTGTAATTGTGTGTATTAGTATATTGACACTTGTAAATATAGAAAAGAAGAAAAAAATAGTGAAAGTGAAAAAAAAAATCTTTAAATCTATTAATAGTGACAGTTCTTTAGTAGATCAAAATCTGTCCCAACCAGAGGGTCGTTTGCTTTTTCTTTCCTATTTGTTTCTAATTATTAGTTCTTTGTCCTTTAAATTTAGAAACATAGGATTGTTAAATGTTTTTAAAAAGAATTACCTTCCCAAATTAGTATTTTCACAGCTACACTTTTAAAGTAAATGTGAAGTGTTAGTTGCTCAGTCGTGTCCCGACTCTTTGCGACCGCATGGACTGTAGCCTGCCAGGCTCCTTTGTCCATGGGATTTTCCAGACAAGAATACTGGAGTGGTTGCTCTTTCCTTCTGCAGGGGGTCTTCCCAATCCAGGGATCGAACCCTGGTCTCCTGCAATGCAGGAGACCACCTGAGCTACCAGGAAAGTCACACTTTTAAAAGTTATATTTTTAAAACAGGAGTTAATGTAATTTAAATGTTTATAAAAATTATCAGTGTTTTGAACAAATATAAATTACATTTCTGGACTAATTTGACTTTTTAAAAATATCTCTTTTTAGCAGACATTATGCCAGTGTTAATATAAAAGCAAGATTATTCTCCAAACTATAAAAATACACAAATGGTGGGGGGGGGGTCAGTTCTTAATTTTAAAAGTACCAGTGTTACTTGTTTTTATTTTTCATTCTTCCTCTTTTTTTCTTATTTATCTGGGCAGGACATTCAGTGTGAGAGTTTAAAATCAGTATATACAAGATGAATTTTAATTCCTAAATTTTATTTGGTATGAGGTACTGTAGCTAGCAAGCAGGCTATAGATTTTAAGTTATAAAATCAAATTTGTTTGTATTTGGAATATATGGAGTTCCTCATTTAGTGTGGAAGAATAAAAAGGAGAGACTGACTTCTTTTCCTTATATACCTGCTTATTGTCTCGTCATGTGAAATACATCTTGTATACTCTGAGCCTCTGGCTTCTCTTCTGTAAAATGCACTCAAGAATTATAATTGACTGCCTTCATCCCTTTCAAGAACATTGAGGACACGTGCCTTGAAGTCTTTGGAAGACTAAATGCCACCTTGTGTATTTTTGTATACTAACTTGCCGTGTAAGTATGTGCTGTGTATTGTAAGTGGGGCGGTGTGACACTGTAAACTTTTTTATGAGAACAGCAGCTGTTTACATGCCTCCACATGAACCTGTAACTTTGTTACTGTTTCATACTTTCTGAACCTGTTTCTTTGCTGTGCATAGTGGGAACTGTCCTCTGAATATCTCCATGTTCAGCGCAGATCCTGGGTGGGCGACGGGAGGTGGGGTCCTGGTCTTCTGTGGCTGTCTGCTGGTGTTGTGCAGAGATGTTACTGAGGGAGTCGTGGGGATGTGTCCCCCACGTCTGCACTGTAGGGATGGAGAGGGACTTGTCACCTGGGGAGCAGACAGACAGCCTTCTGCTTCCTCACTGTCAGGTTCGCGTCCACATGTTTATGTGCCCTGCAGTCTGAGTCATGGGTTGGAGGGTCAGGTAGAACTTTGTTTCTAACATACAGAAAGTGTGGTAAAGGGGAGATGCCAGTATAGGGTTTGGGAGACTCGGGTTGTAGTCTGGGGGCTGGTTCTCACTTTTACCTGTTCTGGGCTGTTTTCCACGTGTAAAGAAGGAGGTGGCTGGGCATAAGGACGCAGGGGGAGTGAAGGGGGCCATTCTTGCACTGAAAGCCCTGCTTGCCTACCGTTTTGAAATGGTGACTAACAGCATGTAGAGTCCTCAGAACTCCTGAGGACTGTTTTGGTGAACTGGCTCAAGGCTGGCTCCTCAGGACTTTCTTTGTATTTGCATGTGGGGCTGGTTTTCAGTGCCCCACAACTTGATTGCATTCCTGCCAGCGTGATCAGTAAGCACTTGTGGTTAAAAGCCTGGGTCCCTCAAAGCATTCCTAAGGGCCGTACTGTGCAGGTTTTTTTTTTTTAAGTGCTCTTGTGTTTTTCAGTGATAAATTGTTCTTATAAAGTATAAGGAAGATTATAATTTTTATTTGTGGTTCATTAGTATTTGTGAAGCTTGCTTGGAAATTTTCAATCTTGTGGAAGTGGCTTTTCTCTAGTTGGAAAGTCATTTTGTGTTTTTGTGATGTCTTTTGTCCTTCTTTTTCAGAGAATCCGGTCGACAGTGGATGAAAAAGAGCAGAAGCAGCTCCTCATGGATTTGGATGTAGTGATGCGGAGCAGTGACTGCCCGTACATTGTTCAGTTCTATGGCGCGCTCTTCCGAGAGGTAGGGGCAGGCCTTGTGGTCTTAGCTGGCCAGTGGACAGCTACTTGGAATAAGTAAGAGAATGGCATCATTTGACTCTCATCTTCAGTTAAATGCCTTACGTTAGTAATATGTTGATTTCTCAACATTTTAGTATATCACCGTGGTAATTTACTCTTAATTTCTGCTGCTCATGATTGGGGGTGAATTTGTCATTTGTGAATGCCGTATTTCCTTCTTCATTTATAAATATTTTCTGTTTTTTAAGAACCTGGCACATCAGCTGGCTTCTAAATATGTTACTGTTTCTAGATCTATCTCTTGTGTCCTTGAGCTCCCTCAGTACCCCCCAGTCCCCTTTTTAAACCTTTATTCATTTCCATCATCTGCCTTTAATACAAGCATTTATTCGTGTCCACCCACAATCCTGAGTAAAATCCATCAGACAGGGAAATTAACAGCTAGGGTAGAAATCCTTTCATTTTATTCCGTTTTCTAGATTCTTATATAGAAACTAGAGCTTCAATTTCTTGCTTTCAGGATTATGTTTCTCTTTTGGCCTCTGCTTATTCTGTGTCCTAATGTAGGTTATCACTTCTGCCTCCAGCTCTCAGCATACTTACTGGCTTCTGGTCACCCCGCTACCTAAAGCAGGAAGTGAGTTAGGTCAGGAAGAAGAGCTGGAGCTATCAGTGAATACATGTGGTGTCCTGGACAGTTGTCACACACCTGTGATGTTCATTTAGGGGAATGGGACTTGAGCTGAACTCTTAAGTATTTTAAATACTCATTCTCATTTTGAAAATGTTAGGATGAGCCGGTACCAGCGGGTTTGTTATGAACTGGTGAGAAAAAAATGTGTCCCATCCCTTCTCCTTTTTGGGACTGGGTCACAGAGAGTATAGTCTTGGTTTTGTTATTGACTTAAAAAATACTATGTTGTAAGACTGAACTGAATGTTACACTGAATAGAAGTATGTACTAATAGAAATGTGAACTCTTAAAATTAGAGAAGACCTTGGAGGTTCGACAGTTAATTCTTCACTAGTCCTGAAGTTTTTATGTATCTTTCTGTACTCTTGATAGATGATGATAGTAACTGGTAGCGTTCTCCTTCATGATACTGCCATCCCTTTGTTGAATCACTAGTTAATCACTAGGTAGTTCTAGACTTCCTTAGCTGCTTCTACTCCTGTCCTTGTACTTTTGACTTGAGTGTTCATTTTTATGACCAGGTCTCTTGAATTTGTTAACTCTCTTCCTCATTTCACATAGTGTTAAATCAGTCACATCAGCACACACACAAGAGGACAGACACAGAGCTGTACCCTGGACTGAAGCATTATACACTGTCACTCTGTCTGCAAGATGATGAATCTGGAACTTTCTTCATGTTGCACAGGTTAGATAAGAGGCAGTGACACTGGCTGAATTTAGGCACCTCCTCCCTTTCTGACCCTACTTCTGTCATATATTTTCCCTTTCCTTCCCTGCATCTCCCCACTCCCCCCAACACACACACACACACACACACACGTGTTTAGTATAACTACAGAAGTAAAATTGACAGTTGGCTGCGCTGTGGGATTATCACCATAATCAGGATAACGAATGTATCCATCTCTCCTCAGCTTCCTTGTGCCCCATAAGTACTATACACTCCTCCCTACGGCACTGTCCTCAGGCAACCGCAAGTCTGCTTTCTGCCATGTGAATTAATTTGCATTTTCTACGGTTTTATGTAAATGGAACCATACAGCATGTACCACTCATTTGTTTGTTGTCTTTCACTCAGCATAATTACTAATATTTTGCAGTTCAGTTTCTTTCAAAGAGTTCTATTCAGGTTATCTGTTTCTCCTTGAGTGACACTTGGTTGTTTGATTATATTTTCAGAAATCTGTGCCTTTTATCTAACCTGTCAAGTTAGTTGGTATAAAGTTATTCATAACAGCTCTATACTATCGTTGTAACACCTGTGGAATCTTTAGTGATGTTACCTCCCTCTCTCATTCACACTCCTGATATGATTTGTATCTAATTTATTTTTTCCTGATTAACCTGGTGAGACGTTTTGCCTCCTTTATTAGATGTATTCCCAGCTGTTTTTTCCTTTCCAAATGAGTGGTGTCTTTTTAAACATTTCATTTTCTAGGTGCTTGTTTCCATTTGGTATATAAAAATTATGTTACTGGTTTTGTCTGGATATTGTCTCTGAAACCCTTATCTTGATCTTAGTGGCTAAATTTCGCTAACCTCCACCTTCCTGTTCAGTAAATCCACATTCAGTAATTTTTATTTTTGTGTTTCAATTGTGTGGTAATCCTGTGTTTTGCTTGAACATGGAAGTAATGTTGCTGTCAGTGCCTTTTGAGGCGCCTCTGACTATTCCTTTTTTTTGTTGTTGTTGTAAACGCAGCTCATTGCTGCTGTCCCCAGTTACAGCTCAAAGGAACTGCCAGGAGAAAAACATTTCCATTAGTTCTGTGCCTTAGAAACTACGAGGATTTCTCCCTCATTCCATGATCACTCTTTGTCTTTTGGTTGCTTTCATATTTTCCATCCTTTCCCCCTTTCCCCTCATTTTCTTAACTCTTGCTTTTAGCCCCTGCTGGGCACTTTACTTTGTGCTTTACATGAGTTAACTCATTTGATTTTCATCAGAGTCCACTGAAGATGGGGCTATCCCATTTCATAGATGTGGAGTTGACGAGGCCTAAGCTGATGCGATTCACAGGGTCGCAAAGAGTCTGGACACGACTGAGCAACTGAACTGAACTGAATGCTGATGCAAGTAGAAAGTGGGAGAGCCTGAATGAGTACATCAGGGCTTCACACTCTTAACAGTGATTTTCCCACTTTACTCTGTTACTGCAGTTAAGCTCCCTCCTCACTGTTTCTGTAAGTAGGTGGGTTAAATGTACTTTTTCTCCAATTAAGAAATTCTAGTAAATCTGTTGAAATGGTGTCTTTAGATAAAAATAAATTCAGGTGTGTGTGTTAGGTTAATAGTGTTAGTCTCTTGTGAAGGCTGAAGAGCACAGAAAAGAGAAAGAGACCTAAAGAGGAAAGTTTGGAATAACTATAAGTGCAGGTTCCCTGTGTCAGATTTGCTTTACAAGTCATCATTCTGCAAAGGTGTGGAGCTATGTGACTATGGTAGCAGACGGTTCTGTTTTAAGAGTGAGATTATTCGTCTCAGCAGTCATGACCGCATGTGCGCTCTCTGCATGTAAATGAGGTGTCCTCACTGTAGGTGTTATTAGGAGAGTGGAGTTAAGTCAATTGGATTCTGTTTACAGCTCTGTCACTGATTAGCAGTGTCGTTCCAAACAAGCCGCTTTACTTCAGCAGGCATTGATCTCTCAAATAAATCCGGGCCAAGTGTTGGGGTGGGAGGTCCGTACGAGAAAAATCTCTGAGGATACATCTGGATCCAAAAATTAGTAACCACATGCAGAATTTTGTACAGGTAATTTTTGTCATCATATCTCTTTCCATTCTCTGGGTGCTGAGTAGCCCTTGTTTACATGTGCACACAGCGGACAGCGCTGTGAACGTGGCGTTTGCTTGCAGTCGTGTTTTCTCATGCATGTCTAGTGAGCTGTACAGTTTTCAAAATAATTGTGTCTAATCCTTTTAATAGTGTACTTTTTATTGTGAGATCGTTCAGAGGTTTCTAGTTTGTTTTTGTTTCTTTTTTCCTTTTGTAATTTGTGAACCATGTAAGTTAGGTCTCTAGTCAGGGAGGGAGCCAATCAAAGAGTATAGGCACTTTTATTTCTCTAGTTTTATTGTCCAGTTGCATTCAGGCTGGTTTAAAACACCCTTCAGTGCTGCCAGTAGGTTTTGAATGGTTTGGTTTGATTATAGCCAGCATTTGTTCATTTAAGGAGTGTTTACTGAGCCCTTGTCCTGGTGGAGTGTGTGTTCCAGTAGGAAAGATGAGTGAAAAACATAAGCTGAGAAGAATGGTATTTTATATTAGAAGATGGGGAGCACTCTACGAATAGAGCAGGTAATGGGATGTGAAGAGGATGACTTGCCCTGGGAATCAGGCATTTTCAGCGTTGGCCACTGAGAAGGTAGCGTTTGAGCAAGGACTTTAGGCATTGGGTTTGCTTTATGTATATTTTTCTTTCTTTTTTATGAATTTGAGAAGCTGATATAATATCTCAAGATTACTGTAATCTGTTTACTTTCTTAGTGAGAACAGTCTCCCACATATTTTCTATTTTTATATTTAATTTGGCAAAGTTTGAAAATTTCATGAAAATCCAAAGGTTTTCTATGTAAGACTGTGCCTGTCCTTAAAATTAAGAGTGGAGAAAATTGGCAACTAAATTTGTGTTTGAACATAAGAATATTCAGTCCAGGGCTTTAATAAGGAACAAAAATTACCACTCATTTAAAGTTTAAAAAAAAAAAAAATCTTCTCCCATTGTATTTCTGTTTTAAGTGAAGGAAAGTTGTGTTTAATGTTAAGCTGTGTAAGAGTGACTTGTGTCTGTTATTTTATAGGGTGACTGTTGGATCTGCATGGAACTCATGTCTACCTCGTTTGATAAGTTTTACAAATATGTATATAGTGTATTAGATGATGTTATTCCAGAAGAAATTTTAGGCAAAATCACTTTAGCAGTAAGTACCTGATTTTCAAATTGTTTGGGCTATGTATACATGCATAAAGATGTTACTGGAGTTCTGAATGTCCTTCACAGAAAGTTATTGACCTTCCTGGAAAATCGTTTGTAATAGGAAAAGAGACAAAATATCTTCTGTGGGGTCATTAACAACATAAGTCATAAGAACAATTTTCAAAGTACCAATCTAGAGATACTTTTCATTGTTGAAAAGTACATGTTGAAATCATACATTTCAATAGTAAATACTGCAGTGTTCTTGTCATTAAAATCATAGTGAGCCATAATAGATTGTGCTGTAAATAAGGCAAGAAAAAAGCAATTTTCTGTTCCTCTTTCCCTTGTTTCTTTAACTATTTTTAAATAGGTTATATTATTACAGTTCCCCTTAAATTAATTAGAATTGCAGCAGTTTCCTTGAAGTTCTTTAAGTGAAACTCTTAACCCAAGTCTGTTTTCTTTTGCTTTAAGATTTGGGCTGTTCTGTCTAAACTAAAATTGTTGACCAGCAATTTCAGTAACCAATGTTACTACTAATTTGATAAAATAACTTTTACCATAGTTAAAAAAAAGAAACGAAGTACTGTTTTGCTTATGTATTTATAATTTGGAAAGTGAATTCACAATCATTTTCTTTCTTGTTCTTTTAGCTAACAAAGGTCATTTACAATTTTTTCATAAAAAGTAACACATTATTTTTAATAGGGTGTAATTAATAATATTTCTTAGAAACCCCTGAGAATCTGAATTAATGTTGACCTGGGTTAGTGGATGTGTAAACTAAACTTCATAGGAAACTGTAAGCTAGGTATTCTGGCTTCATGTAATTTCCTCTTTCTTCCCTGCCTCCTCCACATCCAGTATGGTCTGCTGTTAATTGTCAGTTTATTTGCTTAATCATTAAAGGTTAATGTTGCAATATATAGATAGCCTCTGAACTGTTTTTTAGTTTTAAGAGGTGTGTGTGTATAATTGGGCTTTAAAAAGTCAGATTAAACCTAGTTATTATAATATTAAGATTCATAGATCCCATGTTAATATTTTATCTGAATTAATGCTTAATTTAAATGTTTTATGAGCTAAATGTTAAGATATATACCCTTTCATATAATTTTATAAAAAGCTGTCTAGTATAAACAACCTTATACTAGAAACTTGTTCATTATTCATACAGGTATATGAAGTTTTATGTTGTTCAATTTAGTCATCTCTCCAATATACCAAACCAAGCTTATTTTGGAGCTTGTTGCTATTCATAATTATTATAATAGAATAACAGTAGAGTAATAATAGCTTATGGTTATTATTTATTTGTGTTAGGCCAAGATCTCATGACATTTTATGTTCATAGCAACTCTTGGTAAATAGTGTAACCCCCTTTTTGCAGATGACAGATCTAAAGCGTGAAGAGTTTAAGTACTTAATTTGCTGTGAAATTCATACATTTGTAAGTGTAAATGATTTTAAGTCCAGGCAGCCAGACCCTAGAATCCAGCTGTTAAGCACTCTATAACAGGATGATCTAGAAACTGGAAAACATAAAATGATTTTATCCTATATTACAATATATGTAGTATGTACTAATAAATCATTTATTACATATTTGCCTGTGTTTCTAGACCTGGTGATCATCTTTTATGTTAAGCACAACATTCAGAATTACTTTGTGTTAAATCCCTCCTTGCTAATTAAAAACCCCTCGAACAAGCCCATCTGTGTGAAACATTTGAGCTTGTGCTTCGCTCTTCTAATACTTGATGGCTTGATGGCAGTGGAGACTTGACCTTCCTAATGGTTGGCCAGTTTGTCACTTCTCCTTTAGTTTGAGACTGTAGAAATTTTAATTCAAGTCTGTTTCCTCTAATCCTTGAGAAATCTTTGATTTCCTGATCATGAGCAGTGATCAAACAGTAGGATAAATTCTGGCTCTGCAAACATAATTTTGCAGGCTCCACATCCAGTGAGGGTGAGTGAGTATGAGAAACTGAGAATTTGGAAAAACGTGCTAAACAGGAACCGTGACTATGGGATCCTTCTGTATTAAATATATTAATATCTATTCTTGAAAAGTTCGATGGTATGAGAAAGATTTTACAGCTTTTTAATGACTCATTTGAAAATTGGTAAGTTACCTGTTTTTTAGCTGTCAGAGAAGAGTATATAAAGAAAGCTAAGTTTTCACATCTAAAATCATAATTTAGCATCTTCAGTTAACATAGAACAGGATATCGAAATACTCAGCTTAAAAGAATGCCAAGACCTACCTGAGCTGTAACTTTATGACCCACTGCTGTGCTGTTTGATTAGAAGGAAGCTGATTGCTTGTCCTGTCTTTCTCTGTTTTTTCTCCCTAGACTGTGAAAGCACTAAACCACTTAAAAGAAAACTTGAAAATCATTCACAGAGGTGGGTATGACTGTAGCAGCCTTTCTACCAACTAGGGTCAGTTAGCTTTTTTGCTGTGATTAGAGTGCTTTTGATTACAAGTAACAGAAAAGCCTGTTAACTGGCTTAAAGTTCAAAGAAACTCATTATCTGTGTTAGTGAGTCCAAAGGCAGGGTGGCTCCAAGCGCAGAGTGGTTAGCCTGAAGTGCTCTTCGTTTGATTCTGCTTCCGTAACGGCTCCGTTCTCAGGGGAGTAACAGCTGGAGCAGGTCCTGTGTCACATCTGGACGTGGCGGCTCCTTGAAGAAACTTTCTCTCCTCGTGTGGCTGTCTTAGGAGCAGAGAAATCTTCCTTATGTGTCTCTGGTATCTTCTCTTGTCTCATTCACCAGAGTTGCCTCATGCCCTCGCCTAAATGAGTCCCTGGTGAGAAACAGTAGTCTACCCTGATAAGCTCAGGCCAGTCAGGACCCAGTGCTTGGAGGTATGGGTGGAGCTACACCGAGGAGGCTGGAGATCTCAGTAAAGCTGAAATCCCACAGTCCCATAGTAGGGATGGCCTGGTTAGGAGCGGATGCTTGATAGGCAGTCAGCCGTGTCAGTGGTAGTGAGCGCTCTTCTCTGGAGTTTTTGGTAGATCACCTTCTGAGTTATAGACAGATACTTTTGTACCCTACATTTATTTTTATCCTTACTTTTTATTCATAGAGCCATGACAGTGACAATGAAATGGATTGAAAGATTGAGAAAGGTACAGAGAATTAGTGAGCGAGGGCAAGAATTGGCCAACTAGCTGGTTTGCACCGACTGGCTGAATTAGTTATGGTCAGTGAGGATCTTCCCTGGTGGCTCAGAGGTTAAAGCGTCTGCCTCCAATGCAGGAGACCTGGGTTCGATCCCTGGGTCGGGAAGATCCCCTGGAGAAGGAAATGGGAACCCTCTCCAGTATTCTTGCCTGGAGAATCCCATGGACAGAGAAGCCTAGTAAGTTACAGTCCACGGGGTCGCAAAGAGTTGGACACGACTGAGCGACTTCACCCCACCCCACCTCACCCCCACCCCCACACCCACCCCACCTACCTCACCTACCTCACCTCACCCCACCCCACCTCACCCCACCTCAGTGAGGAGCAGGTGGTAACCTAGGGGCCATTGTGGCCAAACTGTGTAAAATCTGGTGAAGCAAATGAGAAGGACTTAGCTTTCCCATGTGTGCGGAAAAGTGCACCCACTCTAATAGGTATTTTCCTTTCCACAACCCTGTAAGTTATATTTTGTAGAATAGGGGATCATGGGTGCTAAGTGAGAGTTCAAAAGCTTGCTCTAGGTAGAGTTTTGAATATCAGACGTAGGGCTCAGGCCTTTGCTTTTCTGACCAGAGCTTGTGGTCTGATGAATGTACTCGGTTGGATACTCTTCTTAGTTAGATAAAGCTCTGCTTAAACAAAATTGTGGGTTTAAAATATGTGTACTTTGCATTTAGTTGTATCATCTTTGACATGTATTTTAAAGTAGCTTGGGATTCCCTGGAGAAGGGAACAGCTACTCACTCCAGTATTCTGGCCTGGAGAATTCCGTGGACTGTATAGTCCTGGGGCTCACAAAGAGTTGGACACGACTGTGCAACTTTCACTCACTGACACTTATAAAGTAGCTTAGTATACTCTTAGAGATTAAATTCATTGTGCATGTGATGACTGTTCAGTAATGAATCTGAAACAAAATGAATATGTCTCTTGATGAGAACAAAGAATACTTTATAGAATGCCTAAATTTAATATAAGGCATTTTTTTAATAATGCATTTTTAAGCATTGAGAAAATTTTATCATCTTATCTATCTTAATTTTATGGACTTGATCACTTGTTTCCTAACATTTTTCCAACATTTTTCCTTGGACTTCTTTAGAATATACTCATTTGATTAATTACTTGAACTTTGAATGACATCTGTGTCTTGCAGATATCAAACCTTCCAATATTCTTCTGGATAGAAGTGGAAATATTAAACTCTGTGACTTTGGCATCAGTGGACAGCTTGTGGACTCGATCGCCAAGACGAGAGATGCTGGCTGCAGGCCCTACATGGCAGTAAGTGCGAGTCCAAGCCTTCTTGCCTGACAGTCATTGGCACAGAGAGCCTGTGCCCTTTGGTGCTGTGCTTCCAAGGAGTCCACTTTAGTCGCGCAGTTCCACTACACTAGAGTGTTTGCCTCTTCCATGAAGACCAGACTCGGTTCCAGCTTTGCTACAAAACTTGTCAAAATTTTCCCAGTGAACTCCTGCTTCGTGGTCTTACTCTGTTCCTCTTGCCTAGCTCTTAGCATATATGGTCTTTTCTGATTATTGTTTTTTCATTATATTCTAGTTAGTTCTCAAAAGACCTCTTTGTGTTTCTAGACCACCCCTCCCCCCATGTTGTCTTGACTGTAGGAGGTGATACTGTAGTAGACACATGGATAATGTAAGTGGTGCTATTTCCAGTTAGAGGAGAATGGGAATACAGGTTCCTCCCAGAACTCAGTATGTCTCATAGAGTCTTTAGGGTGGAGGAAGCTCACTGACACATACAAGGGTGAAGGCCTCAGGTGTGTTTCCCAACCTGGAGCATCACAGTACCTGCTGATACATAGGGAAGCTGCTTACACTGATAGGTTTATTTTATAACCAGCTAAAATACTCATACCTTTTTTCTTAAGAGGTTTCAGATGGTACTCAAGATACCATTCTGTAATAATTTTTGCCTTTGCCTTCTTCATATTTATTGATCTTTTTCATATCTATCCATCTACCTACCTATAATCATATATATGTGTATATACATTTTTTTTTTTTTTTTTACTTTTCTTGTGTTTATTTTTCTTGCTTTGCCTAGAATTAGATCATTGTTGATTGACAGTGGTGATAGTAGGATTCATCTGTTGCTTGACTTGAAGGCAAATGTCTTTTTCTGGTTTACTAAGTATATGTGTCTACCTGTGAGTGAGAGTGAGTGAGTGAGTGAGTGAGTGAGTGAGTGAGTGAGTGAGTGAGTGAGTGAGTGTGTGTGTGTGTGTGTGTGTGTGTGTGTGTGTGTGTGTGTGTGTGTATGAGAGAGAGAGAGAGAGATAAGAATGAATCAGGAAGAGCTATTAAATTTTATTAAATGCCTTTTTGGCATCATTCAGTATATGATGAAACGTTTCTGTGTAGCTGTTGACATGACACGTCATAGTAACATATATTTCCAGCGGTTGAACCATGCTGGCATTCCAGAGGTAATCCCTACATGGTTCATAGTTGATATGCTTAATATGTTTTTACATGTGCCATGTTAATATTTACGATTGCTACACAAAAACGTTTGAGATTGGTTTATAGTATACATTGTAAAGGTGTTAGATGGGTTATGCTAGTTTTAAAAATCAAATTAGGAAAATTCTTTTCTCTTTATTCATACATTAAAGTATTGATCATCTAGTGATCAAAGACATAACTTTGACCTCCTTGAGCTCAGAAAATTTTCCCCAGAGCTCAGAACCATTGTGCTAGTGTAGTTTTCTGTTCTTTGAGGCTGAAATCCATCTTGGCCAGGTGTCTTTGGGGAAAGATACGTAAATACATGAAAACTGAAGTTTTACTGTTTCCTTAGCATCACACATATGTGTGGGTGCGTGTGCATGTGTATACATATGCGAACTTTCCTTTTCTTATTGTTTTAAGTCTCAGAGCTGTTTACTGAAGTGTTTTACGTACCAAGTATGTCGTAGTTTTAGAGTCTGTCCAGTCTCTTTAAATACTCCTCCCTTTGAAGGGCGGTGACTCAGTGCAGCGTTGAGTGTGGACTGAACTCAGTGGCTCACTTCTCATGAACCACGTGTGGCAGCAGTGAACACATCCCTCTGAGGACAGGTCATAAAGAGGCAGGTGGCTGCTTTTCTGTTTTCCTTCTTGGATAGCTACTTGGGGGGAGCCCAGCTGCCATGTTGTAAAGACTTTGAACAAGCAGCATTACAGAGACATTCATGTGCTGAGGATCAGGGACTCCCTGCGGTAACTGTGTGAGAGCTTATTGATGCGTCTTCCAGCCCCGGGGAGGCTGACAGCCCTGGCTGACTGCTTGACTGAAACCTCAAGAGAGACCCTGAGTCAGAACTCCCATCACAAATACCCGCTGATGCCTGACTCACAGAAACCTGAAATAATAAATGTCTGTTGGTTTCAACTGTTAAGTTTTAGGTGCTTTGTTACACAAATAGCTAACAAGTACAAAGTGATTCATGGTAATCTTGCCTATTCCTTGCTTTTTTAGCATGTACGTTCCTGCCTTTTGGCACATATTAAAATTCTTTTTTTTAGCATAATAAATGATCAGTTAAAAAAGGAAATATTGGAAAAGATCTTTTCTGTGTTACTAATTACATTTGTTCAGCATGTTTTGCCTCTTTAAAAAAAATTGAGTTCAAAATTTGATAACATTGCGATTGTCAATTTCTCCTTACTCCTTGGTTTTTATTTTATATACTTCAATACAGAGTAACTTGAGTTATATATTTATTATAAATTACATGTTTTGGATATAAGATTGTTTTATCTATTACTTTTTTGCTGTTTGCTTCGTGTTACAGACTCTGTTCTCTAAGTTGATACTTGGCTCTTGAGTTGTCGTTCAGTCACCAAGTCATGTCCTCCTCTTTGTGACCCCATGGACTGCAGCACACCAGGCTTTTCTGTCCCTCACCATCTCCTGGAGTTTGCCCAGATGAGTTAGTTTTAAAAAGCTTTTTGAAAAAAAAAATAAAAATAAAAAGCTTTTTGTTTTTCAAACCCATGCTTCCTACTTAGTTTTAGGATACAGGATCTTTAATTCGTTTCATGGATCTTAAGTGTCTTCTCCTCTCAAAGAATACTTTTCAAAATTTTAAAAGTATTACACATACAAATAAAGAATGAACATGTGTCAAGAATGTATTTAACTCATTCATGAGAAAACTGGACAGGCAGTTTGGTGAAACTGGGTCAAAGAATGTTTGCATAATTCAGTATTTACAGTCACTAAAGAAAGAATATTGGAATGAAATGGCTAATCAAAATATAAAATTGCTAATTAGTGAAATAACTTTCGGGGTTGTTGAACAGAAACATGTGCATCCCTACCTAACGAAATCTACAGGTTATTTTGTAACTTAAGGGTCTTGGCCCTAATGAAACAAGTACACTTTCACTGATTACTTCACTTTGTCATTTTAATTTATATAGTTCAAAATATTTTACAGCTTTTTTCTTGAGACTTCTTCTGTGATCCATGTGTTGTTATTTAGAAGTGTGTTGTTTAATCTCCAGACATTTGGGGATTTTTCAGGTCTTCTTTCTGTTATTGATTTCTAATATAATTACTTTGTGGTCTGAGCACATGCCTTGCATGATTTCCGTTTTTTAACATAAAGTGTGTTTTATGTTTTAACATAAACTAACATAGTTTATGTTAGTGAATGTTCCATGTGAGTAGGAGAAGAATGTGTATTCTGCTGTTGTTGGATGGAGTATTTTCTTTCTTGATTGACTGTCTGGGATTATTATGTAATATGTATGTTATCAGGTAAATACATATATTTACAACTAAAAGTAAAAGTGAAAAGCTTCCAGTGAATATTTATGCGACATAATACTTATGTTCAAAACAGAATGCATAGGTTTCCAACCTAATTGTTGCTGACAGGCAGAGAACATTACACAGTGACTATTGTGCTTCTCTGGACATTTCTTTCAACAGCAGTTGCTGTCAGTCTTAGTTAAGGCTCCATTGTCAGCTCTGTGCTACTGACACCCTCTCTCTCTTTCTTCTCCATCCCTGACACTCTTTGTGGATAATGGTCTCTTATTTCAAGAAAATGTAAAGATGCTCCCTTCATAGAAATTACTAAAAATGATTTTTGCTGGTTTTATGGTAGGATAATACACTGTACTACTGGCAGAACCTTAATTTGGGTAACAGACTAGTTGGACAAATATCTTTATTTGATAGAAATACAAATTTAACTTTATGATGAAGAGTAGAGCAATTATAATAAATTTGCTTGTATTTGCTTTTGTGTCTCAAATATATTGTGCTGTGTCTTTATTCACTGAAGCAAAGAGAGAGAAGATCCAAAGACTTACTCTTTCCCACCCCCTCCACCCCCCCTTCTTTTTACCATTATTTACTACTAATCTGGCCCCGTTGTAATTCTTTGTTTTTTCCTTTTTCTTCCCCTTTCTCCCTTCGTCTCTTCTCAGCTTCAGTTTTGTAAACCCTTGTGAATCCTTAGGGGGAAGAATTAGCCTTGTCTTCCCTTTATGGAGGAAGCCATTGAGTTGGGTCTTCCCTTGTTGTTTGTTTTCAGTATAGTGTTGATGTCTTCTTCCTCCCTGTCTGTCCCTGGGCATGGGTTCCTCGAGGACTGTGCTGGCATTCCGGCTGCCTACTCAGCCCTGCTTCTATTAGCTGTACCTGGGGTGTGTGCGTCGTGAATGACTGTGGCTTCTCTTTGTGTTTCAGCCTGAAAGAATAGACCCAAGTGCGTCACGCCAAGGCTACGATGTACGCTCTGATGTCTGGAGTCTGGGGATTACATTGGTAAGTTCATGTTGTCTCTGCCTTGTTGTGGTAGTATGACAAGAAATTTAGAAATGAAAGAAAAGTTAACCAGTCTTCCACCACTCTGAAGAACACATCCCATGTCTTCCAGTCTTTGATTTTTATATCACTGTTTCTTCCTGTCCCCCACCCCTCACCCTATGGCTGCAATCACAGAGACTATATTTTCTAATTGTTGAAAACAAGTTTTTACCTTAAAAATAAAACTAGAGTTGATTGTTTCCCTCATGGCTCTGTGAAGCGCCTGGGGCTCTTTAATGCAGTCCCTCTGGATCTCTTGGCTACAGATACTCGGAGTCAGAACCACGCTCAGAGCAGAAACAGGAGGCCAGCTCACTCGCGGTCAGCGCAGGTGCACAGGCTCCCATGTCTCCAGCAGGAGTCGTAGGTCCACTGATATTGCAGACAGTGTGTGTGTTAGCACACATTTATCTGTGTGAAGATAGTTACTACTTAGAATCCTCCACTCCCCGAACAGAAAAGTCACAAATGCTGATAGTGAGTCCATTGTTGGAGGAACAAGAACTGCTGAGGTGATAATTCTCAATGAAAGTTCTGCCTTAGAACAACCAAGAAAGAACTGTCTCACTTCTGGGCTATATTGAAATTTTGGTTCTATTGTGTGTGCTGTTTTACCAGGGCTGAAGGGCATTTTTCTGACTTCAGACAGAGCAGCTTCTTCCACATTGGATGTGAATTTTCTATCACTTGGGGCGGGGAGGTTGCTATATCCTTTTGGTAGGCAGCCCAGAACTTATCCTGCCATTTCCCCCCCATCTTCTTAAGACCCCAGAGCACTGAGACCACAGGTTTAGGGCAGGGGACTCTTCCTGGAGCTTATTAAACAGTCTCCATTTGTTCACCAGCACTGTATGTACTAAGATCCTCTTGCTGAGGACCACACACCCTGTGAGCTGTCCTTGGTGAGTCATGGCACCACACCTAATGACCTGTCTGTCTAGAGACATGTAGGCTGACAGCTCAGCTCTGCGGAAGACTCCATCCGGCTTCCCTTGTGACCAAACATGGGAGATACCTTGAGGAGTCTTTTCTCAGCATGAAGCCGCTGACGAAAGGGATTCCTTCCCAGTTACTCAGGAGAGAACACGAAACTTGGGACTCTTTTAGGTCTGGTGACTGGAGCAAGACTTGTAGTTTCCAACTGAGACAACTATTTGCATAGAAGGATGCAAACAGCTGTCCATTGCATAGAATAAGGATATTCAGTATTCAGAGAAAATCATCACTGTCCAAGCCAGTTATGCTTAGAAAGCAAGTTTTTACTTTACTGTAAAGTAAAATTTTTGTTCTGTGAAAAGTTTTAACATAGGAATTTTTGAGGGGGCAGTTTCCTTTAATATATCTGGCTAAACTTTGTTTAAAAGCAAGGCATTCAGTACTTATAATTGCTTTATAATTTACTTTTCATAGACATTATTCTCATAATTGTATAAAAAGGATGAGATGAAATTAACTTCTGAGATCTGAAGTCTTTCACCTTACAACATGCATCCTGCTCTTTCCTTCTCTTATTAAAACCTGTTCTCAGAAATGAATCTAATGAAGTTATTCCCATTGCTATGAATGGTCAGTGAGGTTTCCTTCTTCTCAAGCATTTGTATTTTCATCAATAAGAAACCACAGGTGAAGGAATGGATTTCTGTGTGCCTGTGCGCAAGCCCGCCGGCCTGGTTCCCGAGGCCCTGTGTAGAGCAGACAGTGCCCAGCTGGGGGAGCATCTTTTGGGGAAGAAGGCTTTCCTCAGCGTCTCCCTGTTGAAGGGTGGCTTTATGTCTCCTTGATTGCCTTGCTTTCATGGTGGAAACTAGTACTTTTGACATTCGACTGGACCAACAAAATCAGATCTCAGCCGAGGAAGCTCTGAGCCAGGCTTCTCAGATAGCGCACTGTCTCCTGTGCTGTCTCTGATGAGCTTGGGGCCATTTCTGCATATCAGTCACCTGTCAGTGCACATAAAATGGGGTTCATTTAGGCCACGCTCCAGATTTAAACCTAGTTCTTCGGAAAAGCACACAATTTCTGGGTTTCTATTACCCTCCGAACAGAGTAGAAAATGAGAACACAGTTCACGAATGTCTATGACCTGGAGCAGGTGAGGACTTGCCATCCTGATTTCTAAATATCACTTCCACTTGGCTGTAGATATTCTAAAAGCTCGTCCTTCAACCTCGCCTTGATTTGATTCAAGCCTTTTTCAGGAGTGTCAGGAGTTTTCGAATTGTAATGTGAAGTAACAAATAATGCCCAGCGTATTTTGCCTTTTCCTCTGTGTTTTCTTTAGTACGAATTGGCCACTGGCCGCTTTCCTTATCCAAAGTGGAATAGCGTATTTGATCAACTAACACAAGTTGTGAAAGGGGACCCGCCACAGCTGAGTAACTCTGAGGAAAGGGAGTTCTCCCCAAGTTTCATCAACTTCGTCAACTTGTGGTGAGTATTTGACTTATGAATACTCAAAACCATATGGTGAGAGGGCAGTGAGGTAATTACTTCCTCTTAGCACTGTTGGTACTTTGCACTGGGGAAGGGGGCCGTATTCGTATCACTGTGTCCTCTGAGCTGGGACTCTGGTCACTGTGGCTACATGGAATGTCCCAGCAAGCCTGGAGGGGTGTCGCTCTTATTCTGCTACTCAGGCGCCGGGGAAGAGCAGATGTGGGTGGTGGAGCAGCTGCTGCCTCCAGATTTCTAGTACCTTGTACAAGAGATACAGCCTCCGTGAGACTCACCCTCTTACTCTGGTGTGGTTCTCACAGTGAACTTGTATCAGAATCACGTGGACACTTTTACTAAGTTAAGATCCTACCAGGTCAGACTTCCAGGAGTGGGTCTCTGCTGTGACATAAACATGTAACATAGTTGGGTCAGGCCCAGAGCTCGACTAGTAGAACCATACATTGGCTCGGGGAGCTCTTAAGCCAAGGAATGCGTGAACCCCATGCCTGATGTTTTTGTGTGTTCATCTTTTTAACGTGTGGGGGTGTATGTATGGCATGTAAGAATAAATACATACTGATGTGGCAAGAGTACAGTTGTGCCTTGTACTATTTCAATCTATATATTAAATAAAACCTGTTTTGTTATCATTTGAATGTTTTTGATAATTATTCTGTTTCTCCGACTTGATTTAGAAGTAAGATATGTTTGTGAGCAAAGAGCTGGAGCGTTTTGTATAGTCTTCTTTTCATTTGAAAATGCTTTTCTTTTTCTCAGTGTTTTCTTTCTGGGAATGCTGCTTCTCTCTATTCTTTTTAGCTCCTGTAAGACTTTAACATTTCCTGGTCAGATTGCTGAAGTTTTTCTGTCTTTGGTTTGGCAGCTTGGCTGCTTTGTGACTTTGTATCTGAAGGAAAAAAAAAAAAAACAACCTGACCTATTGTGATGCTTTTGCTTGTGAAAATAAAAATACTTGAGTAACTGTGTCTCCATTTTAATGATGTTAATTTCTGTGTTGTTTTAGCCTTACCAAGGATGAATCCAAAAGGCCAAAGTATAAGGAACTCCTGGTGAGTCTGAGACTTTGGGGCTAGGAGGTGTTTCCTCACACTTGAACCCTCCAGGACGCAGGCTCACTGAGCAAGCCACTGGCCGTGCTGCTTGACCTTATTGAGTATTTTTAAAGATATTTTAAAAACAAGGAGATTTGGAAAGACAAAAGTTGTGTCTGATTTTCCTACTAATTTACTAGCTGGATTCTGATGGGAAATTTTGGCTTCAGCATGTGATAAAAACTACCCCCAAGGAACATTAACTTTTGCTTTCAGGAGCTATTTCCCACCCCACAGCCTGTATGTGTGAGAGAGACGCATCTGTAACCATTTATTGTATTCATTTTGCCTTGACTAAAAGCTCTCATGCAAATCTACCTCCCATGGACCATTCCCACTTCTTTGAAAGTTCTTACCCTTCCTTAGAACTGAGGCTTTTAAGCAGTACCAGATCTGGCCTTGGCCCTGGGAGCGAAGAAAGTACTGTGACCTAATAAAATGAGAATATTTTAGCTTTCCAAGGATATTAGGTAAAACTCTGGTCCTCCCCAGCACTGACCAAGCTTACTGAGTCAGTGTACATAGCAAAGCTATGGAAGAAAAACATCGCTGGGGATGGAGGACGAAGAAGGGGGCTTGGGAGGCAGATTCGCAGCCATGGCATTTGGAAGGTGCAGGCACAAGCACACGGGAGGAGGAGCTGCTGCTGAGCCTCTTTCAGAGTTGGGGGGAGGGTCAGAGGAGCACTGTGGAAACCATGCCGAAAGGCCCCTCTGCTGCTCATGGGCACGTCCTGCATCTAGGAAGAATGGCAGCTGGGATCCATGCAGTGCTTCTGGGCTCTTGGAGGGCAGCAGAGCCTCTAGCTCTGATTTGTGCTGAAGAACACAGGGACCCTGATGTGCAGATAAGCTTGCAGACCCCACAGCCAGGGTGGCTCCTCCAGAGCCCAGCACCATGTATGGTATCTCACTAACCCGCGTGCGTGGAGCTCAGCCTGGCTTGCCTCACTGCAGCCCTTCACAGCTCAACCTGGCTGGACCCTGCAGAGCTGGATCTCTGCAGGAACAGTTCCCTCTGAGCTCCGATGTGAATCTTGATCACATGTCTTTTCTTTTCCTTGTTTTCCATCCTCTTACAGAAACACCCCTTTATTTTGATGTATGAGGAGCGCGCCGTCGAGGTCGCATGCTATGTGTGTAAAATCCTGGATCAAATGCCAGCCACCCCGAGCTCCCCCATGTATGTCGATTGATGTCGCTGCTACGTCAGACTCTAGACAAAGGGCTGAGAGGAAGCAAGACGTACAGAACCTTCACCCCTACCACAGTGTTTTTATTGCTCGCCAGACACCATGCACACCACGACTGGTGTTTGTTTCCATCCCGTCTGTATACTCCCGCCACCCCGAACGCGCATCCCTGTGCGACCCGAGCACCCGCGCAGCGCAGCGCCGGTCAGAGACCTCGGCCCGCTCTCCCGTGAACGTGGATGTCAGTACGATCAGCTTGCTGACTGTGATGAGACCACATTGTAAACTCATTTCTAGACTCGAAGCCTGGAGACGCAGCTGCTGGAAGGGTGTTTCGTCAGGCTTCCGAATGCTGGATGGATGCGGTGGTGGCCGCGCCGTGTCTGAGTGCAGGCTCTGGGCTGGAGCGTGCGGCGGGCGCGGCCGGCGAGACACCTTGCCTTCCGGAGCTGGGAGACGGAGGAGGGGTAGACTTTCTTCACCAAGTGCAATAGGTTGACTGATTGGACCTTCTGTTGTTTGACAGTCACTGTCCACACTTGGGGATCCATGTGCTCAGCCAAATTCCCTGTTTGAAATATCACGTTAAATTAGAGCGCATTTATCTTTACCAAAAACTGCTGCGTTCAGAGAGGAGAACGTGAAAATACCGAGATGGGACAGAACGTGTTCTTTTCTCCCCCGCTCCCACCCCCAGTCCTCTGCCCTCCATTGGGGAGACTCAGAAGTCTGCCACGCATCAGAGAAGGTGCTGATTCTCAGAATTCGGTGTGCTGCCAATTGGATGTTCCACCTGCCACAAACCACCCGGGCTGAGAAGGGAAGAATACGGAGGGCAAAGTTTACAGATGTTTTTAATCCTAGAATCCTGTCTGGAACAACTTGTAGCAGCTATGTATTTCCCCTGGTCCCAAGCCTGATGCTCTAGCCACCGTAACTCACTGATGGGGAGAAGTGGCTGGTAGCAATGTGCCTTGACTGATCAGATAAAGATGTCTTTTAGGCAGCGGAAGGCCAGATCTCAGCTGTGCGGCATGACTGGCCCAGGTCTGCAGCTTCTGCGTCTCTTTCCCCACCTGTGTGGGCTGTTGCCCCTCTGTGACTCTTGCTTGATCCAGTATCTCACCTTTTTCCCTATAACAGAAACCTTTATGATTACCAGGGATGTTCCTTACCAAGAATCTGTACAGCCCCCAGTGTACCATGTGATCTCAAGTTTAAAAGGCTGAGAAGGTGGGGCCCAGCTGATGTGGCGGGTGATGGAAGAGCATCTCTTGTAGAGGTAACACATGACCAGAGGAAGATTTCTTTTACATGAGTTCCTCACCTGTAAGACTTGAGCAGGTCACCATTTCTTGGGATTGGAATTCTACAAAAAACAACCCTAAAGCCAAAAAACCCCCAGAGAACCCCAGAATAGTTCTAGGAGGCCGTTGAAATCTGCATCTTCTGCTGTCCTTCCTCCCTTCCCCGCGAGCCGGGTCTCCATGGTCTCCCTCCAGCCCCCCTGACGCCCTGCGTAGGTGTGACGGTCAAGTCTGTCCAGCAGCACCGTGAGCAGCTCACGCCCACTGGAGCGTAAAGCGGCCGAGGTCTGAGACGCGGCAGATGCCGTGACGGAACCAAACAGCGATGGGTGTCGCTGTGTCTCCTCCCAGGTGACAGTCACGGACACTTCTCAACAACAAAGGGAGAATGGTGCTGTTTACAGTTACATCCTGTCAATTTCTGAATTCACCAGTGGTTTCTCGCTTTGGTCCACTCGCTTGATCTTCCTGTTTTCTCCCCCGTGGCATCGAAACCCCAGATTTCCCAGCCTTGGAGGGGAAGCCCTGCAGCGCCTGCCCCTGACCATGCCAAGCCATCGCCCCCTATCCCCACGGCTCCTGGGGACTCAGGAGGACTCCGGATCTCCGTGGTCACCCTTCTGTCTGGCTCCACGTGGGGTCACTTCGCCATATGCAGATGGAGAGGAATATAGTGCTGACCGTCCAGGAGCTGATCTGACCGTTCTCTCGTGTGGACGACCACATAAAAAAGGCAATTTTAGTGTATTAATCATAGATTATTATAAACTATAAACTCAAGGGCAAGGAGTTTATTACAGTGTATCTTTATGAAAACAAAAGGGTGTACAGTGTTCACACATTGTAACAATAGTGTAAGAACTGTACATTGTGAGCTCTGGTTATTTCTCTCCTGTACCACAGAAGCATATTGTATAAAAACTGTCGGAAAGCTGATGTGAAGGGCTACTGCCTTATTTGTCTGTAAAAAGTGCAGCTCAGTCACATGGCTGCTTCCTGGAGCTTGGGAATAGTTTATCCTGTATTCTTGTTTGAATTCTCCCTCTATTTAAGATGTATCCATGAAATCGAAGTGTCGATGTAATAGTTCTCTCCTCTTGCCTGCAGGTCAGTTGTAATAAATCTAGGATGTGATGATGACTTTGTAATTCGATTTTCTGAAGTCAGACCCTGGAGAGGGGAAAATCAAGTAAACTCCATTAAATTATCTGTGCATTTCACATTGGGAAAAAGTCTTTTGTTCCACAAGTGTTTATGGCTTCTTTTTCTCCCTGCTTCTCGTGGTTGCCTTCTCTCCGCATATTCTTCTTGGAAGAAAGCTTTGCTTTCTGTTGGAGCAGGCGTGATGGGGTCTTTCCAGATTGATTTCTTCGCTGGTCTCTCTGACCTTCCCCACAGTGGCAAAGAACCCTCCTGCAATATTGGAGACACAGGAGATACAGGTTCGATCCCTGGGCTGGGAAGATCCCCTCAAGGAGGAAATGTCAGCCCCATTCCAGTATGCTTGCCTGGAGAATCCCATGGACAGAGGAGCCTGGCGGGCTACAGTCCATGGGGTCGCAAAGGGTTGGATGTGACTGAGCACAGGAGGGCCTGCCCCGGCTTTCTTGCTGCTGACAGCTGAGGGTCCTTGACCCTGTGTCGTGGTGGAGAGACAGCTTGTAAGAAGCCGGCCTGCCTTGGTCTGACGTCTGGCCACCAGGCACTTGGTCTGCTCCTAGCGCTGTGACTGCCCGGTGGAGGTGAGAGGTCAGCTCAGATGTAGCCACTCACTGTTTCCCGAGAGACGGGGGTAGGGAGATCGGGGGGGTGGAAGCCCCACAGAAGTCAGACCTGGGAGGCTTGTGCGTGGAGGACACAGGAGTGAGCGGAAAGCCATGGAGGCCTGGGAACTAGAAGAACTTGGGGCACCCACCCCAGACTGACCTGTCCTGCTTCCACCTGTCACTCATTGCTGACATCCTGACTCACTGAGCATAGACTAAGCCAGCACCTTACCCTTCTGGGCCCACTGCCAGCCTGGTCTCAGATGCAGGAGATGCCATTACTGGAGCAGTTGTGATGAGTAATCAAGCGCTGATCTAGGAAGGGCATGGCTAGAGGAATCCTGCCCCTCCAGCCAAGCCTTCGCTTCTGGGACAGAGACCCCATAGAGTTGCCAGGTCCTGGCTGAGCACCAGCTGTGTGCAAGACAGAGCATCGTAGATGGACCATGCACACCACGCTTTGTGGACACTACCTGTGTTTGCTGATCTTATCTAATTGTAGCTGTAGCCTTCCAGAGTCAAGTGGCAGAGGCCCTTTTTAGAGGTTAGAGGAAAACCAGGCTCAGAGCTCTGACAACAGAGGGTAGAGAGTTGAGATTCATCTCCAAGGCTGTAGCACTTACCCTGAGAAATTACATTAATTAAAACTGCTGTTGAGGAAATGTTGAGCTGAGCACTGGGAGAGGGAGCCATGCCTGGGGAGTGCTTTGCTCACAAGCCTTAGCATGGCCTGCTGTGCTGTCTGAGGTTCTGGGGCCTGAGTAGGGCTTAGTGGGCACTGTGAAGGCAGTTGTGGAGAAGGGAGTTTCTTGGAACTAACCAGAGGACTCAGTGCTGATTCTCAAGCACGACATGTGAGAAGCCTTGTGAGGACGTACTGTGGCCCCGTCACTGTGGCAGGAAATGGACTTGATGTGGCTCTTTTAGCATTAAAATGCCCTTTCGTTTCTCAATTCTATCCATCTTAGATGCAGGAGGATAGCTTGGGGGTGCATGAAGGCTTGAAAACACCTGGACACTGGCTGCTGGTCTCGGAGGCCCAGATGGGGCTTGTGTCCCCAGCTCTTGGCCTGAGCTCTTATGCTCCAGTTACATCCATACCATTGGTGCCTGATATCTGAGAGGTAAGGGGTAGAGAACCCAAACACTGTTGATCTTGAACTTGACTCCCTTAAATACCTCGTTAAGTGGCTTGAGGGCAAATGCAGTTGGTGGTGATGCCCTTCTGAGGGTCCTTGTGAGGTGTCCTGAACAGTTGGTGTTAGACAATGTGGTGTCAGGAGTTCTTCTAGTCTGAAGCATCAGTTTCCATTACCTTCTAGGGATTTGCTGAAGGCTAAAGTGGCATATTCTTTGGTCTTCCCTGTCTTCCAGGTAAATGGATATCCAGGAATTCTCATCTCAAACCTTGGAATCATTATATAGGTCAGTGGTTCAGTATTCTCAGTAACAAATTTCTTTCCTGGCGCTATGCCAGAGTGTGTTGATATTTCTTGAATGTAAAATGTGATCCTGCTCTCTTAAAATTGTCAACCCGTGTATAGCATAAAGTGTAAAGTTAAAATTGAGTCATCCCAGTGCATAGTGAGTCAGATTTCTATCTGCATTTGAAATTTCCCTCTACCTACACATTTTGCTGAAGAACCATGAAAGAGGACCTCTAGTTTTTCACAGCACTACCCACAGATTTAATGTGAAGACAACTCTCTGAGGTAGAAAGTTGCTTCAGTCCTACTCACTGGACACCAGTCTGAAATAGTTAGATAATTTGCTTAAGGTCATAATTATATAGGGAATTGTACATCATGCCACAGATGGACTTTTTTTTTGGTACATGAAAAATTTATTTCAAGCTTACTTTATAAAAGATAAAAGATACGGTGTGGGTGTGTGCGTGCTGTCACTTCAGTGGTGTCCAACTCTTTGCAACCCCATGGACTGTAGCCCACCAGGCTCCTCTGTTCATGGGATCCTCCAGGCAAGAAAACTGGAGTGGGTTTCCATTCCCTCCTCCAGGGCATCTTCCTGACCCAGGGATGGAACTTGTATCTCTGTGGCTCCTGCAACGCAGGTGGGTTCTTTATCACTGAGCCACCAGCAAAGCCCTGAAGTTGGGGCATGGCTATGTAAAATTGAAAATAGAAATCTTTATCTGTCACTTACCCAGTTAGCAAGTAGGTTCCATGATGCTTGTCTCTTAAGACCCGATTTTGAAGTCTTGGTGGCAATTCTCATAACACCAAGAACACATTTGACATTTTTATATAAATAAGAATGCACTGAGTTCTGTGTTCAAAAGATGGACTGTTATCTGTTAAGTGATTTTAAGCAGGGAAGTGGCCTGATCTGATTGGTCCTTTCCAAAAATCATCTCAGTGACTGGGTAGGCTGGAAGGCCAATCAAGAAACTTGGACTATTCTGCACAAAAATTGGGGGGAGGTGAAGTAGTGGAATGGAGTGGATTTAAGAGTGAGCTTCGGTGGGATGAGCTGACTGGTTCCTGATGAGGGGAAGAAGCATGTGGGGGTCCTGGACGAAAGTTGTCTTCTGGCTTGAGAGATTCGGGTTGCTGTACAGAATCTGTGTGCCATATTCACAGCCTTTCATGGTTTGCTGAACCTGTTCTGCTCTGTCATGCCTTCTTCTTGGTGTCTAAACTGGCCCCTTCCATGTGGAATTCCTTTCTTCACTTGTCTTTTGAAAACACCTGCTCATTCTTTAAGACCTGGGTTAAATGTCACACTCTCTGGGAAGCTTTTCCCAATTCTGTCCTCTGAGTTCTAATCACTTTTCTTTTTAAACACAGCCCTATACAGCAGTTAATTGTGTTTCGTGAATTGTCTCTCTCCTTCCTTGTTTGTGAGTTGTTTGAGTCGGTCTCAGACATCTTGGGGTCCCAGTGGTAGAGTCAGGATATAGTGGTCCCACAGTGACAGTCCTTTTCAGTTAAAAAGGACTTGTAGGCCTGACATTTTCACACCTGACGGCAGCATCTCATCCTGTTGAGCGTAATTGATTGTTTTCTCAGAACCACGCCAAATAAATTGGATTTACATAACCATTGGGTATTTCTGCTAAAAGAAAGGAGGTGAACGTGGACTGTGGTTGTGGAACCACACACTCAATAGTTAGGAACCCAATTTTAGGTCCTATGTAAATAGAAATAGTCAACTGTCATTAACAAAGTACTGGTGACTTCTGTCTCTGACAGGACATTAACTTGGGTACTGTTAACAAACAGTACTCCTAACTGGAGTAACTACACTGGTAATCACAAAATAAAACTCTTTATTTTCAAATGCTTTCCCCCAAGTTGACACAAAAGCAACGAATCTCTGAAGCACCCTCACCCCCAGCCCCCATAAATAGAAGCAGCAGGAACTCTTGATTCCAACCTTTTTTCTGTTTCTAGAAAGTAAATCCATTTTCAAAGAATGAAGAGTTGGTTCACTTGAGAACGGAAAGTGTTAAGAACTTGCCAGGAGCAACTTTTGTTCCTGAGAGTGTGACTTTCTTTGGAAGTTGCAAAAGGATGTGAAGACAGGTAAGTCGTCTTTGCTGAGTTTTGAACCTCGAGCTTGAGCTTTTGTATTTAAAATTATGTGGGGTTCAGGGCTCAGGAAGTAAGGCGTGGCACCAGTGCTCCAACAAGGCTGAGACCTTGAAGGGCTTTGTATGAAGTCTAAGGCAGACAAAGATCTGCCAAGTGGTGGGAAAAGAAATGGAAACATACTTGTCTTCATCCTGGCGCTGGATGCAGGAAAATTTTCAAGATCTCCAAGAAGCCATAACCACAAGTCAATTTCCATGTGGGTTCATGGTCTGAATTCCCACTGTGGTCCCAGAACCCCAAGCAGAGGGTTTAAATTAAACAGACCTGGGTTAGTATCATCCCCAGGTGATTGGCAGAAGCCAAAAGTAATTGTCTCTGGTGGAAGTCTTCAACTCAGGTTCAGAGAATTGCCACAGGTAAGGCTCAAAGGAAAATGACTAGCTCACAGTCAAAAATGTATGGCTGATGGATGGGAGGGGAGTTTGGGGAGAATGGATACTTGTATATGTGTGGCTGAATCCCCTTGCTCTCCACCTAAAGCTATCACAGTATTAATCAGCTATACTCCAATATAAAAAAGCTTAACGTCTCAACAGACCTATATAACAAGTGAAGTAAATCACGAACACAAGCAACATACTAAATGAGAACCATGAACTTCTTGAGTTTATCAAATAAAGAATATAAAATAAATGTTTAACATGTTAAATCAAGTGGGAAGATTGAACATGTGAGTCTGGAAATAAGAGACTATCAGTGCTATTAAGAAGTAAAAAAGGATCAAATAAAACTTGTTGAACTGAACAATATAGTCATCGTCCATCAGCTGCTAAGTTGCATCCCACTCTTTGTGACCCCACAGACTGCAGCATGCCAGGCTTCTCTGTCCATCACCAACTCCCGGAGCTTGCTCAAACTCATGTCCCTTGAGCGGTGCTGCCATCCAACCATCTCATCCTCAATACAGAGACTGAGCTAACAGAGCAAGTGGTGAGGTGGAGACTGCTCTTCATCCTCCCCAACCCCACACCCAGAATCTCTTCTCCTTTCCTTCCTTTTAGCCCTAAAAACATGAGTTTTACTGGGCATGTGGTGGCCTAGCTAGTGAGTATTTTCCTCCTTACTTTATTTAGATAATTGGCTATTACTGTTTTTTGGGTCACACCTTGTGGCATGTGGGATCTTAGTTCCCCAACAGGGGATTGAACTCACGCCACCTGCAGTGGGAGGTGGAGTCTTAGCCACTGGACCACCAAGGAAGGCCCCAGATAATTGGTTATTAACTAACAGGAATATAGTGAAAACTCTTGTGAAAATAAAGCTCATAACTAGCAATAACCTGTATCTAACCTCACCTTGGAAGAAAAGTTATGACCAACCTAGACAGCATATTCAAAAGCAGAGACATTACTTTGCCAACAAAGGTGCGTCTAGTCAAGGCTATGGTTTTTCCAGTGGTCATGTATGGATGTGAGAGTTAGGCTGTGAAGAAAGCTGAGTGCCAAAGAATTAATGCTTTTGAACTGTGGTCTTGGAGAAGACTCTTGAGAGTCCCTTGGACTGCAAGGAGATCCAACCAGTCCATTCTGAAGGAGATCAGCCCTGGGTGTTCTTTGGAGGGAATGATGCTAAAGCTGAAGTTCCAGTACTTTGGCCACCTCATGCGAAGAGTTGACTCATTGGAAAAGACTCTGATGCTGGGAGGGATGGGGGCAGGAGGAGAAGGGGACGACAGAGGATGAGATGGCTGGATGGCATCACTGACTCTATGGATGTGAGTCAGTGATCTCTGGAAGTTGGTGATGGACAGGGAGGCCTGGCGTGCTGCGATTCATGGGGTCGCAAAGAGTCAGACACGACTGAGTGACTGAACTGAACTGAACCTCACTTCATAGTTACTATCACATTTCCCTGCCTTCCCTGACAACATAATCCTTCTCTTGAAGTCCCATGTTGGTTGTTCACTTGCTTTTCTTTGTCTTCCCTGCTTCCCTCTCCTCCTTTCCTTCCCCTTCTTCCCTTCCTTCCATAGATAGATAGGGCATATTTCTGAGTTTAGGTCTTATATCAAAAATTCATGCTGTTTATACTATTTGGCAATTTTTTCTCCTAATATCTGTTTTACTGTTTGATTGCTGTAATATTCCATTGCATTAAAAAAAAAAAAAACCATTTTCCCATTCATGGGCATTTTGGTTATTTCCATTTTTCTCAGGTGAACAGTACCACTGTGAATATTCTTGTTCTTGTGTCCTGCTTCACAAGGGCTGGAATTTCCTTTGGACCCATCCTGGAGTCAAATTGTTAGATCGTAAATCATGCATTAAATGTTCAGTTTTGAGAGATAATACCAAACTTTTCCAAGTAACTGCACTAATTAACTCTCTACATCTTCTCCAGCATTTGATGTTTCAGACTTTTTTTTCCAATTGAAGAAGTTTAAAAGGTGACCTTGATAGGACTTAATCACTCATGATGAGGTGCCTGTAGACACATTTATTGGCCAGATGTCTTTCCTCATTCATGTTTCTGCTCGTTTTCTCATTGGGTTACTTCTGTCTTATTTTCAGTTATTGTCATTTCTATATTATTGATCCAAATTGCTCCTGGGTGTGTATACTGAAAATACCTTCTCTTGGTAACTTATTTTTTCACTTTTTAAAAGGTATCTTGATGAACAAATGTTATGAACATCAGTTATTCAGACGGACATCAGTATTTTATAATTCATGATTTTTGCATCCTATTTGAAAGACTGAGATTTTAATCACAGGGTTTAAAACTGTTAACTCTGCATCTTATACTAAGAGTTTTAAAGTTTTACTTCGCACGGTCAAGTTCTAAACTCATTCGGAATTGATTTTTGTAAACGGTGTGGGGTAGAAATATAATTTCACCTTTTCCTTGTGGTGATCGTGGCCTTTTCAGCTGGGAGGGGATCCTAGCCATCAGGGTTCATGTTGCAGGAGGGGAGCCCACCTGTCTTGATCACACTCACCTGGGACTTGGCCCAGGTGGCTGTGGGCAGCATGGGAAATTCGTTCAAGTCCTACTCTTTGGAGAAGAAAGCTGTCTAACTGGGGACCAGCGAAGAGGGACCCTGTGGCCCTGGCTGCAGCATTGTGCGGTGGAGTCTCTCCTTTGTTGAGCTGTGTTGGGGGAGGGCGTAGTGAACAGGTTTTGGTTGAAATACCACTGACTCACTTTTCTTGCCAAATTTTTGTAGGTTTTCCTGATTAGATGTTTGTGTGTTCTTTGCCTTTAAGACTATTTGCAGAGGCTTAAGATAGGAAAGTGGAGAGGGCACTGACACCCCACTCCAGTACTCTTGCCTGGAAAATCCCATGGACGGAGGAGCCTGGTGGGTTGCAGTCCATGGGGTCGCTAAGAGTCGGACACAACCGAGCGACTTCATTTTCACTTTTCATTTTCGTGCATTGGAGAGGGAAATGGCAGCCCACTCCAGTGTTCTTGCCTGGAGAATCCCAGGGACGGGGGAGCCTGGTGGGCTGCTGTCTATGGGGTTGCACAGAGTTGGACACGACTGAAGTGACTTAGCAGCAGCAAGATAGAAAAGAAAATGATTTTAACTAGTTTTGTTAGGGAGGGGTCATTGGAGCCCCTCTTGATGTTATGCCAGGTGTTGATCTCTTCTGATTTTAGAATAATCTCATCAAGTTCTTTGAAACTTCTGTTTGCATTCTTAGAATTGCAGTGAATGCATACATTAGTCCGAAGTCACTTTAGGTCAATGCTGCTGCTTCTGCTAAGTCACTTCAGTCGTGTCCGACTCTGTGCGACCCCATAGACAGCAGCCCACCAGACTTCCCTGTCCCTGGGATTCTCCAGGCAAGAACACTGGAGTGGATTGCCATTTCCTTCTCCAGTGACTGAACAAAAAGCAAGTTGCATTCGTTCCATCGACCACCTGGGGGAGCCAGATAGCTGAAAACAAGCAAGTTACCAGCAAGTTAAGCAGAGGTTCTCCTCTCTGAGAGCAAGAGTTGAGGCTCCTCTAGTTTCAGGCTCTTATTTTCACATTTTGGGAAACAGAGGCTCAGAAGAATGATTTGCTCACTGTTGTGCAAACTGTTGAGCAAACTTACTAACTGGTAAGTAAAGATGAGAGTCTTTTTTACTTACTAGCTCATTAACAAATCACTTGAAAAAAACCAACTTTAGTCACAAGCCTACTAAATTCTGAGCATGGCTAAGTCTGTGCAGAGTTGAAAATCACCCCACCCTTCTCCATTTCTCAGCTGATAGCTTTCCTGGGTCGGGAAGATGCCCTGGAGAAGGGATAGACTGCCCACTCCAGTATTCTCAGGCTTCTCTTGTGGCTCAGCTGGTAAAGAATTGCCTGCAGTGTGGGAGACCTGGGTTCAATCCCTGTGTTGGGAAGATCCCCTGGAGAAGGGAAATGTTTCCCACTACAGTATTCTGGCCTGGAGAATTCCATGGACTGTATAGTCCACGGGGTCACAAAGAATCGGACACAACTGAGCGACTTTCACTTTTACTTTCATCATAAACATGATATGTCTTTCCATTTGTTTAAATCTTTAATATGTCAATAAAATCATGTTTTCTAGAAGTCTAGCACATTTTAGATTACTACTAGGTAGTTTTAGATTACTACTAGGTAGTAATCTGGTATGATGACAGTGTGATCTACTGTTTAATTATATTTTTATTTGTATACAGAAATTAATTATGTATGGGCTTTATAGGTGGCTTAGTGGTAAAGAACCTGTCTGCCAATGCAGAAGATGTGGGTTCAGTCCCTGGGTCAGGAAGATCCCCTGGAGAAGGAAATGGCAACCCATTCCAGTATTCTTGTCTGGAGAATTCCATGGAGAGGGAAGCCTGGCAGGCTACAGTCCATGGGGTCTCATGGACATGACTGAGCACAGAAATTAATTGAATTTTTTTTTCTTTTTTTTTTTTTGATTATGAGCCCACCGGTAACTCCTCCAGCAGAGAAATTAATTGAATTTTGATGTATTAATCCTACACCCATCACATTGCTGAACTCCCCCCACTTTTCCCTCTGATCATTGGCCTATAGTCTGTTTTGAGTTTTCTGTTTAACTGGTTATAACATCTCCTGATAATGAATGTCTCACTTCCTTCTTTTTTTCCTTAAACATTAATTTCATTTTTATTATCTTATTATACTGGTTATAACCTCTAATCCCACAGTAAACAGAATGGGGCTAGTGGGTATGTTTGTCTTATTCCTTATTGTAATGAGAGTGGAGCTAACATTTCCCCATTTAGCATGACCTTTGCCCTGTTCTGTTTGTTATTTTGGTAGATATTCTTTCACCAAGTGAGAAAGTTTCCTTTTATCTAGAATTATGAAGAATTTATTTTGGTTAGTAAATGAGGTTAAAGTTTATCGAATGATGTGTATGCATTTGCTGAGATCAGTATTGATTTTTCTTTTTTCCTCTAGCTGTAAACTTTTAATTTTATATTGGGGTATAGCCGATTAACAATGTTATGGTTGTTTCAGAGGATATGATTTTTCTTATTTAATCTATCACTGTGGTGAATTACTTATGGATTTTTCTAATATTCAACCACCCTTTAAGTGAAAGTTGCTCAGTCATGTCTGACTCTTTGCGACCCCATGGACAGTACAGTCCATGGAATTCTCTTGGCCAGAATACTGGAGTAGGTAGTCTTTCCCTTCTCCAGGGGATTTTCCCAAACCAGGGATTGAACCCTTTAAACCATTATTTAATTGAACCACCCTTTAAACAATTATTTAATTATAAGAATAACCACAGTTGTGTGTAAAATTTTCACATCCATAATCAAGAGTGATACAAACCTGTAGTCTTCAACTTTCTTCCAAGATTTTCCCTCTGCTGCTGCTATTTCCTCATCCCCCTCCCCTCCCCTCCCCCCTCCTCCTCGTCTTTCTTCTTCATTGAGTTATGGTTGCCTGATAGAATGAATTGGGAAGTTTTCCCTCTCTTTCCTCAGACTGCCTGAGTTTGGATCCTGGATCATCACTTACTGTTGCCACCTTGAGTCTTGTATCTTGGTTTCCTAGTATGTGAGCTAAAAATACAAGAAATAACTGCCTCAGTGTTTTGGTGAAAATTTTAATGAGAAAATGCATCCAAAATGGTTAATCACAGTAGTTGACTGGTGGACTGGTTCCAAATTGGGAAAGGAATACATCAAGGCTGTATATTGTCACCCTGCTTATTTAACTTGTATGCAGAGTACATCATGAGAAATGCTGGGCTGGAAGAAGCACAAGCTGGAATCAAGATTGCCGGGAGAAATATCAATAACCTCAGATATGCATATGATACCACCCTTATGGCAAAAAGCAAAGAGGAACTAAAGAGCCTTTTGATGAAAGTGAAAGAGGAGACTGAAAAAACTGGCTTAAAACTGTACATTCATAAAATGAAGCTCGTGGCATCTGGTCCTGCCACTTCATGACAAATAGATGGAGAAACAATGGAAACAGTGACAGATTTTATTTTCTTGGGCTCCAAAATCACTGCAGATGGTGACTGCAGCCATGAAATTAAAAGAAGCTTGCTCCTTGGAAGGAAAGCTATGACAAACCCAGATGGCATATTAAAGTGTTACTTTGCCCAAAAAGGTCTGTATAGTCAAAGCTATGGTTTTTCCAGTAGTCATGTATGGGTGTGAGAGTTGGACCATATAGAAGGCTGAACGAATTGATACTTTTGAACTGTGTTGTTGGAGAAGACTTGAGAATCCTTAGGACTGCAAGGAGATCAAGCCAGTCAGTCCTAAAGGAAATCAATCCTGAGTATTCATTGGAAGGACTGATGCTGAAGCTGAAGCTCCAATACTTTGGCCACCTGATGGGAAGAGCTGACTCATTAGAAAAGACCCTGCTGCTGGGAAAGATTGAAGGCAGGAGAAGGGGACGACAGAGGACGAGATGGTTGGATGGCATCACTGACTCAATGGACATAAGTATGAGCAAGCTCTGGGAGATGGTGAAGGACAGGGAAGCCTGGCGAGCTGCAGTCCATGAGGTCGCAAAGGGTCAGACACGACTGAGTGTCTCAACAAAATGCAAGTTGCATTCATTCTATCAACCACTTGGGGGAGCCAGATAGGTGAAAACAAACAAGTTCCCAGCAAGTTAAGCAGAGGTTGTCTCTGACTGAGAGCTAGAGTTGAGGCTCCTCTAGTTTCAGGCTACCATTTCCGCATTTTGGGAAACAGAGGCTCAGAGAAAAGAAATGATTGTTGTGCAAGTAACTGGTAATCTAAAGATGAGAGTCTTTTTTACTTACCAGCTTATTAACGAATCACTTGAAAAAAATCAACTTTAGTCACAAGCCTACTAAGTTCTGAGCATGGCTGAGTCTGTGTAGAGTGGAAAGTCACCTCACCCTCCTCAGTTTCTCAGCTGATGAATTCGTGTTGTACTTTTCATTTCATTAAGATCTGTGCTTAAAAAGGAGTAGGTTACCAGACATTGTTGAATACGTCTCATGCCCGGATATCCACAGTTCTTACAGCATACAGACAATTGGCACTATGAAAAAGAAATATACTGACACTCAAGAATAAGGACACACTCACACACTCTTGGCGAGTTCACCCAGTTTCCAAGGTTTGCCCTGTAAGTGTGCCCCCAAGTATGCCCTGTGAGTGGATAAATCTCAACTTCATATTTCCACCTAGATCATCCTCCTGGACTTCAGGCTCATTTATCTAACTTCTTACACAACATTTCCACTTGGGAGCCTGTGAGGCATCTCGTGTTCTTGTTTAAAACTGAGCTCCTAATCTCCTCTTGTCCTGTTCCTCCAACAGACTTAGTTCAGGGCAACCGCATTCTTCCGTTAGCTCAACCAGCCTTCCCGTTGCCTTTAAACCTGTCCTCTCATTCTCCACACTGAACTCACCAGCAAGTGTGTTGGCCGTGCTCTTCAGGATAAGTGCAGAATCCGACCACCTCTTCCTGCCTCCGCAGCTCCCGTCGCGGCTCGTGCCACCACCATCTCCTCCCTGGCGGTCGCCGGGGCTCCTCCCTGGCCCCCGCGTCTGTCCTGTAGCTTCCTCTCTGCAGAGTGGCAGAGGGCTGCTGTTGCAGATCTCAGCGGTGTCACTCAGTCCCCGGCTCAGGAGCCTCCCCTGTCCCACCTCACCTCCCTTCTGAGCGTCTCCATATGTTTCTCATTGTGTCTCCCACTCGTTCCCCACTCGGCCTCTCAGCTTGGCCGCACGGACCTCTTTACTGTCCACTGACTATTCCAGGAAGCTCCCACTCAGCCTCTGTCTCCCTGACCTGCCACGCTCTGACCCCAGATGCCTGCAGAGCTCCCTCACCTCCTCCCTTCCTGTCTGTACCCACATCACCCCTCGCCACTCTTTCCACAACTGTAGCACCCCACCCCACTTCCTTTCCTACTCCCATGACATGTAATCCCCCAGATTCTACCTATTCCACTTATTTTGCTCAGGGTCTGTCTCCCTGCTGGGGAATGGAAGCTTCACAAGGGCAGCGCTTCCTGTTGTTTATTTCCAGCACAGAGCAATGCTTAGCACATTGTTGGAATGAAAGACACAGATTTCAGAAGCTAGTCTGTGTGAGACAAAGGGTGCTAGGATAGGAATAAAGTGATTTTTACCTGCTTATCCCTGAAGTTACTGAATCCCTCTTGCTGTGGGCAATTGCTCTGTCTTTGATCTTACATATGAGGGTGCGAGGGTCCTTTTTGTTGTTGTTCTAAAATGTCAATGGAATGAGTTAAGACCGTGCAAATGTTGATGAACTGCACTCAGACCCTGCAGGACCTCTGGTTATTATAAGGCAGGAGGCAGTGCTTCCTGGCTGGAAAGTCACTGGCTATGAGACAGTAAGACGTGACGAAGCAAACAGTGATCCTTTGTTCAGGAAGTGTTGAGATGGTGGAAGGCAGGTCAGACAGCGGCAAAAGGGTCCTTGAGGGGTGTGATGGGAAGGACATCTAAAAAGATAGGTCAAGGCCATGTTTGCAGAGATTTGTCTCCAGGTCAAAGTCCAAATTCCTGAGTCTCAAATTCTGTGGGTGAGGCACAACTGATTTTGAGCAAGAAAAGACCCAAATGGCCTAGAAAGATTCATCTATCCAGGATGGATTAGAGGGAGGTGATTCTGAGTCAGGAGGTCATTAAAGATTTTTAATCTCAGATAGTGATGGCGTGGACTCTCAGGGGAGCAGCAGGAATAGACTTGGAAGAACAAGGGAACATCAGGAAAAGACTTGGAAGTAGAAAGCTGCAACTAAAGAAAAGGGAAGAGAGAAAATTCACTAAGATATGTAGACAAAGAAAGGAAGAAAGAGGAAGGCCGGAGAGGAAGCTAAATTGTGGAGGAAGAAGAGCATTGCAGGGTCTGTCTTAGTGACTCCAGGGGAACTTCAACCACAAACTTTTCTCTCTCACTGTTCTGGAGGCTGGAAAGTCCAAGGTCAAGCCAACTCGTTGCCAGGGCCACCTTCTCCCTGTGTCCTCAGGTGGCAGACAGAGATCTGGGTCATCTCCTCTTCCATGAATCCCACCGGGGGGCCCCACCCTCACAACATCATTAACCCTCATCATTCCCAAAGGCCACCTCCAGATTCTCTCCCCCTGGGGATGAGAGTTTCAACAGATGGGTCTTGGGTGGACACCAACATCAGTCCACAGCATGGATGCTCAGCACTCACTAGGTGAGGAGGGTCAGGGTTGAGGTCCCTTTCTCGGTGTTCAAGAGCAAAGGATGGAAGTTCGAGAGAAGATTCTTGTCCACGTGGGGAGATCTGTGATTATTTGAAGGCAAGAGGGAAGAAACCAGGACAGCGAGGAGAAGATCAAATGTGCTAGGTAAGGAGCAAGATGGAGAGGCAGTTCTTTCCAAGGAGAGAGGTCTCTAGCTTGCTGAGGCCAGAGGGAATCTTGGCAGGCTGGAGAAAAAGAAAATGTTTGAAGGTAGAGATAAGGAAACCGGAAGGAGCTTACTGCTCGTGATGCTTCTGGGGAAGAAGGAAGCACAGTTCTCTGGCAAGGGCGGAATAAGATGCAGAAGAGGGATCAAGGCTTGCTGAGGATGGTGTGGAACCTGGTACTTGGATCCCACGGACCCATCCATTCGTTGATCTTACCATCTTCTCACTGTTCCTCATTCCTTTCCTGTTCTTGCTTCCTTTAGAGCCTGCTTAAAATCCATGGCCAGTCACTGAAATCATTGTCTAGCCCCTCGTCACTGTCCATGTGGTTTCTGAACCATAACCCTGATATAATATCACTCTTTACCCCACCCAGGTCTTGACCCATTCTGCACCCACACGAGCTTATGTGATACAGCAATCCTGTGTGCAATAGAAAATGTGCTTACCCTTTCTGCAGACCAGGATGCAAAGTCTGTGGGTGATGTCCACTCTTCTTGATGTCCTGTATCTTAAATAATGTAATGTCAAGTGAGTTGTTATTAATATATCTATATTAGATGATAAGGAGAGAAGAGAACAAAAATAGTTGATACGTATACATACACATATTTATAACAATAAGGAAGATGGATGTGAGAGTTGGACTATAAAGAAAGCTAAGCGCCAAAGAATTGATGCTTTTGAACTGTGGTGTTGGAAAAAACTCTTCAGAGTCCCTTGGACTGCAAGGAGATCCAACCAGTCAGTCCTAAAGGAAATCAATACTGAATATTCATTGGAAGGACTGATGCTGAAGCTGAAACTCCAATACTTTGGCCACCCATTGCAAAGAAATGACTCATTGGAAGAGACCCTGATGCTGGGAAAGATTGAACCAGGAGGATACAGGGACGACAGAGGGTGAGATGGTTGGATGGCATCACTGACATGAATTTGAGCAAGCTCCAGGAGTCGGTGATGGACAGGGAAGCCTGGCATGCTGCAGTCCCTGGGGTCACAAAGAGTGGGACATGCCTGAGTGACTGAATGACTGAATTGAAGGAAGGTGCACTCCATAACAATGATAGTTCTCATAACAGTTATAGTCCTCACTGGTCCTGAGATTATAGCTGATATCTATAATTATAATACCTTCTCCCACTATTCTTATTTCCCCCTGGTGGCTCAGACGGTAAAGAATCTGCCTGCAATGTGGGAGACCTGGGTTTGATCTCTGGGTTGGTAAAATCCCCTGGAGAAGGGAATGGCAACCCACTCCGGTATTCTTGCCTGGGCAATGGCATGGACAGAGGAACCTGGCATGCTACAGTCCATGAGGTTGCAAAAGAGTCAGACACGACTTAGCGACTAAACAACAACAATTTATATTAACCATTTCTTCTATCAGTTTTGTATGTCTTGCATTTTTCCAGGAAATTACCCATTTCATCTAAATTATTTAAGTTTTGGGTCTGTGGTTGCTCAGAGTATTCACTTAGAATCCTTTTAATTTTGGTAACATCATTAGTGATGCTGCTGCTTTTAGCCCTGACTTTTATTCGTGTCTTTTCTCCTTCATGCTTGGTCAGTCTAGTTAAAGATCTGCCAGTTTTGTCACACTTTCAGAGGGCCAGCTTTCAGTTTCATTGACTGTCTCTGTGATGTTTCTACGCTCTTCTCTTCCTCAGAACCCCCAGCACAGTTCTCTCAGTGGCGTTGGCCACTGGAGCCTGAGATGTTGGCAGGCAGCCCTTTGCCAGCAGGTGGGATCCGTTGGCTCTTTTTCCTGCTTAACGTGAGGCTGGGGAATTGACAGCATTGAAATCACCTATGAGTCTGTTAGACCCACAGGCTCTTGGGACCCCATCCCAGTGTCCTGATCCTAAATCACAACCTGTATGTTAACAGCATCCTCAGGGAACCGTTTGCACATTCAGGTTTGAGAAGCACTTGGTCTGATACCTTCATCTTGCAGGTGAGAAAATAAAGGGCTTGAGAGGCAACGTACCCCCCAGAAGGGGGTTCTCATAGGAACACTAAGAGATGACGGGGAGGGCGGGGAGGGAGAGGAAAGGAAATACAAACATGAACCAAGAGCTGGGATGAGAGGAATTGTCACCCGGGCAGGAGGGCCTCGCTCATCTAAGGCCAACTGGGGGACTTCTCAGCCATGAGAGTACGAGGTATCTGTGTTCTCGGTGTCAGGCTTGAATGTGCCTGTCAGAAAGCACACCCAGATTTCCATAAACCCCCAGTTCTTCTGACAGTGAAAGTCACTGTTAGGAAAAAAAAAAAAAAACAGAAAATGGAAACATCTGTTATGGACTCTCAAGATGCCCAGGTGTCAGAGTCCTGGGCCCAGCTGTCCCCCCGCAGGCCTGCTCCCTGGACCTCCCGCAGGCCACCGGCCGCCGCCCCGGGCCCTTCAGACCTGCTGCCATAAATCTGCAGTGACCCTCCCCTGCCTGCACACCCAGCTCCTCTCCAGGGCCATCGGAGGTTATTTATGGCAGCCCACAGCATTCTCTGTAAGGTTTCAGCCCCAGATGCAGGAGACGCATGTTCTATTTCTGTTTGACATCCCGTGTCAGGAGTGAGCCCTGGACGAGGTGAAAGTAATTCCGCATTATATACAGAGGGTGAAGTTATGTGGCGATGTATCAACACCGAGCCCTGGAAGTCCTTGGAAATCAGGAGAGTATAATTTTAGAATGAACGTAATGAAAACGTTAGAAGAAGATCCATTTTTCTCCTCTACCGCTAAGCTGGGCTAACAGATAACTGGGAGAATTTTCCAAGGGTGGATGAATGCCTCCTGCTGGAGTTGTTCCCAGGAGGAGGCCATTGAGCTGGGAGAAGGGGCCTCCCTCAAACCAGCCCTGAGCTTTCTGGGGTTCAAGACCAGAACTTCTTGCTGCCTCTCAGACGTCTTCCCAAGAATGCCCTGCCGACAGCAACTCAAACCCAACCCATCCGAAACAAAACTCCTGACGTTGCTTCCAAGTGCCGCCTCCTTCTCTAGTCCACAACTAGGTTATAGGACCATTTAGTTCCCTCTTACCCAAACTCCAAGAAGTTTCCTCTTTGACTTTTCCTGGTCCCCAGCTCCTCCTGTCTGGGAGTTGGCTTGTTGTTGTTCAGTTGCTAACTCCTGTCTGGCTCTTTGTGAGCCCCTGGACTGCAGCATGCTAGGCTTCCTTGTCCTCCTCCATCTCCCAGAGTTTGTTCTAACTCATGTCCATTGAGTCAGTGATGCCATCCAACCATCTCATCCTCTGCCCTTAGGGGTGCAAGTCTAACACCCCCTCTCTAGTGGAGTCCTCATGCCTTCCCGGGCAGACCCCCCAGGCAGTGCCTAAGTGCTCCCCTAGACACACTCTGTCCCGACGTGGGTGGACACATCTTCCTCTTTGGGTTGAGAGTTACAGCTTCTCATATTTAGACAGAGGCACCATGTAGGAAGGTGGAAGGTTGCTGACACACTCCACACACACAGTCCTCCCAGCTCCAGATGGTCCCATGACATCACACGTATGTTACCTGACTCCCTCTGTAGAGGCTTGATTTGGGAACCTAGTTCTAAACTACACATTTTCAAATTTTTTTTTTTTTTTAGAAAAAAATGCTTTTAGAAAGCAAGTGTTGCTTTAGTTGAAGGCAGAGAGAAGAGCCAGGAGCCCCCTAGGCCCTTGTGTCCACAGTGGGGGCCTTGGTGCTGTGCGGGGCACACACTGAAAGGCCCTACCCACCCCTGGTGGTCTGTCTACACTCTGATCCTGCAGCCACCTGCTGATCTAGCCTGACCACCTGTAACCACAAGCAGCAACAGCCAGGCCTCCAGACCTACCCGTGTGCCCCCCCCCCCCCCCCAGCCCCATCTGGCCCGCGACACTCTCTTTCCTCTGCCTGTGTGATCACAGCCCGGTGTGTCTGGAGCCCCACAGCCGATGAAGTCTGCGGGGGACTTGCAGGGGGCACTTCTGCAGGACGCTCCGCTGCTCTTTGTGTCTCCTCCAGCATTTGACAGAATTGTTGGCTTTCTTGGGGCCCTCAGTCCCCCGTATAATGAATTTTAGATAAATCAGGCAAAAATGACTCAAATACTCAAGTGATTCACTCAATTCCCTCATGAGGAAGTATTTGTAAAATAGTCCCCATCCTTTTGTTTGCTAACTATTTGTGATTCTGCTTGCCTAACAGTAAGCACACAGATGAAGAATGCGAGCTTGGAGAGTAAGAAAACGGCCTTCTCTTGTGCTTAAGATGTGTTGAGACACACACCCTCCACGAAGCCCTGCCTTTGGTTTGGGTTCAGACAGTGGGTATTGGTTTGCTCTGTACTTCAGCTTTGTCTTCCTAAAGGAAGTCAAAGAGGACAGATGACTCTTTTGCTGCATCCCACACCACATGTGCCTGGGGGTCCTTCTCATCCTCATTTTCCTCCCAGTTTGCCCTAGAGGCTGTGGGAGTGCACACTTGTCTGATCACTCTGGAAAACAGTTCACAAGTTCCTTATGAACATTCTCCTACCCTATAACAGGGCTACCCAGGTGGCGCTGCTGGTAAAGAACACGCCAGATGCGGCTTTGATCCCTGGGTCAGGAAGATCCCCTGTAGGAGGGCACGGCCAGCCCACTCCAGTATTCTTGCATGGAGAATCCCATGGGCAGAGGAGCCTGGTGGGTACAGTCAGTGGGGTCACAGAGTCAGACGCAACTGAACATGTGTACACACGGGATTGGAGTGGGTGAGACGATTTGTCCGCAGGGGTGGCCTGGCCGCTGGACTCTCGGGTTTTCTGTGCCCTCCTGAGGTGGCTGTGTTTGGCACTGATCATCGACGGAACTCGTTTTCAGCAGGTTTAACTGTGGCGGGCCTGTCCTGTTCTTCAGCAGCAATGAAGCAGCAGGCTGATAGAGCTGTGTGTGCATGCGTGTGGGTCTAATGCTAAGTTGCTTCAGTTGTGTCTCTTTACGACCCCAAGGACTGTAGTATGTCTAATTAAGCTTTTATTTTACAGCAGTTTCAGATTTACAGAAAAGCTTCAGAAACAGTGCAGAGGGTCCCCACATACCCCACACCCAGTGACCCCTTCCAGTAACCTCCAACCTACGTAGGGTGTATTTGTTATAATCAATGAGCTGAGGTGAGAAAACTGTGGGGAGCGTGGTCGTGAGCACGGCCTCGGCAGGCGGGGTGAGGACGGAGCACCCCAGGAGAAGGCATGGTATGTGGAGAGCCAGGGAGTGGGCCTGAGCGGGGTGAGCTCAGGTACAGGAGCCCAGTGGGGCTGGGTGTAGGCTGACGGGGGAGGCTTTTCATGCAATAGGCGATTGTTCCGGGCACACAGGTGTGGCTCTTTTCCAAAGGGCTCTAACCCACATCCCCGACTTCTTCCTCGTCTCTTTTCTGACGTGGGGAAGGAGACGCCCTTTGCTGGACCCACCCTGAGAAGGTGCTCTGTATCGCTTCTTGACCTTTTGGCTAAGATCAAGTGTAGAATGTGCTCTGTAGGAGGTTTCCTACATGGACACACTCTGGTCTCACCTGTCTCCGTAATCAGGAACCCAGTCTATTTCTCTCTTACCACAGAGATCTGTGGGATTTATGGGGTTAATAAAGGACGCAGCTTTTACACTTATTAGAAATCACAAAGTCCCCCAGATGCACCATCCTACCAACGTTATAGTTGCTAAAAATACCCCACGACCACGGGTGAGCTCAGAGCAACAGATAGCCCACAGACTAATTTCATCCTTGGCAGAAGGCCACGCAGCCTCCAGACAGGATCAGAATCAAACTGGGGGCTGCTAAATATAGAAATATAAATTTGGGTTTGTTTGGAATCATTTGAAAACTGAAAGAACACATAAGGCCGTGATCAAGCCTGGTAGCGTCTTCCAAAGGCAGAGCTCACCTTAGTGTCAGTTGGTCCTGCACCCCCAGCCCCATTCTCAGCCCCTCAGTGGAAATATGAGGCCAGTCTCTGTGTCTGAAGTCGTAGCAGACTCTTGAAGCAGTCCAGGCTGGATATAGACACAATACCGTCATCTACTCCCAGGGCTGCGCTGAGGCCCTGGAGGCCGACTGACTTCACAGGTGACTTCACACTCCTCGGAGACCCTGGGCTCTCTGACCTCGTGTGTCTGCCTCTTTCCCGTCCAGACGGAGGACAAGGATCTGTCACTTCCCCTTGAAGTTTCACCCAGCACCGGGGTCCCACTGGGCAGGGCAGGACTGACTGGGAAAAGGGGAGAAGGAAAAGAGCTTCCTTGCAAGCATCCTGTCCTGCGTGTCCCTCTTGTTCAGTGTTTATGGTGAGAAGGTTCCTCAGAGCACAAACACACCTGCCCAGAGGAGCTTTGGATAGGTGGCAATGCAGGTGAAAGATGACCAGGTCAGGGGAGGAGAGTTGGGGGCTCACTCATGGTCCTGTTTGGGCACCCTCTCTAGATCCATCCCTGAGGAAGTCAGCACCATCAAGGTAAAGGGCTCTGGAGAACATGCCAGCACAACCGGCCAGTTTAACTGGCCCAGAGTTTCTCAAGTGGCTTCAGGCCACACACACATCTGTCCTCTGGCTGCCTCCCTCACCTCGCTCAGGACCACGCTCCTTGCCCATGTGCTTCTCTCACTCCAGCCCTTTGTCCTTCAGATACCCCCAATCCTGCATCTCTGGACCCTTGCCTTCTGCCCCCTGGGAAGCTGTTCCATCTGGTGCCTTTACAGCCTTCCTCTTTTCACTTAGAGGTCAGTTCAAATGTCACCTACTCTGAGAAGCTTTCCTGAAGCCATTCTACAACTGCTCTTTTAAATTTGATACCATCTCCCTGCTTTATCTCCTTTGATTTAACTCATTACTACCTATTATAGATCACATCACACTATATTATATCTTTGTTGTTATCTATTTTCCCGATGACTCAGAGCTGAAAAGCAACTCAAGAGAGCTGGCCTCCCACTGGAGAGATTGTAGAAATACCACCATCAATTAATAGAGCATAGATGTTCATTTTTATGCACAAGAAAACAACCCAGTCTTATGTGTAACTAAGCCTAAAAGAATGCCTCATAATAAGCATGACAACCATTCTCAAAAAGAATGCATAAGAAGGCATAGCGTCAAAATTCCCCGGGGCAAAAATTTGTATTTCTTTGAATCAAGATTGCCGTGAGAAATAGCAGCAGCCTCAGATATGCGGATGATGCCTCTCTAATGGCAGAAAGTGAACAGAGACTAAAAAGAGCCTCTTGATGAGGGTGAAAGAGGAGAGTGGAAAAGCTTGCTTAAAGCTCAACATTCAAAAAACTAAGGTCATGGCATCTGGTCTTATCACTTCATGGCAAACAAAAGGGGAAAATGTGGAAGCAGTGACAGTTTATTTTTTGGGACTCTAAAATCACTGCAGATGGTGACTGCAGCCAAGAAATTAAAAGATGCTTGCTCTTTGGAACGAAAGCTATGACAAACCTAGACAGTGTATTGAAAAGCAGAGACATCACTTTGCTGACAAAGGTCCATATAGTCAAAGCTGTGGTTTTTCCAGTAGTCATGTACGGATGTGAGAGTTGCACCATAAAGAAGGTTGAGCGCTGAAAAACTGATGCTTTCAAACTGGTGCTGGAGAAGACCACAACATTTTGAGAGTCCCTTGGACTATAGGGAGATCAAACCAGTCAGTCATGAAAGAAATCAACCCTACATATTCATTGGAAGGGTTGATGCTGAAGCTCCAATACTTTGGCCACCTGATGTGAAGAGCTGACTCATTGGAAAAGACTCTGATGCTGGGAAAGACTGAAGGCAAAAGGAGAAAGGGGCAACAGAAAATGAGATGGTTAGATAACATCACCGAATCAATGGACATGAATTTGACAAGCTCCAGGAGACAGTGAAGAACAGAGGAGCCTGGTGTGTTGCAGTCCATGGGGCTGTGACGAGTCAAACACGACTGAGCAACTGAACAACAACAACAAAGTTATGGAAAAGAATCCAGAATCAGTGAGAGCTTGGATCTGATGGAGTACGATGAGTACAGTGAGTGTGAAAGTCTGAGAGTGGAGCACCAGGTGACGGGGACAAGTGGTGGGGGCACCAGGGTCATGGGGGGAGGCTGGGAGTCCTGCAGGAGCAGAAGTCACTCAGGAAGGGACTCAGGAAGGGACTGCTCCTCCCAGCTGGGCTCCTCTCTGCAGCCTCACTGCACTGTCATCGTAACAGCCCTCGGGGCCACTTAAGTGTAAGAATTACTTTGCTACCGACATTGAGAAAAAACATATGGCAGATAGACCCAGTTCCCGCTCTCCAAATTACCCCAAATAAACAGAAGAATGTTTGAGGCCCCCGAGGGATATATAGGGAAAAGAAAAAGGCAAGTGCGAGGTAACAGCTGTGGCTGGGGAGGTGGGGGAGCCGTCTGCCCAGACGTTGCTGCATTCTGTCTCCAGGTCAAGCAGAAACTGCAAGCAGTAAATGCAACTGTCCCAATTTGTTTTCTCATGAAAATGTCAGCTTGAGCTCTTGAAGGAATCCTTTTCTTATGGCCCAAGCAAAGAAACCTTTTTTTATTGTTTGGCCCCTCAGGACAGAAGAGGCTTTTTGATCCTGTTCCATGTTTCCAGATTGCTGGTATCCTTCAGATTGGCTTACCCAGGGGGCTGATATAAATTTTTAGGTGGAGAAGCACGATGCTGACACATTTGTTTGGTTTAAGCCATAGCTGTCTCCAGGGCCCAGGAGGGATGGGCTTCTTGGCTTCCCCTCCGCCAGCCCCCCAGGTGAGACCCATGGCCGCAAATGGCCCTTTCTTGGCAAGACAGTTTAATGGCATGGGGCATGAAAGGGATATGGCTGCATAATTCTTGTTAATAAATGTCTTATTTAGTTACCTCATGCTAATTATTCACTAAGCAGAGGCAGTTGTAACTTGGAGCTCTGGTTTGAATGCTCCTTGAGCTTTTTCTTTCTCCCTTCCCTCCCCCCTCCTCCCCCTCCCCACTCCTCTGGACAGCTCTTCACCAAAGAAGAGAGCCCAGACCGTTGTCTGGCTCCGGAGAGAACCAGCAGCTATCACAGCTGGACAGGATGCCAGAGGTCACAGAGTCGGGTGATTTCCAAACCACTTTGAGGACTCTGAGGGTTTTCATGCTCAGCCTCTGGGATGGGATGGCATGGCTTGGTGGGCAAGGCCCCTGCGTCTCTGGTTCAGCTCCTGTGCCCTGATCCCGGTTCCCTTTGCACGTGTGCAATTTCGGGAGCAGGTTTTGTAAGGAGAAAAAGATTAGAATCCCGGGAGGGTCTAAAAACCACTGATGCAAATCAGGCCTTTCATTTACAGGTGAGGATGCTGAAGTCCAGAGAGGTAGAGTGATTTTCCTGGGTTGCACAGCTTCTTAGTAAGGGAGTCTGGACTAGGAGGCCTGTCCTCTCCCTGTTGCATGGCTTGGGATGGAGAGAGGAACCCAGAGAAGAGAGAGAAGGTGGGAAGAAGGAAGGTGATCAAATGTCCCTGTCTCTCTTCTGGCATGCAGAGCAAGATGGCTTCTTGAAACACCTCTCTGGCTACAGGCAGTGGTGTCTTAGTGTGCTTGCTGAGAACAACAGTGCAAAAGTGACCTGGCTCTGTGATCTGTCTAATTACTGAGTGAACACAGGCAGTGCCTGCTCTTGAGGCTTCAGGGTTTGTGGTGTCAGACCTGAGCTGGCTGCCAATTTCACTGTGAATGAAGTTCTCTATTTCAATAACAATATATTGAAGTTCTCTATTTCAATAACAATGTAACAATACAAAAAATGTATTGTTATTTTGGGGGTGGATTTCTGGGAAATATTTATGAAAATGGACACCAATTTTACCGTATTTCCCAGTAGAATGAATTTAGTCTTTGAGATGGAGTTATATTTAGGTCTATTGACTTAGGGTAAGTTTTACAGTAAAAAATTAGACGTAAATAAAAATATTCAGTATATTTTTGAAATCATTGCCTTTGTTACTCTTATTAAAACAAAACAGAATTTTCAAGAGTTAATAGAATTCTGTGGTTAGAGACTCTGGTAACTCACCTCTGCTCCTTGATAGCTGTGTGTGTTAAGTCACTTCAATCGTGTCTGACTCTTTGCGACCTCGTGGACTGTAGCCCACCAGGCTCCTCTTTCCATGGGATTTTCCAGGCAAGAATACTGGAGTGGGTTGGCATTTCTTTCTCCAGGGGATCTTCCTGACCCAGGGATTTAGCCCGGGTCTCTTACATCTCCTACTGGGGTGTGGGTTCTTAACCACTAGCGCCATTTGGGAAACCTCTGGATAGCTGTGTGATGTTGAGCAAATCACTTAACCTCTCTGAGCCTTGAACATCCCCCTCTGTAAAATAATGATAACAATAACTTCCCTTGTGCTCACTGACTGTGTTAATACATAAAGCCTTTACAACAGCACCCAGTGGGATTCACTATGCTTCATGAATCTCTTAACAATTTTAGAAGATTCTTGGTCTATATTTTAAATATTGTCTCTTCCCCATTCCACTGGGCCTTTTCCAAGACTCATAGCATGCCTTTTATGTTTCCATTTCTTTGTCTTTAGAAGGTCTTCTGGATAATGTCTTTGGTTCCATCCTTCAGCTCACTGAGATTCTGATGTACTCCATCCAATATGCTTTGTAACCCATTTGCGATGGAGACCACTAGCTGTATGCAATAAATTATTCTCTCCTTCTTTTGTGTTAATATGACTGTGGTTGGACACCTGCCTCCTCAGCTCTGCGGCATTTCCCAGACAGCTTAGAGTCGGTGTGGCTGGGTCATTAAGCTACATTCAGTTGATGTCAGTGGATGTAGTGTGGACAAGGGGCATGTCTCTTCCCACAGCCTGTCTCCTCTTGGTAAGACGAAAAGTGTGTAAAGCTCCACGGTGCATAAACTCATGACTTACAGTGGGATTAGTTTAAAAATGGAGGGAAAAGCATTTTGACCCTTTATAGCAGTTCAGCCTTGTCACAATACCTAAGCATGTAATCATTTTTCAAGTCGTTCATTTTCTGGGGGGAGGAGGTATTTATAGAAGTAATAGTTTAAAAAGGATTGGAAAAAAAACTATTCTATCATCTGTGCCCATGACCAGATGATGTTAATGTCTTAGGGGGTGGATGAGAAGCAAGATGGAGGGGACCTGTGACCCTGAATACCTGCATGGAGCAGAGCTGCCTCCCAACATGAAATGCTCAACTCAGTCTATGACATCAGAGCAAAATGCACACTCCTCTTTTTTAATGGATTGAATTATTATTGCCAGATCTCTTCCTGTGGCTGTTGAGCCTTACCCAGTGCATGCCCATCATGTTTTTCATTCTATTGAGTCTACATTTGACTTCTTGAAATTATGTTTTGTTCTTTTTTCAAATCTCTTTGGTTGTTGTTGTTTTTTTTAATAGGTTCTCATTCCTTGATCATGTTTGAAAGCCTCTGTTATCTTTTAATCTTTCAACATTTGCTGAAATAAAGTCTTCAGCATCAAGATACAGCAGATACAAACTTTCAGACAGGTGAAATATCACCAGATGCCGATACTGATCAGGAATTTCTGAGAACTTGTTCTGCAACACTTAGATTCTTTCAACTACTTAAAATTTTCTTATGTATTTATTTTTGGCTGTGCACGGGCTTTCTGTAGTTGCAGCAAGTGGGGCTGCTCTCGAGTAGTGGTGCTCAGGCTTCTCACTGCGGTGGCTTCTCTCGTCGTGTAGCACAGGCTCTAGGGCACGTGGACTCAGTAGCTGTGGCTCTTGGGCTCCAGAGTGCGGGCTTAGTAGTTGTGACGCACAGGCTTAGTTGCCTTACAGCACGTGGAATCTTCTCTGTGGCACATGGACTCTTTCCCATGGATCAAACCCATGTCTCCTGCATTGGCAGGCAGATTCTTAACCACTGGACCACCAGGGAAGTCCTCTTTCAACTACTTCAAGAATAGGAAAGGATTCAGAGAGATGGCGAGAAAAGGTTTCTATGACAAAGAGCTCTTTAGAAAAATCAATATTGAAGGCTCCATTTTCTGTTCACACCAGAGAGGATCCTGCATCAAAATCGGTGGCGAGCGGAACAAAGGCCACCCGTGGGGACAGTGGATGTCCAGGTAGACTTTGGCTAATCCATGTAAACATTGATTGAAGATCTCTTTGTTTCTCTCTCCTTGAATTGGCTGAGATTGAACATCATCAAAACAGTTGGTATTTGTTTTCTGGGGCTTCCATAAAAAAGCACAACAAACTGGTACCTTAAAACCACAGAAATATGTTGCTTCATAGTTCTGGAGGCTGAAAGTCCAAATTCAAGGTGTCAGCAGAGCCACATGTCCCCTGAAGGCTCTAAGGGCAGATTTTCTTTGTTTCTTCCAGCTTCTTGGAGCCCAAATGTTCCTTGACGTATGGCAACAGGACTCCAACTTCTGCTCCCTGTCTTCAGGTTCTTTGGTGTCTGTGTCTTCATGTCTTTCTCCTCTGTGTGTGTGTCCGTGTCCAGATTTCCTCTTCTTACAAGGATCCCAGTCATGTTGGGTTAGGGGCCCACCCACTCTGGTACAGTCTCGACGAAACTACTTACGTCTGCAATAACCCTGTTTCCAAGTAGGGTCACCTCTGATGCTGGGAGTTAAGGATTCAACATATCTTTTGAAGACACAATTCCACCCATAGCACAGAGAGGAAAAGTAGAGGGGGTGGAGGATGAGAATTCCACAAGAAGGATGAGAGGTCCATCATCTTGGTTCTGCTTCCCATAACCCCTGCTTCTCCTCTGCTTGGCTCGTCCAGTTCCCTAGTGACTCAATGAAGTTTCAGTGTAAACTGTCTCCTTCAAAAACTCCTGACCCTCCCACTCCTGCCTGATTCTTGTGCCCCATTGCTGCAGACTGCCTTCCCTCCCTCACCTGTGCCCCATCACACCTCTGGTCTCCCTACCCAGTTCCTGCTCACCTTCCTTGCTCAGCTGGCCATGCAGACAGTCACAGCCCTGACCCTCCTTCCCCTCCTGCAGCGTACAGACCTTTTCCTCTCGGGCTGTGTTCCCAGCACACAGTGAGCCTCCCAGCTCCAGAAGCCTTGCCCCAGGGTCCCTTTCCTCCCTGACCTCCCCGATGAAACCATCTGCTGGATGCCGAGCCCTGGCCATCTGCTGGAGAACCGCTTCCGCATCTCAGAGCTTAGCATCCTGGGTGAGGAATCTCACTGTAGACCTTGAGATGGTCAGCATTTTTCCTCCAGGGCTGGTGTGGCATGGTACACATTTATCAACACACAGGGACCAGGTCTTTTAAAGGGGGAGGAGAGAGCTGGAGAAACAATGTTAGGAAATCTGTGTGTGAATGAGCCTCAGCGGAGAACCAGAGTTCAAACACAAAATTCACGTTTTTGTTTTTCTCCCCTAAACCTGTGAGCCAGTCTGAATTTTTCTTTTTTTCATCTGAACACATTGTCTAGATATATCTTGACCCATCCCTTTCTTGAAGGAATGCAGCCAACAGCTCCTTCCTCCCTGTAAAGCAATTCTCTAAATCAAAACCAACTTTTAAAAAGTGATTCACAGTTGAAAGAACCATTTTCAGATGCTACAAAAAAGCCATTCAGACATGAGGCTGTCCTTCTCATCTGCCCTAATGAAGCTGTGGTTTAAAATTTTGGAAAAGTTCTTGGACAATTCTGCACCACTGTAGGGACATCTGGATGCATGTGTGTGTGCTAAGTCGCGTCAGTCGTGTCCGACTCTGCGACCCCACAGACTGTAGCCCACCATGCTCCTCTGTCCATGGGATTCTCCAGACAGGAATACTGGAGTGGGTTGCCGTGCCCTTCTCCGTGCCCTTCCCTGACCCAGGGATCAAACCTCTTATGTCTCCTGCATTGGCAGGTGGGTTCTTTACCGCTGAGCCTCTGGGAAGCCCGGGGACTTCCAGATAGGGCCATTCAAAGTAGAGTTTTGTAACAATATTTTGTCTGTAACAGAAATCTCCTGGAAAACTGATTCTTTGCTTGAAACAAATTATACAGTATGAGACAATATATGTGTGCCTTGGAGAAGGGCATGGCAACCCACTCCAGTATTCTTGCCTGGAGAATCCCATGGACAGAGGAGCCTGGTGGGCTACAGTCCATGGGGTCACAGCGTCAGACATAGCTGAGCGACTAAGCACAGCACGGCAGAGCACATGTGTGTGCCTAGACTAATGTTTTGGCTTGAAACTTATGGCCACTGTGGTTTCAGGGGCAGGTTGGTAGCTGGGGAGGTGGGGTTGACTGGTTCTGTAGGGGTTTGTCTCTTGGGCATTTAGCATCCATCTGTCTCCCTCTTCCCCCCAGTGCAGCCGGATGTCTCTCTGGGAAGCCTCCCACCTGCATGGCCTGTCTACCCCACATTTTTTTGGAGCTCCAGGGCTAGCCCTGTGTGGAGTAAGCCAGTCCAGGACACCCCATCTTCCTTGCTTCAGCTTGTTGGCCCACAGTACCCCTTTGTCCACGGGGACTGGTACTAAGGGCTCAGGGGGTATGAAAATCAGTCCCTTTATGGGATGCAGTTCTCATCTGTGGCTGTGAATGAGGAAGCACAGAGCCCCCGTTCCTGCTGCCAGCAGCCACTTTACCATTAGGACAGAAATACATCTGAGGATAAACTTGATCTGGGCAAAAATGAAAAAAATAAATGCAGGGGATCTTGTCGGGGGAGTGCGAGTAGAGAGGAACAGACAGTAAACATAAACAAATCAAGGCAGATGCACGCAAATAAATTAACCAGGGTCATGCAGTGGTGGTGACCAGGCTGATGTTAGACCACGGCTATGACTGGATGGGCAGAGAAGCCTGTACCACAGGCCTACCATGAAGGCTTGGAGCTAAACAAGAGCTATTTCATGCTGTTCGGGGAATTTACCATGTGCCTTTGCAGCAGGCTTCAGCATCAAATATGTACAGGCCAATTTCTTGATTGTGACCTGAGGACCTGTCTGATCCCTCACAGCCCTCCTGGTCTCGAGTACCAAAATCCTGCGTGGTGTCTTGTTCCCTTCTGTGGACAGACTTTTCAGCTTTTGCAGTTTACCACAGAGGAGCATATGCACTAAAGACAGAAAGGCCCCTGCCTCACACTTAGATGGTGTGAGCTGGAAAAGAGGGAAAGACACATCCATCTCACAGCTTCTGCTCGCAGGCCTGCCAAGGAGTGTGGTCTGGATGGCAGACTTTCCACTGTGTGCGGGGCTGGGGGGAGCGGTGATGCTATAACGGCCCCACCCCACCTGCTGTCGTCACACCATGCAGAAGGCCCGGTCTTCTCAAGAAGGTCAAGAAACCCTAGAGAACAGTGATGGATGAAGGCAGGGATGGTGAGAGAAATATGAAAAGAATCAAGACTGTTTCTCCTGGAGAAGAGAAGCAGAAAAGGAGACAACTCCCATAGTAGCCAGACTGGGAGACCTTGTCTCTTTTCTGTTTGCTTATCTGGAAAATGAAGCGGATAAACTGTCATCCACACAGTGGTTTTCAGCCCCAAACTCTGTGATCCTGGGGCTAATATCCACATGTATGAAAAATATTTATGTACAAGGTCGTGGTTGCGTTCCTGACTCCATTGCAACAGAAGGAAAAAAAAAAAAATGAGACCACAGGCCAAATTTCTTGACCTTGAGAGTTGTTGCAATAGTGGAAGAAAATGGAGTTTTAAAATCCCAATTCCCAGAAATATATCAGAAAACGATACCTTGTTATTTTTCTGGGATGGAATAATCCCAAGAATCCACTCCCTAAAAGTGTGAATTTGAATTGTCTGGAGGTTAATATGCTAAAATGTAAATACAGTGTCCTAAGTTCATAAAAAAATTTCTTGCACAGTAACAGGGAGGTCTGAGATGACTTCTCTTAACATATTCGCTGTGCATTTTAAAAGTATCGAAGCTGTGAATCCCTCTTAAAAGGGGGTGTCCTCCAAGCTGGGCAAGTGGGGTTTGTGATGCTGAGATGAGCAAAGATGAAGATTGGGGAGCATTAGAGTTTCTTTCTTTTACGAAAACAATGAGTTTAAAGGGTGTGGGAAAGAGTTAATGACCCACAAGATGTCAAAGTCCTAATCCCAGGGGTGTGTGACTATTTCAGGTGGCTAAAGAGCTTCTGTAGGGCTTCCCAGGTGGCGCTGGTGGTAAAGAACCTGCCTGCCAGTGCAGGCGACGTAAGAGTCTCAGGTTTGATCCCTAGATTGGGAAGATCTCCTGGAGGAGGGCATGGCAGCCCATTCCAGTATTCTTGCCTGGAGAATCTTATGCACAGAGGCTACAGTCCATGGGGTCCCAAACAGTCAGACATGACTGAAGTGAGTTCACACATATGCACACAAAGAGATTCTGCAGAGGAGTGTCAGATGAGAAGTTTGTCCTGGGTCACTCAGATGGACCTGGTATAATCCCAGAGGTCCTTAAAAGACAGAAGAGAGTGCCAGGAGGGTCAGAAAAGGAGACGTGAGGATGGAAACAGGTTGGAAGGGTGTTAACTGCTGGAAGGGGCATAAGCTGAGGACTCAGGAGTCCCCGGACCTGGAAGGGACAAGCAAATAGATTCTCCTTTAGAGCTGCTGGAGGCCTGACCCTTCTCTTGGCCCAGGAAAACCCATTCTGGACTGCTGACCTCCAAATGTATGTAAGATAATACTTCTTGGCTGTCTTAAGCCACTTAGTGAATAATAATTTGTTACAGCAGCCAGAGGAAACTCATACAAAGAGAAAAACCATGATGGATTGATGTAAGAAAACAAAATGGAAAAAAAAAAAGTGCTTAAGAAAAGGAGCAAGAGAGGGAAGATAGGTGGAACTGGAGACAAGGAGCCGGGCTTGTGAGGGGGAAGGGCTGGGCACTGGAGGCTGCTCTGTCCTGGGTGCCTGAGGTGGGGAGGACACGGGTACAGAACATTGCGGTGAGGGGAGCGGGAGGGTGCTGAGCCCAACAGCCAGGCCATCTTCTGCCTCCCTGTCTCAGGCTGCGTTCCTGGAGAGCAGAGCTGAGACAGGTGTCAGTGTGAGTGGTTAAGCTGAGAGTGAAGGATGGGAGCGAGAGAGGAGCAAACAGAGAAGGTGTGGGAGGTGAGCTGGGATGCAGTACTGAGGCTGTTACCCTCAGAGAGCCCACTGCCCGATCCTGACTAGGGCACCAGTTCCTGAGGAAAGAGCTTTATTGTAGGTCAACTATAGGCAAGGAGTCAGGAATCAGGGCTTGAATCCATCTCCAGATCCAGGGTTTGGGATGAAATCTAAGGGACTGGGGGAAATTTTAAACTTGGAAGTGAAGTCATGCGTTAGAGTCGTTTCACCTGGCATCACTAATCAAGGTTGCTTTAAGACTTGCATGTTCTCCAAGGGGTGTGTGTGTGTTTGTGTGTGTGTGTACACTCAGTCATGGCCAACTCTTTTGTGACCGTGTGGACTGTAATCCTCCAGGCTCCTCTGCCCATGGGATCCTCCAGGTAAGAACACTGGAGTGGGTTGGCATGCCCTCCTCCAGGGATGGAACCCACATCTCCTGCATTATAGACAGATTATTGCAGAGCCACCTGGGAAGTGGGTCCAAGGGTCCCTAAGCAGCCTAATCAGGAAGACTGGGATCATCTGGGTCTAATTTGGGCTGAACTGGTTAGGACTGAGTAGGACCACTGGCCTTTCCGCTGGCCACGCGAGAGTGTCTGGTGCCTGTGCAGGAGGAGTCTCACTCCTACAGACAATCAGCTTTCCCCATGCTTCCCAGGGGTGTGCCCGCTTAAATACTGCTGTCCCTGGCGTAAAGATTCACTGAGCATGGCCTCACCCATTAAAACAAGACCCAGTTTCCCCATCAGGAAGCTTCTGTAAGCCTCTTATCCTCCATCAGAGGGCAGACAGACTGAAAACCACAATCACAGAAAACTAACCAATCTGATCACATGGACCACAGCCTTGTCTGACTCAGTGAAACTATGAGCCATGCTGGGTAGGGCCACCCAAGATGGACTGGTCATGGTGAAGAGTTCTGATAAAACGTGGTCTACTGGAGAAGGGAATGGCAAACCACTTCAGTATTCTTGCCTTGAGAACCCCATGAACAGTATGAAAAGGCAAAAAGATAGGACAATGAAAGATGAACTCCCCAGGTTGGTATGTTCCCAATATGCTACTGGAGATCAGTGGAGAAATAACTCCAGAAAGAATGAAGAGATGGAGCCAAAGCAAAAACAACAGCCAGTTGTGCATGTGACTGGTGATGGAAGTAAAGTCTGATGCTGTAAAGAGCAATGTCGCATAGGAATCTGGAATGTTAGGTCCATGATCAATGCAAATTGAAAGTGGTCAAACAGGAGATGGCAAGAGTGAACTTTGTCATTTTAGGAATCAGTGAATTAAAATGGACTGGAATGGGTGAATTTAACTCAGATGACCATTATATCTACTACTGTGGGCAAGAATCCCTTAGAAGAAATGGAATAGTCATCATAGTCAACAAAAAAGTCCAAAGTGCAGTACTTGGATGCAATCTCAAAAATGACAGAATGATCTCTGTTTCCAAGGGAAACCATTCAATATCACAGTAATCTCAGGCTATGCCCTGACCAGTAATGCTGAAGAAGCTGAAGTTGAATGGTTCTATGAAGACCTACAAGACCTTCTAGAACTAAACCCCCCCAAAATGTCCTTTTCATTATAGGGGACTGGAATGTAAAAGTAGGAAGTCAAGAAATACCTGGAGTAACAGGCAAATTTGACCTTGGAGTACAGAATGAAGCAGGGCAAAGGCTAATAGAGTTTTGCTAAGAGAACACATTGGTTGTAGCAAACATCCTCTTCCAACAACACAAGAGATGACTCTACACATGGACATCACCAGATGGTCAACACCGAAATCAGATTGATTATATTCTTTGCAGCCAAAGATGGAGAAGCTCTATACAGTCAGCAAAAATAAGACTGGGAGCTGACTGTGGCTCAGATCATGAACTCCTTATTCCCAAATTCAGACTTAAATTGTAGAAAGTAGGGAAAACCACTAGACCATTCAGGCATGACCTAAATCAAATCCCTTACAACTATTCAGTGGAAGTGATGAATAGATTCAAGGGATTAGATCTGATAGACAGAGTGCCTGAAGAACTATGAATGGAGGTTCATGACATTGTACAAGAGGCAAAGATCAAGACCATCCCCAAGAAAAAGAAAAGCAAAAGGGCAAAATGGTTGTCTGAGGAGGCTTTATAAATAGCTGTGAAAAGAAGAGAAGAGAAAGGCAAAGGAGAAAAGGAAAGATATACCGATTTGAATGCAGAGATCCAAAGAATAGCACGGAGAGATAAGAAAGGCTTCCTCAGTGATCATTGCAAAGAAATAGAGGAAAACAATAGAATGGGAAAGACTAGAGATCTCTTCAAGAAAATTAGAGATACCAAGGGAATATTTCATGCAAAGATGGGCTCAATAAAGGACAGAAATGGAATGGACCTAACAGAAGTAAAAGATATTAAGAAGAGGTGGCAAGAATACACAGAACTGTACGAAAAAGATCTTCATGACCCAGATAATCACAATGGTGTGATCACTCACCTAGAGCCAGACATCCTGGAATGTGAAGTCAAGTGGGCCTTAGGAAGCATCACTACGAACAAAGCTAGCAGAGGTGATGGACTTCCAGTTGAGCTACTTCAAATCCTGAAAGATGATGCTGTGGAAGTGCTGCACTCAGTATGCCAGCAAATTTGGAAAGCTCAGCAGTGGCCACAGGACTGGAAAAGGTCAGTTTTCATTCTAATCCCAAAGAAAGGCAATGCCAAAGAATGTTCAAACTACTACACAATTTCACTCATCTTACACACTCGCAAAGTAATGCTCAAAATTCTCCAAGTCAGGCTTCAACAGTATGTGAAACATGAACTTCCAGACATTCAAACTGGATTTTGAAAAGGCAGAGGAACCAGAGATCAAATTGCCAACATCTGTTGGATCATCAAAAAGCAAGAGATTTCCAGAAAAAAGTCTACTTCTGCTTTATTGAATATGTCAATGCCTTTGACTGTATGGATCACAACAAACTGTGGAAAATTCTTAAAGAGATGGGAATATCAGACCACCTGATCTGCCTCCTGAGAAATGTGTATGCAGGTCAAGAAGCAACGTTAGAAGTGGACATGGAACAACAGACTGGTTCCAAATTGGGAAAAGAGTATGTCAAGGCTGTATATTGTCATCCTGCTTATTTAACTTGTATGCAGAGTACATCATGAGAGATGCTGGGCTGGATGAAATACAAGCTGGAATCAAGATTGCCAGGAGAAATATCAATAACCTCAGATATGCAGATGACACTACCTTTATGGCAAAAAGCAAGTAAGAACTAAAGAACCTCTTGATAAAAGTGAAAGAGGAGAGTGAAAAAGCTGGCTTAAAACTCACCATTCAGAAAACTAAGATCATGGCATCCGGTCCCATCACTTCATGGCAAATATATGGGGAAACAGTGGAAACAGTGACAGACTATTTTTTGGGCTCCAAAATCACTGCAGATGGTAACTGCTGCCGTGAAATTAAAAGATGCATGCTCTTTGAAAGAAAAGCTATGACCAACCTAGACAGCATATTGAAAAGCAGAGACATTACTTTGACAACAAAGGTCCATCTAGTCAAGGCTATGCTTTTTCCAGTAGTCATGTATGGATGTGAGAGTTGGACTATAAAGAAAGCTGAGCACTGAAGAATTGATGTGTTTGAACTGTGGTGTTAGAGAAGACTCTTGACAGTCCGTTGGACTACAAGGAGATCCAGCCAGTCTATCCTAAAGGAAACCAATCCTGATTTCATTGAAATTCCATTTCATCCCAATTCATTGGAAGGACTGATGCTGAAGCTGAAACTCCAATACTTTGGCCACCTGATACAAAGAACTGATTCATTTGAAAAGACCCTGATGCTGGGGAACATTGAAGGTGGGAGGAAAAGGAGATGACAGAGGATTAGATGGTTGGATAGTATCAATGACTCATTGGAAATGAGTTTGAGTAAACTCTGGGAGTTGGTGGTGAACAGGGAGCCTGGGATGCTGCAGTCCATGGGGTTTCAAAGAGTCGGACATGACTGAGTAACTGAACTGAACTGAACTGTCCCTGGTGTTCTAGAAGGTCAATTTCAAGTCTGTTGTTCTGTCCATGTGCTGGGCTGCTTTGTGAATAAAACCCTCTGCTGCAAATATGTATGTCTCAACATTAGGTTGTTGCATGTTAGGAGAGCGAACCTGGTTCAGAAGCTAATGGGCTGGCCTGGAATCAGTCCACAGACACTGCTTGAGCTGCTGGAAGCTGAATTTCCATCTCGAAGGATTCCTTACTTCACAAAAGGCAGTGGTGGCAATGCTTCTGCTTGCTTCCGTTCTAGAGATGGAGGGTTCTTGGCTCTGTGGAGTCCTGGAGGTGTGGGTTTCTGTCTCGTACAGGAGTGGTACTGTCTGTAACGTCTAATAACCTGAGTCTTAATTACAGCAACAAGCTGTTGAAGGAGACAAAACCAGTTGAAGCCGGTGCTGTTTCAAGGGGGCCACCAACTCACCTCCTGACCAGGGCAGTGGCAGCAGCCGGGTCGCAGGGCCCCTGCTTTCGGCCCGAGCAGCCTCTGCAGGCTCTTCTACTCCATAGGCTTATTCTTATTAACCAGCTGCTCCTTCCACCTGCATCTCACTGTTGGTGACTGTTCCTTCTGTCAAACCATCAGATGGACAGCTGCCCTGAGAATCTGAGTGCTGCGTGGAGACCGAAGGCCATCTGGAGGGAGGTCTCTCCCGACTTGGTCACAGAGCACAAGGAGACTGAGAGGAGTGGCGCCAGGAGGTAGGTGGACTCTAATGACCGTCCACCTTCTGGTTGCTGGCGGTCAGTGTGCTGAGGCCAGGGTCTGGGCGTTGCTACTCAGTGTTGCCTCCATGGGCACCTGTGGCTCTCCCATTCTTACCCCGTGTCCCCCTGGCTCTGTTCTTCCTGGGTTCTTGTACGACTCGAGTGACGGGCGTGCCATTGGCTTCACGTGCTCACCGGCATTACGGGAACAGGCCTGGTCACACTTCAAATTAGATCCTAGAAGCCCATGTGGACGCCCTGCCCCTCCTCACGCACTCTGGCGTTTTTGACTCTTCATCCTGGTTCATCCATTCCATTCATTCTTTTCCGTGTAATAACCCTTCCTCTGATTCATGATGGGCGTTATCTGGAGGGGGTGCCTTGCCCCTGTGACTTTGGTTCCCAGTTCAGTGATGTTTGTTCTGAGAGGGGTCTTTCTCTAATTGTGTTTCATTTGTGAGATCTCCTGGCATTTTATAAACATACGCCCATGAACAGGAAAGTCCCCTGGTGGGTGCGGGCACTTCAGCTCCTGGGCGGTAGGATCTTGCCCGACTCTTCTGTGACCTTCTTGCATCACTAGTATCAGGACCCAGCGTGGCCGCTTCTCACTTGGTCTGGATGTGAAAGCCGCCCAACCCCAGCCCGTGGGGTTCCCCAGGAGCCCTGGTCAGGTGCCCCCCAGGCCACCTGCCCCCTCACTCACTCATGGTACCTGCCATCTTGTCTACTACTCGGGTCGGCTGGCTTGTTGCCCTGTGTGGTCACTTGCCTGGTAGATGTCAGTCTCTGTGTGTGTCCTGTCCTCCAGACACAGCTCATCCAGCAGGGGGTTAGCAGAGATGCAGGGGGAGGGGTGGCGGTGTGAAGCCCAGCACTCGAATCTGAACATCTGGGGTGGATGTTGTGGCTTTGCTACATTCTAAACTTCTCCTTTCCACATCTTGGATGTGGAGAGAGGACCTGGCCAACCTCGCAACTGCATCGAAACAGTTGTGAGAATCTAAATCTGAGTTGTACTCAGAATACTAGGTGTTCCTGGCAGCTGAGGAGGCAGTGAGAGAATGTTCCTAACACTTTGTTCTAGCAGCTTCTAGCCGCCAGGAAGAGAAGGGAAGCTTGCAGAAGCACAGGCTTGAGCTGGTGGAAGAGGATGGGAGGCGGTGGTGGAGACCCTGCTCCGTCCTCCCAGCGTTGGCAGGCGGAGTGCCTGCTGTGTGGTCTGGCCCTGGGCTCCTCCCCTCCCTGCCCAGAGCAGGCTGCCTGTGAGGCTCGAGGGCACTCAGAGGGAACGTAGCCTCCTCTCCTAACTGTCTTCCTCCTCTCTTCACGTAGAACATCATTTCCGCAGTAGTGGAAGCAACTCTGTCTTAGCTGTATGCATCTGGATTTTTGTGTCCAGAAAAAGAGAGTGGATGCTGGGACCTCAGTGACCTTCCAGGCTCTACACCTGTCAAAGGTGCAAACCGTGCCAGGGCTGCTTCTGAAGTTTCAGGGTGGCCGTGCCTAGTAGTGGTGAGCCCAGAACATGGTCAGAGGAGCATGATGGAAGAGTCATGTGCTCTCAGGATGTGGGCCTCCACCCGCCGCTGGTCCCAGCTCAGACAATTGGCAGCAGGCAGGACTGGGTCAGAGGTCCTGGTTTCCTGCTGGCCATTCGAGGTGCTTTTCTGGCTTCTATTTGACTGAGAACACAAGGAGACAAGTGTCTGTCCCATTTTAAAGCCAGGATAGAGCACAGTGACAGAAACACGAGAGGGTTTCTGTGTCCCAAAGTAGGGCTTCCAGGTAAAGTACAGAAAGTTTAACTTGCATTTCACATCATTGTTGAATGAATGTTTGGTGTTAAGTATATCCCAAGTATGTGTTTAAGATAGATTTGGGGCTTCCTTGGCGGCTCAGACAGGAAAGAATCCACCTGCAATGTAGGAGACCTGGGTTTGATCCCTGGGTCGGAAAGATCCCCTGGAGAGGGTAATGGCCACTCACTCCAGTATCCTTGCCTGGAGAATCCCATAGACAGAGGAGCCTGGTGGGCTACAGTACGTGGAGTCACAAAGAGTCAGAAAGAGAGACTAACAATTTTCACCTTTTTTGATGCTAAGCATTTACTGCTTATCCGAAATTCCAGTGGAATGGTATGTCCTACACTTACATTTAGCTAAATCTGGCAACCCCACCAAAGAAGAAATTCACATTGAGAATGTTTATCAGACTGAATTATGGCTGCGCAGCCCTGTCCTGAGTCTGCACTTAGAGGCAGAGTCTGCGTCTTTTCTGGGAGTTCTTAGGACCACGGCTACATCTGGAGCAGTGCCAAACCTCCATGTGAGACCAGAGCATTTCAGTCACTGGTCCACAGTCCTGATGTTCACAGCTGGTAGACAAAATACTGAGATGTTTGGCAGGGCCGCCCGGCTGTCCCCTGGAAGTCTGGCATCTCACGGCCACAGGTTTCCAGCTCGCCCTGTCCTGGGACAGTGTCTTCCACTCAGTTCTCTGATCTGTGAGGCCCCTGCTCCCCCTGATCCTCTCCCACCAGACCTGGGACATGCTACCAGATTCTTCAAGGATGCAGCCGAAGTCTGGACGTGCTTTGCATTTTGTTCGTTTCTTGGCCCTGGACTCCCATGTACGTACAGTTGTTTTACTTCAGTCTGCTGATAAAGCTCAGGCTTCTCCAGACTTCTACTTAGTCTCTGTGATGTAGGAAGCCCAGAAAGAAAATCATGTTTTTTTTTTTGTTGTTCTCCCTCAGAGCACAATGAACTGACATAAATCCTGTCCGTGTGCTAACACTCTGACCCCAGTAAGAAGATGGATGAGAACAGTGATTTCAAACAGCACGGGAAGCCCCCAGCAGGTTAGAGCTTCTTCTGGGAAAAAGGCATTCATTGTTTCAACTGTTCATTCAACCAACTTCACTGCCCCCTGTACAGGGCAGCGGTGGGATGCAGAAGCTGGAGATGTGGCCTCTGTGGTGGGTCTGCCTGGATCCCCTTCTCAGCTCTGTGACCCATTCATTAGTTGTATACCTGTGGAAGGTTAGTGGGCTCCATGTCTTCTGTAAAATAGGATTAACAGCATGCGGTCGTTGTGAGGATTAAACAAGAATTCATGGACCTGCTTAAGGACGATGTCTGACATTTAGTAAGTACTTAACAATGTTAGCTGTTACAGCAGATACATAGCCGCTGTACAGATACTTGGATCTCAGAAAGGGCAGGCTCTTGTCTGTAGAGGTAAGATTCAGAGTTATTGCTTGGCAGAACCTTGTTCTGAGTCATGATATAAGAGATTTGTCCTGGGTCTCATAACTAGTCATGATCACCTCATTCTCTTTGGCTGGCCGGTGGTCTAGGAATGGCCCTGATACAGAGTTCTTGCCAAAGAGATACAAATGGGTACCTTCTTGTTGACAATCCTGGAAAATCTTGCTTTCCTGATTTAAAAGCAAACAACAAAAACCAGAAGACCTTTTGGCCTGGAACACATTTATGATGCTTGGAAGTATAGCAGCCATTTTATGACTCTGAGGTCACAGAATGAAGACAAAGGGTGTTTTGCTAAAGGTGATTTTTTTTTTTAAAGAACCCAGTTTTTTAAGGGTATATTTAAGTAACTCCACCAGATTACCTACCCCCAAACTTCTTACCAAATGAGAAAAATTAACATGTATTTTTCAAAGCCACTGTAACCAAATTACCACTTTTAGCTAAATGGATTTTTTTTCACTGATACAGCCAAATTAAGACATGCAGTCTCTTTCTTCAATGAAGTCATAGCCAAACAAAGAGAAAAGGCATGCATGACGAAACAAACTAGCAAAGTGCTTTGTGCACACAGGAGAGGAAGAGCTCATGGGTGATGGGGGCGTCTTTTCGGGTTATAAAGAGTTCTGACCTTGTAAGGTAGACTCTTGATGCCAGGGCATGGACCTCTCACCATCACCTGGTTCTCAAGACACCTTTCTAGAGAAAGGAGAAGTCCCCACCTAAGTACAGTTGCCAGCCTGGGCCTTGCATCTAACCTCTGAAATGGGAGCAGTCTCGGGGGACTGAGCCCTTAACCTGTGGGGTCTGTGCTGACCCTGGGGAGTTAGGGTCAGAGTTGAATTAACAATCAACAATTGGTGTCTGGAGACTTGAGGGGGGGGTTAGTTGGGGAAAATCCCCATGCATTTGCTGTCACAAGTGTTGTGAGAAGAGAAAAGGAAATACACTTTTGGGGGACTGTTGCTGTTTTGGTTGTTACCCTTGCTAGGAGGGCTGTGTGTGTTGGCTTGAGTTAAAGGTGGAGGACAAAATGATGGCGAGAGAGGAACGGGACAGGCTGGAGACTGAAGACCTCACAGAAGGCCTCCTGGAGAAAGGTGTGCGTGCAGAAACTGGCCAGAGAGCAGACACGAGGAGGAGTCGGGTGAGAGTAGAGCGGCTGATGGAGCAACAGCTTTGCGTATGGCATGGGGTTCAGAACTGGCCTGCCCGGTACCAGGAAGACCCCTGAGTCCCTGAAACAGGAACACGATGATGGGGGAAGAGTCATTTGCCAGATGTGGGCATAGCATTGACTAAAGTATCAAGCAGTCAAAAGAAATCTTCAAAACTCTTTAGAGGCGTAATGGGCCACTTGAAGTATCTGAGTCAGTCTGGGGCTCCAGTTTGCTGTCTTGTAATAAGTTCTTATCAAGTTTCTGCTGCAGATAACTGAAAAGTGTAAGCCTTGCTGGGGTAATGTCTTAGCTACACCACTGATTTTTCTCACTCAACCAGGAAGTGGTTTCTGTGTCTTAGAGATGAGCTCCATGCTTGTTTTTATGTTAGATGTTGCCTCGCTACGTTGCAAGAGCTTGATGTTGCCTCGATACATTGGCCTGTCTCTAGAAAAAGCGAAATCAACTGAAATGGAAAAGTTAGGCAGTACGGCAGTTTGTGTAAGAGTTTTTAAGTCTTAAAGAGTTAAGTGGGTGTCCTGCACTGATTTAGAGCTTTACGGGTGTTAGTCCTAAAGTCTTGTCTGTTTGTGATCCCGTGCACCGTAGCCCTCCAGGCTCCTCTGTGGAATCCTCCAGGCAAAAATTCTGGAGTGGGTAACCATTCCCTTTTTGAGGGGATCTTCCAGACCCAGGGATCGAACCCAGGTCTCCTGAATTGCAGGCAGATTCTTTACCATCTGAGCCAAATTAAGTCGATTCTGAGAAACTCTGATGAGGTTGATACTAGCTCCATTTAACAGATGAGAAGCTGAGGCTCAAAGAGTTTTGGAATCACAGGTTAGGGTGCATCACAGGGCTGTTAAATCCATGCGACAGAACCTGTGATCTTCACTACACTGTGCTGCTTCTCTGTTTTTACACGAAACTGCCAAAAACTAGGATAGAGTCCCCAGGGCATGTCCCCACTTCATAGTCTGGATGCTTCCAAAAACTAGGATAGAGTCCCCAGGGCATGTCCCCACTTCATAGTCTGGATGCTTCCCCGTGGATTAAAGAGAACACTGCATAGAAAAATATCCCCCTGCCTCCACCATCCTGCTCTTTCTGGGGCAGCACTGGCTTCAACTTGAGTTTGCGAAGTAACCTGGGGGCCATGTGGAGTGAACAGAGAGCCAGGCTGTGTGGACCCTCTAAGAAAACCGTGTAACCTTCCTGAAACAAACAAACAACTGGGGGAAAGGCACAGATCCCAAAGGGACGTTGCATAACATTTATGAGCATTTTCTCAAACAATAAAAAGGTCTAACTGGCACTTAAGCTTTTTGCAAGTGAATGTAAATTACATCTCCAAGTACTGTTGAATATCGAATTTGACATTCAAATAATCTCTGAAACGTTTAGAGTCAGTGGGGGATTGTTTAATGAGAGAGAAGAGAGGGAAATGGCTTGTGGGTTTGGAGGGGAGGGATGGGTACTGTTCACTGCGGGGACCTTCCTGGCAAAGGATCCTGAAGGGTTCTGTTGATACAGTGAGCAGCTTCATCCGAAACCTACACCTTCCAGGCAGGGTGAAGATTTTTTTGTTACCCCTTAAAAAAACTGGATGGAAAGACGATCCAGAATGTTTTATATATGTATATATGGTCAGAGAACAAAGCAAGGTGGGGGTTGGGGCTTCTGACCCAAAGTCAGGCTGAAAAGATTCCAGCCCTTCAGAATCTGTAAATTCACCAGTAGCGTGGAATCCACTCCTTTTTCTTCCCAAGGGACAGTGGAGCAGATGAATGCTGGTTCTGTCTATTCAGATTACAATTACCCGAGGGCCTCCTTTCTCTGTGGCTGGCAATTCTATATCAGATAGCACTGAGGTCTCCTGACCAGGCCTCAGGGCCTTCTAATGCCTTCAAAGGCATTGCATAGGGCAAGAGTGCTGCAAGGTCTCTCTGGATTTTGGTCCACTCCTGTTTTAAGGCACTTGTTGCAAAAATTTGTGGCCCCTCAGTGTTTGATGGTTTTGCCTGCTTTTTGATGTGAAAATCTGAAACTGGCCCTTTAGTGTATATGATTTCCCCAAACTGTACAACTGAATCATTTATAGTAAGGTTGCATTGCTTCAAATACTCAGCTTATGTACTGCTTCTAATTATTGGTCTAAGGATAATAAGCTGTGTTAAAAAAAATTTTTTTTTCTTAAAAGGGAAAAATTCACAACTAACACAAACATGAAATAAATAGCTGTCCATTTTTATGTAACTTGTTAATTAGTGAAATATCTAGTAAGAGGAAAAAAATCAGTTCAGAGAAGTCAAAGAACATTATGTGTGAGTAAGCAATCAGAAATACTAAAGTTTTCTAATAGATACAAAACTGGTCATTATCCACAGGGAAATTAATCAAGTGCATCACTTTTTGAAATTTTTTGTAAGATTTTTTTTGAGGACCATTTTTAAAGTCTTTATTGAATTTATTACAATTTTGCTTCAGCTTTATGCTTGGTTTTCTGGCCAAGAGGAATGTGAGATCTTAGTTCCCCAACCAGGGATCAAACTGGTACCTCCTGAACTGGAAGGCAAAGTCTTAACCACTGGACCACCAAGGAAATCCCGATCAAGTGTATCTTTAGCAGGCAAAATTAATTTATATTTCTAAGTTCAAGAATCCTCCGCATTATTCTCCTCAGCTTACAGAGTGGTAACATAGATCAGAGATTGTTGTAGAATCCAGTCACCTGGAAGGCTGTGTGCACACTCAGTTGTGTCTGACTCTTTGTGACCCCATGAACTGTAGCCCACCAGGCTCCTCTCTGTCCATGGGATTCTCCAGGCAAGAATACTGGAGTGGGTTGCCATTTCCTTCTCCAGGAGATCTTCCCAGCCCAGGGATGAAAGCCACGTCTCCTGAATTGGCAGGTGGATTCTTTACCACTGAGCCATCTGGGAAGCTCCTGGAAGGGTGTACTTAGCGTTTAATGGAAAAGACATTCATGAAACTTTTTTGCTCATTTCTAAGCCTTCTAACACATTTTTCTTGATGGCTAAATATCTGTGCTGAGTCAAAATGTGAGTTTCAGGTAGGAATTGAGAGCTAGGTAATTCCTGATGCCTGAAGACGTGGTGAAAAAAAGAAAAAGCACTGGTTATAATAAAAGGGATCAGATGACTGGCAGAGAGGAGAAAGTGGGTTAAGCGAAAGGGCTTCTGGCATCAGGTGTGTGTGAGGAAGCCCCAGGCTGATGATACCTGGGGAATAGTATGAGGAGCATTTGGGGGATAGTAGAGGGGTTAGAGCATCACAGTCCTTGATCTTGGGCCAAGTAAGATGTCAGTTTTGATAGGGGAGTGTCAGAAATCCTGTTCTTTCACAGAGCGAGCTGTTTGGGCTGTGTCTTGATGAAAATCTGTGAAGGAAGAAAAAAGAAAATCCTCTACAGAGGTGGTTGGGTGTTTGGTTCCTAAATTGGAGCCTGATTTGCGTCCGATTTTCCCAAGTTTTCATCTTTTAATAAGGGGACCCTCGTACTGCTGATACCCTCTTGCCCTCTCGAGGTGTCTAGAGAATCACTGCCCTATTTCCACCTTTTAAGTCACGGGTCAGAGTTTCTTAGAGCAGAGACACACCTCCCATCTCATGACCAGCTAAGTCACAGCCTGCAGAAAATGTCTTTGCTCTAAATCTCTCCTGTCTACCCATATAGTCATAAAACATTTCCTCTGTGGCTTTTTATTTACACTTTTAATCTGGGAATTTCAGGTTTGTATAACAGAGTTCCTGTGTGCCCCTCATGCAGTGTCTGGCATTATTATGGCAAATAGGTCAAAATTCAGAAGCATTACTATTCACTAAACTCCAGACTTTCTTTTGGTTTCAACTCTTTTTTTCTATTCAAGTTCTTTCTATCGTAGGAGCCAATGAAGGGTACCATGTTGCATTCAGTGGTCAGGTTCCCATGGTCTGTGATCACTTTGGTTTGTCATTCCTAGTGCTTAATGACCTTGACAGTTCCTGGACAGTACAGGCTGAGTATCCTACACAGTTTCTCCCAATGAGGGTTTGTCTGGTATTCTCATGATTTGAGTGGGCTTACGGGTTTTTCTGCGCCCTTCTTGTGGGCACATCATGTGAAGGGTACACAGCATAGCTGGTGGTGTGAAATTGCATCTCTTGTTTGAGGTGTGTTTGCTGGTTACTCAGCTGCACAGTTGCTGTTTTTCCTTTTCAGTTCTCTTCTTTGTAATTAAATCACTAAGTGAGTTCTCATTTCTTTCTCCATTCTCTGGTGTGAATCAGACAGTTCTTTTTTTTCTTCTGTGAAAGTTCTAAAATATCCGCTTATAACACTTTCTGGGCTTAGTCTTCTTGGAGATAAATTTGAAAGACTTTCAATCACGATGTCCTTGGTTCTGAGTCTACTGAGGTCTTCTACATGTCAGATTTTTTTTGGTGATTAAAGTAAAACTAGCCATTGCATTGTGATCTTAAACTTCACTGGACACTGTTTTGTCTAGCGTCCTCTCCTTTTGTAAACTTGATACCTTTCCTTCTGACTAATACAGACGTGCATTTTCTTTCCCCGAGTTGGCATGCTATTTATGTTGCTTAATTTACAAAGGAAAGGGTAGGGCACTTTGGATTTGTAACTCCTAACACGGGAAAGCCCAGGAATGAGAATTCGTAAAATTTGTTTCTTGAAATAGCGAGCCAGAGACTCCACTGGAGCCCAGGGAAAGAGCCTTGTTGGGCCATCAGGGGAGGTCTGAGACGACAGTGAGCCACGAGCACCCAAGACTACGTTTGTCCTCGCTCCTCTTAGCCCTCTTCTGGGCAGAGATTCTAGTTGAGGGAGGAGAAAGGAGCACAGCGCTCTGGGGAGAGAGCAGAAGGTGCTTTCTACCCCCTCCCTGTGTTTCCCCCTAACCATCACATGGGGCCTGGTCATGCCATCCACGAGGGGCCTCTTGCCAGCTTGAGAACCAGCGCCCTTCTGCCCGACCACCCTGCTGGGAATGGGGATGTGGGGTTATTTGGGGCAGGAGAAATCACAGACTGTACGTATAAGGCGAGTGCAGAGAAAAAGAGAGCAAGCTGGGCAGTCAGGCAGAGAAAGATTTATTATAGGAAGAAAGAAAGAAAGTGACTGGCTTTGGAGAAAAACCAGTGCCCTCCCTTTACAACCAACCCTTCTTATAGCCTATTGATGGGAAATTGTGCCCTGAAGAGAGGGGGCCTTAGTTTATCTTTACCCCATAGCTGCGGTCTTGTGGTCACGTAGTCGAAGGGGTCTCATGGTCAGGTGGTCACGTAGTCTTGAGAAACTGGCACCAGCAGGGAAAAACAGGATATTGCCTTAAGGAAAAACAGGATGCCCACTAGGGCAATGTGGCAACTGTGACTTCATCCCTTGTTTGTCAGGTCACCACAATGGGTCCTATTTTAACTATACCGCTGTGAGCAGAGAAGGCGATGGCACTCCACTCTAGTACTCTTGCCTGGAAAATCCCATGGATGGAGGAACCTGGTTGGCTGCAGTCCATGGGGTCTTGAAGAGTCGGACGCAACTTCACTTTCACTTTCACTTTTCACTCTCATGCATTGGAGAAGGCAATGGCAACCCACTCCAGTGTTCTTGCCTGGAGAATCCCAGGGATGGGGGAGCCTGGTGGGCTGCCATCTATGGGGTCACACAGAGTCAGACATAACCGAAGCGACTTAGCAGTAGCAGTATGAGCCCCTTGTGAACTCTAACAGTACAGTCTGCGTGGGACCTCAGCTCAAAGCTGGTTCACCATCTCCTTGTTTCAAGGCTGTGAAAATGGAGGTGAAGCTGGCAAGACAAATTTCCGAAGCATAGAGACAATCAGCGATGACACCAGGGCTCTGAGTTCACATTTCTTTCCTTTTGGTAGAGCGATCTTTCAGGAACCCCATCCCCTCCCCTCTCCCCGACTGACTTTGGACCAAGCAGACCTAGAGGCCATTCAGATAGTCAGAAGTTTAGCTGTGCTAATTCTGGGCAGGGGGGGTTTGCATGGCCAGGGCTGTCTGCACTCTTCATGGTGGCTGTGTGGTCATCACGGAACCTGTCCTGGTCAGAGTGTCATCAGGACGGTGGCCTGAGACTCCTCCTTTGGATCTGCACTTTGCAAATCTCCCCTGGAAAATAAAAGCATATTTGGAGGTGCTGCTTTATCTCTCCCATCTACTTCTCAAGTAATCCTGAACTTCTAGCTTGAGGCCGAGGCTGGGCTCCTTGCCAGTCTGTATACACGCTGTCCATCCACAGGGGAGACACCAGAACTCGGGCTGCGTGGAGATTCCCTCTTTCGGCTGCCGACTTAGACTGTGTATCTTGAAGCGGGATCCACATTCCTGGCAGGTCAGCAGGGAGTCGTGTTTGACGTTGGTGGAAAAGGGCCGTTCTCGGATCCAGGACCTCTCTGCTTGTATCTATCTGCTCTCCTGGGGAACAGGCTCTGACGGGGCAGAAGCCAAGTGTTGGAGGGTGTGTTTGGCTCCATCTCAGAGGATGATGGAGTCCAGTAGGCTGATGCCCACCCAGCTCAGAAAGTTCCCTCCCCTCTATTTGTGCAGAACACATCCAGAGCCACCTATGGGTCAGTGGTCTGTGCGGTGCCCATCCGAAGTCATTGTTCACAAGAAGGCTTCCTGTGGGAAATGCACAAACAGCTGGCCTGGAATGACAAGAGTTGAGTACAGGGAAGATCATCTGTTCCCTCCCCGACCTCTAGGACCTGGAGCTTGTTGATTTGTTCTTACCACATTCCAGCTGTCTGTGAAGTCACGTGGTAGTGTAACAGATCTTAGACCAAGTTCTGGGTTCCTGGCATGAAGCCCAAACCAGATCTGGCTTTTCCTTACAGCACCAGTGGCTTTGATTCCTGATGGCCCATGTGGGGTCATCTTAAATGTCTGTTCACGAGGCAGGTAAACTGACTGCCTCCAGGGAAGCATTTGGTCAATACAGATGCACGCCCAGAGGAAACTTACAAAGGTTAAAAAGACACATCTTGTGAATGTGTGGTCTGTAAAACCTATTCCCAGTGATCCTCTGGCTTTCTTAAGTGATGTCCCCACATCCTTTTCTAGCCCTGGCTGAGACGAACTGACTGACGGGATTCATTGCTGGGGCCCTGGGTGAGCAAGTTGTGGGCAGAGGCTGCACTGCATGAAATTAATCCCAGTTCTCTAGGGACATGTGTGCAGACTCTAATGGGGTAAGGGAAGTGTGTCAGACAAGCTGTACCAATCAAATGCGCTCTAAATACCACCTTCCTCCTATGCCCAGCAGCTCCATGTACCAGATCAGACCATGTGACTTCAGTGGCTTCCAAAAGACATGAGCAAGACGGTGGGGCAGGGCAGGTAGAGACCACAGTAAAAGTCAGAGAAGTGAGGGTTTTTCTCAGGCTTAGAGTCAGCCGAGCTCTGAGGATGTTTCCATACCAGGGGACCCTATCCAGTGGCTGACTTATTCAACCGATATGTAAACAGAAAAAAACAAATGTCAAGGTCATAAAAGTTCTTTTTTTCCCTGACTCTGATAACCTCTTATCTATAGGCATATATTTTTGTGCTTCTCATTAAGTGTAACTTCAAATCTTCAGAGACACATTTTCATGCTGCTATCAAGTCCTTTATCTCTTTATGAGTTTGCAGATAAAAGACCCAACCATGTATAAAATCTTCCAAACTGAGGTGAACTAGATCCTTACTCTGTATTCAGAATTCTGTCACATCTGTCATTCTAATTTAAAAATGCAGCTATGAGAGAGACCTCAGGGAAGAGTATTAAAGGTAGCCTTTTCTTTTTTTGTCATTTATTTTGAACTAACTTTGGCCTAAGGTTTGTGTGTGTGTGTGTGTGTGTGATGGTTTCTGCCATGATCAGCATGGGTCGGCCATAGGCATACGTATGTCCCCTCCTTCTTCAGTCTAAGGTGTGCGTGTGTGTGTGTATGTGTGTGTGAGATGCTTTCTGCCATAATCAGCATGGGTCGGCCGTAGGCATACATATGTCCCCTCCTTCTTCAGTCTAAGGTGTGTGTGTATGTGTGAGTGAGATGCTTTCTGCCATAATCAGCATGGGTTGGCCGTAGGCATACATATGTCCCCTCCTTCTTCAGTCTCCCTCTCACCCTCCAGGTTGTCACAGAGCACTGGCTTTGGGTTCCCTGCATCATAACAACAGGCTCCGGCTGGCTATCTGTTTTACTTATGTTTCAACTCTATTTTCTCAGAAAAGCTTTTTTAAAAAAAAAAAGTTAATAATTTAGAATTTTTAGAAAGAGTAAAAATTTAAAAGATAGCCACCCATGAATTCCCCATCCAGATTTGAATACTTTTAACAATACTAGAGTGTGTGTGTGTACATATAGACACACACATATACCCATGAAATTTATAAAATGGGATCACTTAAAATAGTCTCTTTAAAGTCATATTTTACATGCTTTATTGTAAACTTTTTCTTTTTTTTCTACCATAATATCATAATGGGTAAATATCATTCCATCCTACAGATAAACTGTAGCTTATTTAATGAGTGCCCTACTATCGGAGACCTAGGTTGTTCCCATGCTTGGCTGTCACTGGGAATCCTGCGGTCCCATAATGACAGTCACTGTGCTGTTTGCATGTTATCTTTATTATTTCCTTAAGATAAATTCCTGGAAGTGGGGTCAATGGACAAAAATGTATGTAAAAATCCTAATATCCATAACTGTGTTGCCTACAAGGGGTATAGATTTATCTTCCCACCACCAGTCTGGAGGTGGGGGGGCTACTTTCCCTTTTTACTTGATGATAACTGGTAAATTAAGGTTTGCTAATTTTTCTAAACAATACTAGATCATTTTTTTTTATTTATTGGGCTGCACTGGGTCTTAGTTACAGCATGTGGGATCTTTTCTAGTTGTGGCTTGTGAGATCTAATTCTCTGACCAGGGTTAGAGCCTGGGCCCCCTGCATTGGGAGCATGGAGTCTTAGCCACTGGACCACCAGGGGAAGTCCCTATAAGTTGGAGGTCAGGGGCCATGAAGGGGAAACAGGAGGTGAGCCCCGTGACTGCCCTGAGGAGTGCCTGAGGCGTAGGTGCAGCCCAGGGTGGGGAACCAGGGGCTGGGGAGTCAGAGAGGGGAGGGCAGGGACACCCTGGGTGCGTGTCACAGGGCTCATGCACAAGAGAGGACAGAACCGCACAGAGAGAAGGTTCCAGTGGGTCTGCTTGGCTCTCGAGTGGGGGCTGAACATTTCCCATGTGTGCAGAAATGTCCCTCCCCAGAGTTGGAGAAGGAACCCCCTCTAAGGATTAAGGACACGGTCAGTGCCTGTGTTGGGGAGATGCCAGGTGGAGATGTTAAGGGAGGAGCAGCAAAACCAGGGCCTGGAGAGGAAGTGTGTTGTCCTGGGGGTGCTTTCAAAGGTTGATTCTTTTTTATTTTTTTAAATTGAAATATAGCATCTCCATAGAAATGTGGGCAAGTCATAGTGGGTTTACTGAATTTTCACTAACGCACTTGGGTAAACCAGATCAAGAAATGGCTCGCTGAAGCTCTGTTGTTGTTGCCTCCAGTCATTAAACCCCTCCCGTGCCCCACCCCACCCCTGGTGACCCCTCGTTCCCTCACCTGGACACTTCCAGTTTTCTCCGCAGGCGGCTGCTGCCGCTTCTCGGGTCAGCTCTGAGTGGCAGTTACGAGCTCCGGGTGGCTGGCAGAGGCCCAGAGGCTGACGCTCTTGGGGTGCCGCTGGAATTCTTTGGAACACCCTGTGGGGCCTCCCCAGTGCCCGATTCCCTGACATGGGCATCCTGGCTCTGGCCGGCTGTCCATTCTCCATCAGCCCCATTAGCAAGGCCTGCCCGGCTGGCAGGCAGCCCTCTTGGTGGGGTACCGGAAAGATGGCTCGAGCCCAGCTGCATTCCAGTGTCCACTGGGCCCATGGGAAACTCGTGGGTCCCAGTCAGGCCCACGGCAGCCAATCCCCTCTTGCATGAGCCCCTGTTCTCTCTTCTCCCATTCACATAGACACGAGTTTGTTAAAGATAAAGATCTCCCACTGGAGAAGAAGGGCCAGTCCGCTTCCCGTGAGAGTTTATCAGGGTCCTCTCCCCTCGCTGGACTCTGGAGAGGAAGACAGGAAAAGCGACTTGTTCAGCACAAGGCTGGTGGCAGCCCATAGCTACAGCTCTGCTCTCTTCTCCTCTGAAGAGAGTGTGGTATGGGGTGTCTGGGGAGCACAGCCAGGGTTTTAAAGGTATCTAGATTTGTTTTAATCCCACGTGCTGAGACATGCAGACACAGACATGCCCGTCCAGAAGTCAAGTGTTTATTATCCTCTCAGCTCCCTAGAAACAGGAGGCTCAGAAGACAGGGCCACATGGGGGGCACCAGGGTCAGCCAGGGGAGGTCACGCAGAGGAGGAAGGGTGGGTGTGCAGTGGGCAAGAGCCTTTCCTGGGGTTTCTGCAGGAAGGAGCAGGCAGGGCGGGCCAAACCAGCTTACGTCTTGCTGATTTGTATGATTCCAGTAGATTGTGGGGTGCCGGGGCTGTCCCAGTTGTCTGGTACCCAGCCCTGGGTGATTAGGGCAGGTGGACAGTAGTCCAGAGTGTGAGATGTAGAAGAAGCAGTTGCCAGTGTGGCCTCTGGGTTGGCTGGTTTGCATTTGAATGGTTTTCTCAGGGACCAGCGATTCCACCATCTCTAGGAGCTAAGTCTCTTCAGGGTCAGCAAGAGCCCACTGCTGTCAAAGTGTCAGAACACAGAGAATGAAGGACCTGGTTAACACAGCAGAAATACTGGCTGTTTCCTAGTAAGCTCTGCAGGAGGTTTCTGGTTATTTTCAGTGCTTCTTAGAATGTATGGTACTTCAGTCCTTGTTGATCCCAGCTCTGGGTCCTGGCTGTCAATTCCGAGGCAACAGGAAATAACCTAACATCCTGCTACGTCAAGTAGTTGTTGCTTATGATTATCTAACATCCCTCTTAGAAATTAATTGGAAATTAAAGCAGCATAGGCTGAAATGAACTCCACGTGTGACGGGGGCTCTGTGTCTACATTCCTTGGTCCCTAGCACCAAACCCTGAGTGCCTGATTGAGACAGAAAGGAGGATACGGAGGGACTTGAGCAGAAGGAAGGGGTTCTGAACAGGCACAGGCCTGCGCCAGTGTCCTCTGCATCCAGGAGTCAGATTCTAATGAGGGGAATCTCTGCCAGAGGCTGCGGGACTTTGACATCACAAGCCTGCCCCATGGAGGAGAAGGGGGTGGTTCCTGGGACTCTTGGCTCTAAAACAAGAGGTTATGACTTCTGCCTTAACAAACAGGGCAAAAACAAAACCCGTTCACCACAGGGGGACAGGGAAGTGCAAAGAACACAGATGTGACTTCAGAAGAGCCATCTTTGAGTCTATCTCTGATATTTTGGTCATGGTTTCTATAGACTGCTGTGTTCTCAGCTGTAGAGGGCGGCAACAAGTCACTGAAAGTGCTACAAACATGGCAAGCCCCCACGTTATTGTATGGCATGAGGACAAGCTAAGTCCCGCCTTCTGTTCCACGTCTCCACGGCCCTGTAGGTGGTGGGTCTCCGTCTCTGTGTTGAGGACCTCCTTATGAAGACGCTTGCCCGGATGGCAGTGAAGCATAAAACCTTCACAAATCCTGGGGGTGTGCCCGCATGCTCTAATCTAATACGTGTTTAGGCCCTGCATCCCCCAGTGGAGTTGAGTCCGTGATACGATCGTGGACACCTGTCCCCCTGACTCTCCTGTGAAGGACCTTGTATGTTTCTCAAGATGGACAGGAACTGACTCCAGAGGGCTCTCTGCCTGTGGGATGCATGCCAGACAGATCTTATCTGACCCACTGCCGCCCCGTGCTCAGCCCTCAGCAGCTCCAGGGTCCCTGCTGACAATCTTCCAATGTGTCCGGCTGATGTGCCAGAAGCTATTGAAAACCCTCAACCTGCACCGTGCCAGCAGCGCCCTTTCAAGTCCTGAAACCCAGGGCTGTTTTGGGAGGACAAGGGCCTGAGATGCCTCTTTTCTCCTGCAGGAGATCTGGAGGTGGGGGTAACGGAACCCCCCTGGGTCCAGAGGAAGCCTTGGGCATCTTTTTTCTCCCCTGCTCACAGATGGAGTGGTGTATGTAGCAGATTTCTAGCTTCACCCTGAGCTGTGTGCTCTGCTGGGATGGGAGCCTTGACGTGAGGGGCTGAGAGCCTCTGAGAACACTGATCCTGATGAGCAGAGGCTCAGACACGCACTCTGTTGTCTGAATAGATGCCTGGCTCTGGGGAGTGGGGGGTGGTTTTGGGTGCAGAGCATGGTCCTTGTATTAATCTCCCAGCCCCGCGTCATCATGGTTAGTATGTGTGTGGGGGTGGGTGTCTAACAGGGCTATAGTTATGAAATAAACCCCAGTGACTTAAAATCACAAGCATGTAAGCTTGCCTGCTCAGTTGTGTCCAACTCTTTGCAACCAAGGCACAGCATAAATGACATCGCTTTGCTGTCAGTGTGAAGTGGAATAAGGAGGATGGTGAGGAGAGGCTGGTTTGGCGACCTTTGGCACCTGACAGCCTGTCTGTCCCTCATTAATTCTCCTGGTTTTTTGGGTCAAGAGGTCAGGCAGGCAGGGCATGGCTGTGCTGCTCTGTGCTCCTAGCAGCCTGTGTCTATCCAGCACCTCGCGGGCATTGACCCAGTGCTTCCCTGGTCCAGGGTGGCTTCTCTGCACACCTGGCACACTGGCAGGGAGGTTGGGTGCTCCGGGCTGGCCGTGTATCAGCTTCTCTGGGGGTTCTCGCCAGCAGATGGCTCAGGGCACCAGGGGCCCTGCTGCAGTGGCATGACCTTCATGTCATTTCCTGGGCAGAGCAGTTGTGGGCCAGGTGGATTCATGGATGGGGAGAGGAAGCAACCCAGACCTGTTGAGGAGGTGGGCCGGAGGACTTACGAGCATCGCCATCACGCCTTCTCCTCCTTCTTCAGGGAATTCAGGGCATCTCCTGCCTCACGTGGTTGCCGGGGAAAGCAGTGGCCACTGGGTCGCCCGGTGTCACCAGTGCCCTAGTGAGGCAGCCTGTCGGTGTGACCTGGGGGTGGAGGTGCCGACCCTGTGTGTGGTGTCCCCTCACTGAGAGGAGAGAAGGTACCCCCGGCAGGCATAGCTGGCTGCACTTGACTGTATCCCCTGGAGCTAGGTGGCACACTCGATCCACGTGTCCTCCCTCCTGGGTTGTCTACTTGATGGAAAAGTCGATGACGTGTGTCAAAGAGGCACCCCCACCCCCAGGTGGTCCCTTCACAGCCTGTCCCTTGGAAGGCAGCGAAGCTGTGCAGGTGGAGCCCCTGACCCCCATCTACCTCCAGGGCGACAGCACTTAAATGTCATGAGCCCCCAGGGAGGGCTGGCTGGGGTCTCACAGAGCTTGGTCCTCGATGCTCTGCAGAGCTGTGGCATCACTGCCCCCGGCCTCACAGATGAGGAGACGGGGGCCAGCAGTCCTCAGGGATGGGCTTGGCTCATGGGGGACAGAGGACCCGAGCTCTGGACAGTCTGATCCCAGATGGTCCCCGCCAGAAGCCCTGCCTTCTGGAGCCCCTCGAGCTACTCACATCCTCTGGCACTTCCTCCTCTGCCAGGAGGCCTGGAGCCAGTCAGGGAGCCTGGTTATGACCCCCACCTTCCTCAGTGAAGAGCTCGGTGGGCTCCTGCAGGACAGAGCTCATTTGGGGTGCTTCCTGCCCGGGGTGTGCCCACTGGGTTCCAGCTGCTCTGGCCCCTGGAGGTCACTGGGGAGAAGGTGGGCGGAGGGCCTTTGGTTCCGAGACTTTCCTGTTACCTGAAACAACCTCGCTTACGCTTTCCCGCTGGTGGACTCCCAGGAAGCGAGATGGAGTTTTCTGGCTTTTGCCAGAGCCTATGGTGGCAGCGCTGCTGTGGGAATCATAGGCAGAGGGGCCTCCAGGCTCCGTCTGGTCTTCCTGTTGTCTTTGCCTCAGAGGCTCCATCCTTGCCTCCTTCTGGGGAGCACACCCGGTTGTCAGCAGTTGGCATCTGCTGGGAAGGAAAGGCAGTCATGGGTGGGCCAGCAAGAACAGTGGTCTTCTCCACTTCCTTAAACTGTCAGCTTTGTAATGACCTGTCTGTTGCCATTTTTCAGTCATGGTTATGGTCTCAGTCTACGGAAAGAAGTCACTTAGAGTGTGCTGTTCTGTTCAGGGATTAGTGTCTTTCAGAAATCAATCCTGAGGAATTCTACCTGAGGCAAGTTGGAACTCAGACTATTGTCTGGCTGTTGGAATTAAATGATAGTGATTATCACACTTTTCTGTTTCTGAAATTGCTTGATATTACCTTGAAAACGATATCTATAGTCTTAAACTGTATTGATAACGACTTAAATTTTTTGCTATTCAGAAGTAGACAATCCTCGGTTTGTATGTTTGTTGAAGAGGTGGCCCATGAATCTCAGGCACAGATTGGGTTAATTTTAACATGAGGATGGCATTTACCACCACTTGGTGGCAGTGTACCCCAATGACAAGACCTTGTCAAAGCGAATACTGGGCTCTGATAAGTGCTAAAACTACAAGCCAGAAGTTATGAAGTGACAGTAACAACCCATATCTGGATTCTATTTTAGTGACAGAGCTTCTGGTACAGCACCGTATACTTAAATGCTTTCTAAAGTCACCCTCTTTGGGAATGTCACTGTTCCCCTGATGAATACATCTTAATTTTCCTTTACTTATGGCTAGAGAATACAGATGTAAAGATCTTTTGAAGAAAAGCCAGGAAATTAATGACTGGTGTTATTATTTTTTTTTTTTCATTGTAAAATTAAGTTTCATTAAGAATGTTAGAAATACTTAAGATAAAGTGTTTGTATGTGACTAGACTGATAGACCTCTTCCTTACGTATAGATTTTATAAATCAGGGAGGAGGCCCATGTAAAATTTTCTGTTTGCCGAGAAAGTAATTCCAAAACAATTCTGAAAGGAACCAGGGGTGCTTCTGTCTCTGGGAAAATCTAAACCCACAGGACATCAACTGAGGGTGTCCTCTGGCGGGGCGGTTTGGTAGGATGTGGGAGGAAAAGGGGTGATTTTTCATCCTTGTATGTGCTGTCATAGTCATGTACCTAAGTTTGTAACCGGCAAAGATGAAGCTGTGTTTTGCATCTGAAGGGAGTGTCGGAGATACTGAAAGTCAGGAAGACCAGTGGCCCTGGAATGAAGCAGGCTTGGAGGACACACTGAGCCCCTGGGCAGAGTGCAGGAATCACGTCCCCAGTGGACACATGCTGCTGCAGAGGGAGGCAGAGTACTGCTCTGCACCTTTCATTGCAAAGCTCATTTCCAAGCCAGAGCTAGTGGGGACACAGGCAGCAGTGATTATCTCAGTTGTGCAGGGTTACCTAGGACCTGGCTTCTTTGCCAGGGACAAAGAAGGAGGGGACATGACTGCACACTACTTGGATGAGCTCTCAAGAAACACTCTGGATGGCTTTATGATTCAGACTTACTTACAATTTTATATAATTTAAATATATTGTATATACTATATTTTATTGAAAATTTGTTTCTAATTAGGAGGCTACCCTTATGTGGGCAAAGGTGGGATCTTGTGAAGATAACATTTCCTCAGACCGTGCTGTAGTGCCTACGAGACCAGATTGGAGTTGCATGTTGTTCGGAGTTTGAATCCTGCTGGCTAATGCATCTGGCGTTGAAAAATGGAACAGCAGACAACACAAACTGCAGCCTTTAGGGAGCCGCTGGTGGTGTGACCAGACTCTTAGGGTTGTGTTCCGCAGTCCTTTCACTTAGACCTTCCAACACCTGTATGTAACAATGATGACAATCTCTGTTGTAAAGGTGAATAATTCAAGTCTCAGAACGTAAACAACTTGGTTAATTAAGTTCAGACAGCTAGTTGCATGTAGAACTGGGTCTCAAATCCTAGTTTCTGATCCATGTGATATCCCGATTCAGGCTTGGGAAAAAGTGAGGCCTGACTCCCTCAAGGGATGGAGGGAGCCCTGGAGGCCTTGGGGACCTGGGTGGGAATCTTCTCCTTGAGTGCAGAAGGGGCAGGCTCCTGATGTGAACAGCCTTCCACACTCTCCCCGGGTGCCCTGTCCCCCATTCTTTCCTCCCGTCTTCCCTCCGTGCAGGCCATCCCCATATGCTACCCAGGCTTCCCCAGGCCCCCAGTCATGCTGCCCTCTCTTGTACTTTTCTACCTTCCCGGAATGTGCTTCTCCCTCACCTTTCACCTGCTGCACCTCCCCTGACCCTGGACATCAAGTCAAGATACCCAAGTGTATGCTCCCCTGTGGCCTTTTCTGCTCTTACTGATCCAAAATGATTTTTTTTTCCTGAACCCAGTTTTTTCAATTGAAAAAAATCATGGCAAAACACACAGAACATAAAATTTAAACTATTTTTAAATATGTGTGTAAGTGGCACTGACCAGCCCTCAACTTCAGAACTCTCTTCATTTTGCAAAACTGAAACTCTGTCCATGCTAAATAGCTCCCGATTACCTCTGCCCCCTCCCCACCCCTGTCTCCCACCATACTGCTTTCTGTCTCTGTGAATTTGACTGATTAAACCTCGTAAGTGGCACCATACAGTACTTATCTTTCAGGGACTGGCTTATTTCACTCAGATTCATTAGTGTTGTGGCACGTGTCAGAGTGTCTCCTTTTTAATGGTGAATAATATTCCATTTAACTCAGATGACCATTATATCTACTACTGTGGGCAAGAATCCCTTAGAAAAAATGGAGTAGCCATCATAGTCAACAAAAGAGTTTGAAATGCAGTCCTTGGGTGCAGTCTCAGAAATGACAGAATGATCTCTGTTCGTTTCCAAGGCAAACCATTCACTCTCACAGTAATGCAACTCAATGCCCCAACCAGTAATGCTGAAGAAGCTGAAGTTGAACGGTTCTATGAAGACCTACAAGACCTTTTAGAACTAACACCCAAAAAAGATGTCCTTTTCATTGTAGGGTACCAGAATGCAAAAGTAGGAAGTCAAGAGATACCTGCAGTAACAGGCAAATTTGACCTTGGAGTACAGAGTGAAGCAGGGCAAAGGCCAATAGAGTTTTGCTAAGAGAACGCACTGGGCATAGCAGACACCCTCTTCCAACAACACAAGAGAAGACTCTACACATGGACATCACCAGATGGTCAACACCGAAATCAGAATGATTATATTCTTTGCAGCCAAAGATGGAGGAGCTCTATACAGTCAGCAAAAACAAGACCAGGAGCTGACTGTGGCTCAGATCATGAACTCCTTATTGCCAAATTCAGACTCAAATTGAAGAAAGAAGGGAAAACCACTAGCACATTCAGACATGACCTAAATCAAATCCCTTATGATTATACAGTGGAAGTGAGAAACAGATTTAAGGGCCTAGATCTGATAGACAGAGTGCCTGATGAACTATGGACAGAGGTTTGTGACATTGTATAGGAGGCAGGGATCAAGACCATCCCCAAGAAAAACAAATGCAAAAAAGCAAAATGGCTGTCTGAGGAGGCCTTACAAATAGCTGTGAAAAGAAGAGAAGTAAAAGGCAAAGGAGAAAAGGAAAGATATACTGATTTCAATGCAGAGACCCAAAGAATAGCACGGAGAGATAAGAAAGGCTTCCTCAGTGATCAGTGCAAAGAAATAAAGGAAAACAATAGAATGGGAAAGACTGAGATCTCTTCAAGAAAATTAGAGATACCAAGGGAATATTTCATGCAAAGATGGGCTCAATAAAGGACAGAAATGGAATGGACCTAACAGAAGCAGAAGATATTAAGAAGAGGTGGCAAGAATACACAGAAGAACTGTATGAAAAAGATCTTCATGACCCAGATAATCACAATGATGTGATCACTCACCTAGAGCCAGACATCCTGGAATGTGAAATCAAGTAGGCCTTAGGAAGCATCACTACGAACAAAGCTAGCAGAGGTGATGGACTTCCAGTTGAGCTACTTCAAATCCTGAAAGATGATGCTGTGGAAGTGCTGCACTCAGTATGCCAGCAAGTTTGGAAAGCTCAGCAGTGGCCACAGGACTGGAGAAGGTCAGTTTTCATTCTAATCCCAAAGAAAGGCAATGCCAAAGAATGCTCAAACTACCGCACAATTGCACTCATCTCACATGCTAGTAAAGTAATGCCCAAAATTCTCCAAGCCAGGCTTCAACAGTACGTAAACTGTGAACTTCCAGATGTTCAAGCTGAATTTCAAAAAGGCAGAGGAACCAGAGATCAAATTGCCAACGTCCGCTGGATCATTGAAAAAGCAAGAGAGTTCCAGAGAAACATCTATTTCTGCTTTATTGACTACGTCAAAGCCTTTGACGTGTGGATCACAATAAACTATGGAAAATTCTGAAAGAGATGGGAATACCAGAGCACCTGACCTGCCTCCTGAGAAATCTGTATGCAGGTTAGGAAGCAACAGTTAGAACTGGACATGAAACAACAGACTGATTCCAATAGGAAAAGGAGTACGTCAAGGCTGTATATTGTCACCCTGCTTATTTAACTTATTTGCAGAGTACATCATGAGAAATGCTGGGCTGGATGAAGCACAAGCTGGAATCAAGATTGCCTGGAGAAATATCAATAACCTCTATTATGCAGATGACACCACTCTTATGGCAGAAAGTATAGAAGAACTAATGAGCCTTTTGATCACAGTGAAAGAGGAGAGTGAAAAAGTTGGCTTAAAGCTCAACATTCAGAAAACTAAGATCATTGCATCCAGTCCCATCACTTCATGGGAAATAGATGGGGAAACAGTGGAAACAGTGTCAGACTTTATTTTGGGGAGTTCCAAAATCACTGCAGATGGTGACTGCAGCCATGAAATTAAAAGATGCTTATTCCTTGGCAGGTAAGTTATGACCAACCTAGAGAGCATATTAAAAAGCAGAGACATTACTTTGCCAACAAAGGTCCATCTAGTCGAGGCTATGGTTTTTCCAGTAGTCATGTATGGATGTGAGAGTTGGACTATAAAGAAAGCTGAGTGCCAAAAAATTGATGCTTTTGAACTGTGGTGTTGAAGAAGACTCTTGAGAGTCCCTTGGACTGCAAGGAGATCCAACCAGTCCATCCTAAAGGGGATCAGGCCTATGTATTCATTGGAAGAACTGATGTTGAAGCTGAAACTCCAATATTTGGCCACCTGATGCGAAGAGCTATTCACTGGAAAAGACCCTGATGCTGGGAAAGACTGAAGGTGGGAGAAGAAGGGGAAAACAGAGGATGAGATGGTTGGATTGCATCACCGACTCAGTGGACATGAGTTTGGGTAAACTCTGCAGGTTGGTGGTGAACAGGGAGACCTGCAGTCCATGCAGTAACAAAGGGTCAAACATGACTGAGCAGTCAGACTGAACTGAACTGAGCTGAATATTCTATAGTATGGATCCACAACACCTTGTTTCTCTGTTCATCTGCTGATAGCTACACTTGAGTTGCTTGCAGTTCTGGGCTATTATAACTAACGCTGCTGTAGAACCAACTTGTTTCTGCCTTGTTGGACAGGAATGTCGTCTTCTGGAGGCAGCATCAGGCAGCCAAGGATATGGGATTGGAGCTTAAGACATGAAGAGGGAGGGATGGCTTCTCTCCAGGGGCCAGGGACTGAGTCCTCCCTCCCTGGGACCCTTCACCCTCCTCATGATGAGTGCAGATGCCCCGACTGTCCTCAGTCCTGGGCTACTGTTTTTCCCACTTCAGAGGAGTGAGACTCAGCCACATCCCTTTGGGACTAGAGGCTGCTTGTTAAAGCACTTGAAGTGACGCAGGACTTTGGAACAAAATTTTAGTACAAGAGATGCATCTGGAGGCTGCACTGGGATTTGTGGTGGAGCTGAACCTCAGTGATAAACTATGAGAAGCAGAAAGATGGGTTCTGAGACAGCAGTCGTCAAAACATGCCCCCTCCCCCGAGGGAATCCCAAAGTCAGAATATAATTTGCTTTTTTTGAGATGGTCAGGTGATCTGTTCCCTCTTACCTTTTCTGTTCTTGTGTTAACTTATCAAAGCCTTGTTAGGGATCTGTTCTGTACTGCAGAAGGCAGATATTTAAACATGCAAAGATTTCATACCTCACAGATCCCATTGTTTAGAAAGACCAAGGTGGCACAGAGGAAAATGGTGACCAAAGCAGACGGGATTGAGTCCAAGATACTCGAAATCAGTGACCTCAGTACACCTTACGGGGAGAAGTCTTTAGTCTCAGATGCAATCTTAGAGAGCTGCTTGGAGGAGGGAGCACATTTTGGCTGGGTTCCTTGGAATGCCTCTCTGAATCCATACTGGTTATATTTCCTCATTAGGGACACTTGGATTTCTCAGCTAGGGAAAGAAAAAAAAAAGATGGTTGATTCCACAAACTAACTGCTGGTACAACTGGGATTTGGCCATTGATATTTGTTGTCTTGACATGAAAGTTTGAGACTTTCTGAGGTCTTTTAGTTTTATTAAAAAAACATTTATTTTATTTATTTGGCTACACCAGGTCTTAGTTGCAGTATATGGGATCTCATTCCCTGACCAGGGATGGAACCTGGGCCCCTTGCTTGGGGAGCGTAGAGTCTTAGCCACTGGACCACCAGGGAAGTCACTGAATCCTTTCAGTTTTAAGATTTGATTTTTCCAGAGTTTTCAGAGTAAGAACTGACCTACAAGCTTGTAGTACAGTTGAAAAGAAACAGGTGTGGAAAAAAGGCTTACACATTTCTCCTTTTCTCTGTCAGGTTTATATCAAAGCATTTTCTTTTCCCCAGATCCCCATCTTTGACCCTTAATCCTGTAATCTTAAGGGAATTTGAGAAACTAAAGCACTGGTGCTCCAGCAAAGATATGACCAGGGAGTTTGCCGGCAGAACTAAACTTTTATGAAAAGCAGGATAGGAGTGAGAAAAAGATGTTAATGGGTGGGCAGAGGAGGGCAGTTTGGTCAGGTAAAGATTCAACAGGAATGTGAAGGATGCTTGCAGGATGACCTGGGACATCAAAATAAGAGCACTCTTGAGCCGTATTCTTTCATACAACAAGGAAATTGTTGGTCTAGTCTGAAAGCCAAAAACAGCTGAGGCCTGACAGCTTGGGGAAGAATCCACAGGTTAATTATAAGAAGTTGAGACTGGGGTGGATGGTAAAGTACAAGAAAGCTTCTGTCACTAAACACATTTCTCTTATCACAACAAAGCAGCAGTCTCAGCTCAGCTCTTCATGCAGAGTAGTGTCAAATCTCCTTGAAGAGATGTATTCATCTCCTTATTCTCTCATTCATTCAAATAGCATTGAGCACACCCTAGGTAGTAGGCACTTCTCCAGACTCTGGGGACATTCAGTTCAGTTCAGTCGCTCAGTTGTGTCCGACTCTTTGCAACCCCATGAATCACAGCACGCCAGGCCTCCCTGTCCATCACCATCTCCCGGAGTCCACTCAGACTCACGTCCATCAAGTCCATGATGCCATCCAGCCATCTCATCCTCTGTCGTCCCCTTCTCCTCCTGCCCCCAATCTCTACCAGCATCAGAGTCTTTTCCAATGAGTCAACTCATCGCATGAGGTGTCCAAAGTACTGGAGTTTCAACTTCAGCATCATTCCTTCCAAAGAAATCCCAGGGTTGATCTTCTTCAGAATGGACTGGTTGGATCTCCTTGCAGTCCAAGGGACCCTCAAGAGTCTTCTCCAACACCACAGTTCAAACGCATCAATTCTTCGGCTCTCAGCCTTCTTCACATTCCAACTCTCACATCCATACATGACCACAGGAAAAACCATAGCCTTGACTAGACGGACCTTAGTCAGCAAAGTAATGTCTCTGCTTTTGAAAATACTATCTAGGTTGGTCATAACTTTTCTTCCAAGAAACAAGCGTCTTTTAATTTCATGGCTGCAGTCACCATCTGCAGTGATTTTGGAGGCCCCCAAAATAAAATCTGACACTGTTTCCACTGTTTCCCCATCTATTTCCCATGAAGTGATGGGACCAGATGCCATGATCTTTGTTTTCTGAATGTTGAGCTTTAAGCCAACTTTTCCACTCTCCACTTTCACTTTCATCAAGAGGCTTTTTAGCTCCTCTTCACTTTCTGCCATAAGGGTGGTGTCATCTGCTTATCTGAGGTTATTGATATTTCTCCCAGCAATCTTGATTCCAGCTTGTGTTTCTTCCAGTCCAGCATTTCTCATGATGTACTCTGCATAGAAGTTAAATAAGCAGGGTGACAATATACAGCCTTGACGTACTCCTTTTCCTATTTGGAACCAGTCTGTTGTTCCATATCCAGTTCTAACTGTTGCTTCCTGACCTGCATACAGATTTCTCAAGAGGCAGGTCAGGTGGTCTGGTATTCCCATCTCTTTCAGAATTTTCCACAGTTGATTGTGATCCACACAGTCAAAGGCTTTGGCATAGTCAATAAAGCAGAAATAGATGTTTTTCTGGAACTCTCTTGCTTTTTCCATGATCCAGCGGATGTTGGCAATTTGATCTCTGGCCTTTTCTAAAACCAGCTTGAACATCAGGGAGTTCATGGTTCATGTATTGCTAAAGTCTGGCTTGGACAATATTGAGCATTACTTTACTAGCATGTGAGATGACTGCAATTGTGCGGTAGTTTGAGCATTCTTTGGCATTGCCTTTCTTTGGAATTGGAATGAAAACTGAGCTTTTCCAGTCCTGTGGCCATTGCTGAGTTTTCCAAATTTGCTGGCCTATTGAGTGCAGCACTTTCACAGCATCATCTTTCAGGATTTGAAACAGCTCAACTGGAATTCCATCACCTCTGCTAGCTTTGTTCATAGTGATGCTTTCTAAGGCCCACTTGACTTCACATTCCAAGATGTCTGGCTCTAGATTAGTGATCACATCATCATGATTATCTGGGTTGTGAAGATCTTTCTTGTACAGTTCTTCTGTGTATTCTTGCCACCTCTTTTTAATATCTTCTGCTTCTGTTAGGTCCATTCCATTTCTGTCCTTTATCGAGCCCATCTTTGCATGAAATGTTCCCTTGGTGTCTCTAATTTTCTTGAAGAGATCCCTAGTCTTTCCCATTCTGTTGTTTTCCTCTATTTCTTTGCATTGATCGCTGAGGAAGGCTTTCTTATCTCTTCTTGCTATTCTTTGGAACTCTGCATTCAGATGCTTATATCTTTCCTTTTCTCCTTTGCTTTTCGCCTCTCTTCTTTTCACAGCTATTTGTAAGGCCTCCCCAGACAGCCATTTTGCTTTTTCGCATTTCTTTTCCATGGGGATGGTCTTGATCCCTGTCTCCTGTACATTGTCACGAACCTCCATCCATAGTTCATCAGGCACTCTATCTATCAGATCTAGGCCCTTAAATCTATTTCTCACTTCCACTGTATAATCATAAGGGATTTGATTTAGGTCATACCTGAATGGTCTAGCGGTTTTCCCTACTTTCTTCAATTTAAGCCTGAATTTGGCAATAAGGAGTTCATGATCTGAGCCACAGTCAGCTCCTGGTCTTGTTTTTTGTTGACTGTATAGAACTTCTCCATCTTTGGCTGCAAAGAATATAATCATTCTGATTTCAGTGTTGACCATCTGGTGATGTCCATGTGTAGAGTCTTCTCTTGTGTTGTTGAAAGAGGGTGTTTGCTATGACCAGTGCATTTTTTTGGCAAAACTCTATTAGCCTTTGCCCTGCTTCATTCCGCATTCCAAGGCCAAATTTGCCTGTTACTCCAGGTGTTTCTTGACTTCCTACTTTTGCATTCCAGTCCCCTAGAATGAAAAGGACATCTTTTTTGGGTGTTAGTTCTAAAAGATCTTGTAGGTCTTCATAAAACCAGTCAACTTCAGTTTCTTCAGCGTTACTGGTTGGGGCATAGACTTGGATTACTGTGATAGTGAATGGTTTGCCTTGGAGACGAACAGAGATCATTCTGTCGTTTTTGAGATTGCATCCAAGTACTGTATTTTGGACTCTTTTGTTGACCGTGATGGCTACTCCATTTCTTCTGAGGGATTCCTGCCTGCAGTAGTAGATGTAATGGTCATCTGAGTTAAATTCACCTATTCCAGTCCATTTTAGTTTGCTGATTCCTAGAATGTCGATGTTCACCCTTGCCATCTCTTGTTTGACCACTTCCAATTTGCCTTGATTCATGGACCTGACATTCCAGGTTCCTATGCAATACTGCTCTTTACAGCATCGGATCTTGCTTCTATCACCAGTCACATCCACAACTGGGTTTTTTTTTTTGCTTTGGCTCCATCCCTTTATTCTTTCTGGAGTTATTTCTCCACTGATCTCCAGTAGCATATTGGGCACCTAATGACCTGGGGAATTCCTCTTTTTGTATCCTATCATTTTGCCTTTTCCTACTGTTCATGGGGTTCTCAGGGCAAGAATACTGAAGTGGCTTGCCATTCCCTTCTCCAGTGGACCACGTTCTGTCTGGGGACATAGTGGTGAATATATATGTATCTGTATATATTGGGTTTCCCAGGTGGCGCTAGTGGAAGGGAAACTGCCTGGTAATGCAGGAGACTTAGGAGAGGTGGGTTCAATCTATGGGTTGGGAAGGTCCCCTGGAGAAGGCAGTGGCTGCCCACTCCAGTATTCTTGCCTGGAGAATCCCACAGATGGAAGAGCCTGGTGGGCTACAGTCCATGGGGTCGGAAAGAGTCGGACATGACTGAAGCGACTTGGCATGCATTCATGTATATTTCAGAAAATATAGCCCCTTCTCTAAAGAAATAATTCTTGATGAAGGCAGTCAATAAACAAAAATATCAGATAGCCATGTGGTCTAGAGAAAAAGAAATAAATCTGGGGAGGGACTCAGTGTTAGTTTCCTTTGAAGAGCCAGTGGGATCATGGGTAGAGTGGACACAGGCCCTGAGGGCAGAGGGTGCCGGGAGGATGCTCTTTCGGCTTCTGGTGCTGAGAGGGTGGAGCCGCTGCTTGTTGCAGTGAGAGTCTGATTTAAGACACGTTAAGCTGGGGAGGATCTTTGGTGTCCAGCTGGAGAGGCAGGAGTCTGGAGTTCAGGCACAGAGTGTCAGCTGCAGATGGTTTAGGAAACCATGGTTTGGGATTTAATCAGCCAGCCAGAGAAGAGTTTCCAGGATGGGGCCTTGGGTCCTCCAGCATTTAGAGGCTGGAAGAGTGAAACAGAACCAAAGGAGGAGATCACAGGGCATGGCCAGTGGGGTAGGAGGACATGAGAAGTAGAGAGAGTGGGGATGGGGTGGGGGGATCTGTGTCAAGTACAGCAGGCTCTGAGAACTGATCATGGGATGTGACTTTCATTGGCACATGACCTTCATTGGAGGAGTATGAACCAGGGATCAGAACCAGGTGGCCATGGGTTCAAGAGGGCCTGGGAGAGCAACTGTCCAAATTGATGTCCCTGACTCCTTCAGGAATTTACCTTTTAAAGGAAAGCAGAAAAATTCCAGTAACCAAACATGAAAGTGACAGGGAATGCGAAAGTGGCTCAGTCGTGTCCAGCTCTTTGCGACCCCATGGGCTCTACAGGCTGTATACTCCAGGCCAAAATACTGGAGTGGGTAGCCTTTCCCTCCTCCAGGGGATCTCCCCAACCCAGGAGTCGAGCTGGAGTCTCCTGCATGAAGTTGAGGTCAAAGAAGGAATCCTCTTTTCAAGGTGGGAGGTAATGTAGCATTGTATATCCTGATAGAGATGATGCAAGAGGGATGGAAAAATGGATGATGGGGAGTGATGGCAGGGTTGTTGAAGTGAAAGCTCTAAACAGGTAAGAACTTGTGGGATCCAGGGTCAGATGGAAGAATGAGCTTTTATCCAGGAGGATAGATAATTAATCTGTAAAAATAGGAAGGTGCCAGGAAAGGTTTGAATGGGCACAGATATACCCATTAGCTTGGTAAATGGGGCGATAAGAATGCACAGAAGGGTTTGTTGTCTGTTTTTGGTTTTGGTTTCTTCTATGTTGTCAGAAAAAGTAGAAGCAAGGGCACTAGCAGAGGGGATGTGAACAATTTGAAGGCAGAGGTGATGATGTTGCCCAGAATGAAGGGATTAGGGCAACGTGGCAGATGGCCGAGTGCACCCACTTGGGGTGGGTGGCCATTCGTTTGTTTTGTTTTTTAATTGGAGTAGAGTTGCTTTACAATGTTGTGTTGGTTTCTGCTGTTCAAGAGTGTGAATCAGCCGTCAGTGCACAGGTATCCCCTCCCTCTTGTGGTCATTCATTTAAAGTGATTGGTCCTCATGGTCAGATGTTTTCCTCTGGCTGTGTTCAGATGCACAGGTTAAGGCTCAGGAGGGGACGAGGGCACTAAAGGAGGGAGAGGAGAGGAGTCGAGGTAACAAGTGAGGAAGTGGTCATGATGGACCCTGGGTTCTAAACTTAGTGAGAAGGGGAAGTGAGGATGAGAAGAATGAGGATGGAGGGAGCTTGTTGGATGGGTGGATGGAGGTCCTGGAGGGGTTGCAGGATTGTTAGTGTCCAGACAGCTACGAGGAATGAGCTTGGGACAGCAGGTGGCAGTCATGACCGACTCATTAGGAAGAAGCAATTAGGGCTGGGGGCTGGTGGGCACAGTTAAAGGAAGAACTGGATCACCCAAGATCATCCACATGTGGATGATAACCAAGAACAATGCAGGAGTGTTAATGAAGAGGATTAAGAACTAAGTCTTCAAGGAACTAAGGGAAGTCTTCTAGAAGTCTGCTGACAGCTGAGACATAGAGGGCTGCCCAGTGGTGAGATTGAGGGTGCTGGGGCGGGGGTCAGAGAGGGACCAGCTGTGAGGAGCAGGAAGCACAGACCTCGTCCGCAGGTCCTTGGCCTGAGGTGTGTGAAGGAGAAGGTGCTAAACACCTGGAGGTCTCGAGGGAGAGCTGTGTCCTCAGGGGAAGCCAGGTTTTACTTACAGCATACAGTGTTGGATGAGGGAGGGAAGGTGGGGCTGTACCAGGTGATGTCCAGAACAGAAGTGTGAGGAGTAGGGGCCGGAGAACCCTGGCTTCCTGTGGTGCCCAGTTTCAGCCAGGAGATGGGCCATGGTGCCTTCCAAAGCTGATAGGGGGTGTAAGGCCATTGGAACAACATGGGGCCATGTTGGGCTGGCCTTTGCCAGGAGCCTGGGGGAGGGGGGAGTCCCTGGGCCCCCATCTTCACTCTGCTTCTGGTACTGTGCAGCCTGGAGGGACAATGTTATAGCTTGAACTCTGGGACCCTCCTTCCTGGCTGTGTTAGGGCCACAAAAGGGGGTTGCCATCACGTTCTCAAGTCCTGTAGATAAGACACGGAGCAGCCTCCTTTTTGGAAGTTGCTTTAAAATGAGACAGTTGTTGAAAGTAACAGTTGGCTGGATCAAGAGGTGGGCTGGATCGAGAGGTGGGCTCGCAAGCCTGAAACATCACGTTTGAGGTTTAGTTATTGTCCTTTGTGAACAGACCTCCAGATTCTGTTCGTTCTCTAAATAGATTCTAATTGTCCAAATAGATTCACATTTGGTTTCACGATTGGAAGATAAAAGATCACTTCTCCCTAATGATAAACAAAAGAATGTTTTCTCAACTGAAAAAAAAGGTTAAACTGCTATTCATCATGTTTTGTCTTCAAACCTTTGATAGAAGAAACTTTGGTTTTTACCATTTATAGTGTTTAAAAAAGGTAGAGTTTTGGGTTCAGTAAATATAGTTTATGAAAGCAGTTTCAACACACATATGTGATCTGAACAGAAAAAAAACGTAAGAACCAAAGTCTGCTCCATAGAAGGGCTGAAATATCTCTTCCTGGGTTTTCTTTTTCTGAAGTGATTTCAGGGGAGAGAGCCACTACTTAATGTTATACTAACACAAGAAAGAGATTCTGAGAAGATCATTTATGAAATAGGCCGTTTAGGGTGATATCTAGGAACTAAGGGCTTCCCTGGTGGCTCAGATGGTAAAGAACCTGCCAGCAATGTGGGAGACCTGGATTCTACCCCTGGGTTGGGAAGATCCCTTGGAGAAGGGAATGGCTACCCACTCTAGTATTCTTGCCTGGAAAATGCCATGGACGGAGGAGCCTGGAAGGCTACAGTCCATGGGGTCACCACTACATCGCAGAGTCAAACATGACTGAGCGACTAACACACTGGGAATTAAATGGAGGGAGTAATGAGCACAATCTGAGTAGAGAGATGGAAATAGGAAGCACTTTATTGAGCCTTTTATAGACAATGTTTAGATTTACTTTAAAAAATTTTTTATTCGAGTAACATTGCTTTACAGTGTATTAGTTTTTACTGTACAGCAAAGTGAATCAGCTATATGTGTGTGTGTGTGTGCATTCAGTCGCTCAGTTGTGCCTAACTCTTTGCAACCCCATGGACTGTAGCCTGCCAGCCTCCTCTGTCCATGGAATTTTATACGCAAGAATTCTGGAGTGGGTAGCCATTTCCTCCTCCAGGGGATCTTCCTGACCCAGGATCAAAAATGTAAACAATAGAGGGTCATTTGATGTAAGGAAACTCAGCCAAGAAAAAAACTACTATAGAAGGAATGAAGCCTCTGGGGTCACAGCATAAATGCTCAGTACTGCTCTGTGTGGGGGTGGTCTCATGACTCAGGGCACACAACATTTCCACGGGGGAAGTGAACAATGGAGCACCATGAGGGAGCATCTGTCCATTTCTTCAAAAGTCTATGCTCACTCCCTGGATGACATCTCAGGGTATTACTACATACTCCCTTTATACTTCTGACTTCTGCATTTCTATCTCCAGCCTGGATCACTCCTCTTCAGTGTGTGTGCGTACGTGTGTGTACATGTGTGTACATGCACATGTACATGTGTGTGTGTGCACACGCGCGCGCGCACATGCTTGTGTGTACTCAGTTGTGTCCCATCCTTTGCGACCCTGTGGACTGTAGCCTGCCAGGCTCCCCTGTCCATGGGATTTCCCAGGCAAGAATTTTGGAGTGAGTTGTCACTTCCTATTCCAGGGGATCTTCCTGACCTAGGGATTGAACCCGTATCTCTTTTGTCTCCTGCCTTGGCAGGCAGATTCTTTACCACCGTGACACCTGAGAAGCCCCTCTTCACTCTGGATGGCCCTCAACTCCTGATTTCCTTCCAGATAGCTTTACTGAGGTGTGTAGTGAGAATCTCAAATATGACTCATGGGGCAGCTAGCCTCCAAGATGGCCTTAAGGATCTAAGCTCCTGCCCCTCTCACTTGGCCCTGTGAACAACCCTGATCAGAACCACCCAAGTTAGTGGGGATCAGACACTGAGATAGTGAAGTTGGGCTGTTTAATCTACAAAGTTTTGGGGTCATTTGTTACACAGCAATGGAAAATAAATACAGTGTATCCAAAACAAACTCCCAATCTTCCCCAGAATTCCTCCTGCTTTTTTCCCTGTTGCTGTTAATGGTAATCCTGTCCTTTCAAAAAAGCTCAGACCAGAAATACTGGCATCATCTTTGAGTGATGAGATGGAGTCTTCCCTGTGTTTCTCAAATCCCACATCCAGTTTTACACCAAATCCCTGTTGGCTCTGTCTTTAAACTGTATGCATACTCTGACTACACACCACCTCTACAGGCCCTATTGTGGTCTAATGGCTTAGACTCTAAACCACTATCCTTTCCTGACTGGATTATGGCACGGCTCCTGCTGGTTTCTCTAATTCTGACCTTGTCCAATTTGTACATTCACAATAAAGCATCCAGAGTTACCTTAACAATATAGATCAGATTATGTCATTCCTCTGATTAAATCTCTCTGAAGGTTTCCAGTCTCACTTAAGACAAAAGCCACAGTCCTTTCAGGGGTTCTGATATCTGTCACTTGTCCTTCCTCTGATCTCACCTTGTGCCTTCCCTCTTGCTCTCTCTCCTCTAGCCACACTGGTACCATTATTTTTACTCCCAACAGTGAAGGAGCAATTCTGTCTTAGACTTTATACTCATGGTCCCCTCTGCCAGGAATCATGTTCTTTTTGATAACTGCGGGGTCTTTTTTCTTGTTCTACATTATTCAATTCTCCTTGAGGACAATTCTATTTAAAATTGTATCCTCTATCCCTTCCCTCCACCTTTCCTGCTTTGTTTTTTTCCTTAGCTTTATCACCCTCTGATGTTGTACTTCAGATACTGTGTATCTTGTGTCTCCCTCCACTAGAAGGCAAGCCCTGGGGAGCTTTGTATCTTCTGTGCACCAATGTATTTCAAGTCCCAGGAGCAGTGCCTGGTTCCTGCTATAGCTTTATTGTGCTTTGCAGATAACCTCATATTTTACATATTTAAGGTTTGTGGCAATCCTGTGTGGAACAAGTCTGTCATTGCTATTTTTCCAACACCATTTGCACACTTTGATCTCTGTGTCATCTTTTGGTAATCCTTGCCATGTTTCTAGCATTTTCATTATTATATCTGTTATGGTGATCTGTGATCAGTGATCTTTAGTATTAGCACTATGACTTGCTGAAGGTTCAGATGATGGTTAGCCTTTTTTAGCAGTATCTTAAAATTAAGGTATACTCATTGTTTTTCTAGACATAATGCTACTTTATTGCACACTTATTTGACTGCTGCTGCTGCTGCTGCTAAGTCACTTCAGTCATGTCCAACTCTGTATGACCCCATAGACGGCAGCCCACCAGGCTCCCCCGTCCCTGGGATTCTCCAGGCAAGAACACTAGAGTGGGTTGCCATTTCCTTCTCCAATGCATGAAAGTGAAAAGTGAAAGGGAAGTCACTCGGTCGTGTCTGACTCTTCCTGACTGCATGGACTGCAGCCTACCAGGCTCCTCTGTCCATGGGATTTTCCAGGCAACAGTGTACAGTATGGTGTAAACATCACTTTTATATGCACTGGGAAACCAAAAAATTCATGTATTTCATTGTAGTATTCACCTTATTGTGCTGATCTAGAACCAAACACAGTGTCTCCAAAATATGTCTATAGACCCTCAAATGTTTTTTGAAAAGTAAACACTATAAACAGAAAGTAATATCATACTGTTTGCAAAAGAGGAAAATCTAAAAGATCCTAAAGTACTTTAAGAGTTATTAAAAGTGAAATGAGAAGCACGAAAAAAGGTACTGTTTAAATCACTCAGACTTGAAAAAGAATTGAATATCACTTTCAGAAATGATAACAATAGCAACTAAAATGTAAAAAGACCATAAGGAATTAGAGTTAGAAGACAGATCTGAGGAAGCCACTCAGAATGGGGCACAGAGATAGGATGAGATTAAAATCATGAAAAAAGAAATTGAAACCTGGAATGAGAAGGTCTGGTATAGGTACTGAATAGAAGTTTCACCAGAAGAAAGCAGTGACAGTGCGGGAGAGGAGATAATTAAAAAGACCATGGCAGAAAATTCTCCAGATTTGAAACAAAACATAAACCTTTAGCGGAGAAGGCAATGGCAACCCACTCCAGTACTCTTGCCTGGAAAATCCCATGGATGGAGGAGCCTGGGGGGCTGCAGTCCATGGGGTTGCTAAGAGTCAGACACGACTGAGAGACTTCACTTTCACTTTTCACTTTCATGCATTGGAGAAGGAAATGGCAACCCACTCCAGTGTTCTTGCCTGGAGAATCCCAGGGACGGGGGAGCCTGGTGGGCTGCCATCTATGGGGTCGCACAGAGTCAGACACGACTGAAGTGACTTAGCAGCAGCAGCAGCAGCATAAACCTTTAGACTAAAATAATAGAGTCCCAAGCAGGACTGTAATCTATATCTAGACACACTGAGGTAAAACTATAAGATATTGGGAAGGGAAAAATTTCAAATATAGCGACAGAATAAAAGAGCGCTCACAACTGTGAGGCTGACAGCAGGTTCTTCATAAGTAATATTATTTGTCAGGATACAATGTAAATATGCTGTCAGTCAGCTAATGGAAACAACCATTATCCTAGAATTCTATACCCAGCTAAAAGTATCATGCAACAGTGGGGTGGGGGAAATAAAGAGCATTTTCAGCTCTTTAGCAAAGAAGCTTTGCTGAAATAACTACTGAAGTATGTACATCAGAAAGGAGAAAATTGAATACAGAGGTTTGAAGAGGGGTTGGAGTTACAGTGATATGAAACAAGTTGAATGTTCTCATAGCACTAAACATTGACTTACAAACAAGAGGAGAGGATTACAAACAGGGAGAAATTAAAATACTAAAACAATAAAGTGGCAGATGGGAGAAGGGAGATCAGAATTGAGTGGTTCTAAGACCTGGCAGTGAGAGACTTGGATTGACTTTTTTTTTTTTAAGGTGTCAAGTATGCACAAGCATAGATTAAAATGTATAATTTTCAAGCTGGCAAAGGGGCAGAGGAGAATGAAGGAAACATTACCCATTTAATAAAAGTCAGACAAGGAGAAAAATGGTCAAAAACTGAGAAAAAAACATGAACCAGGAAAGCACTAAAGAGAGGAAATTTGATTAGTGGTGTTCTTATCAGATAAAATTAATTTGAAAGCAAATAGCATTGGTATAGATGAAGATTATATGAGTGATAAGTGAAAAAATTCACAGGTAAGGTACAACAAAGCTAGTCTAATAACCTAACTCAAATATATAAGGAAACAATGGACAGAACTTCAAAGAAAAATTAACAAATTTGCAATGATGGTAAGAGATGTTAACATATCTGTACCAGAAACTAATGAAGGAAGACAAAATATTAGTCAGGCTCTACTAGATATGAGCAACATGATTAACAGAGGTGACTTAATGCTTCAGTCATGATTAACAAAGATGACTTAATGTCAAAGTACATATTCTTGGATACAAACCTCCCGCCACTTTTTAAAAAGTACATATTTACTGACTATAAACACCACATAATTGATATCATATAAAATATATTCCTCGGGAGGGAGGTTCAAGAGGAAGGAAACGTGTGTGTGTACCTGTGGCTGATTCATGTTGATGTGTGGCAGAAACCAACACAATATTGTAAAGCAATCATTCCCCAATTAAAAAATAAATACAAGAATATATTCCTTGATCACAATGTACATTTTTAAAGTAAAGATAAAAATCTCCTATTCTTTGGAAGTGAAATAAATATACTTATAAGAAGTAAAGATGAAATTGTATTGGAAATTGTGAAATAATTAGAACCTCTTCATAATCATTGTAATATGTGCCAAAAGGTGAGGATCAGATTTATATAATAGAAAAAACAAAAGATTGAAAAATGAGTGAATGAATTATTTAAGTCATAAGGTTAGCAAGAGAAAACCAGAAAAAGAAATTATATGTAGAAGAAATAGATGACAAAAAGTAAGAAGGTGAAAAAAAGCAATGCATATTCAGTAAAAGAGAACAACACAAAGAAGAAATTAAGTCACCCACCCATCTCATTATGCACAGATGCTCTCTGTTAATATTTCGGTGCAGATCTTTCCAGTTTTTTATGAAGTGATGGAACCCATGCCAGGGCTGTGTTTTACTTACAGAAAGTTTGGGTTTTCGGAGCAGGGAGATGTTTGGAAGTGGTGATGGAGAGAAAGTAAGCTTTCTATTTTGGGGTTTTGACACAAATGGATTTAGGAGGAAGACGCCAACTTGAGACAGTGGTGGTGATACCTATTGTTAAGGACTCCGTTCTGCAAGGAAGAGGCCAAGATTTTCCGAGAGGAGATTGGGGACATGTGAGAGCTTCCAGGTGAAAAACCTGGAGCTGCGGAGGTAACGTTGAGACGGTTGTGGAACAGGGGGCTGGGTGGTAAAGTGGGAGCCAAGTTCTAGTGATGCTGGATTCTTCTGACTCGGCCACCTGGAAGGGACTGTTCCCCAGGCAGGTTGGCATGACCAGACTGTTTCTGTTGTGTGGTCTGGCAGAGAGCTAGTGAGTGGTCAGTTTGAGTTGTGGTCTTTAAACTTAACAAGATGGTGAGGGGGCTTGTGGGGAAGGGGTTGGGGGAGGCGGAGGCAGCCCCTGACTGCTTCTGCCATCACATTATCCACGTCTTCTGTCAGTGTCGTCCTCTAATTTCTGGCCTACTGAGGGCAGCAGCTTTTTCAGCTTTACTATGAACTACCTTCTTCTGCTGATTCCAGGCTTAGGGGTGCGAGGAAAAGGTTACAGCCTGAGCCCGGTGTGCTGTCTAGATCTAGACGGAGCTTCTGTTTTGACTTTATTTTCCAGTGGCAATGGGGTTCAAGTTCTCTCTGCTTCAGTTCAGTTCAGTTCAGTCGCTCAGTCGTGTCCGACTCTTTGCGACCCCATGAATCGCAGCACGCCAGGCCTCCCTGTCCATCACCAACTCCCGGAGTTCACTCAGAGTCACATCCATCGAGTCAGTGATGCCATCCAGCCATCTCATCCCCTATCATCCCCTTCTCCTCCTGCCCCCAATCCCTCCCAGCATCAAAGTCTTCTCCAATGAGTCAACTCTTTGCTTAGCTCCTTTAAAAGGCAAGTCTTTCCAGGGTTCACAGCAACCAACGAAAGCCTTCTAAAATGAACAAGGCAGGCCAGGATACAAGAAACCTCTAATGAAGGGAGATCAAAGACAGTGTGTTCTGTTTGTCCCCTGCCCACTCCCCATCCCCCCCGCCGCCCTCAAGTACTCTGTGCTTCATCCCCAAAGAAACCTGCAGAACAGGCTTATTTTCCCCTGAAAACCTAATGCGTTCACTGTGGCCTCAGGAGGAGTCTGCACACGTGCCACTGCCTTAATCAAAAGTCCGTTCCTGTAACGCAGATGACTCAGGCAGAACACGCCTGTGCCGTTTCACAGGTGACAGTAAGCTCACCGCCTTCCACATGCCTCTCCTCCCGGCAGACTTCTGGCTGCACTGCAAGCCTTGGGCCGAGACAGGAGAGTGGACTCTGGCTATCAAAGCTTCGTCTAAATAAGCTGGGACCGTGCTGGAGCTGTCTTGGCTTCACAGCTAGGTATATGGGCAGTCTGCCTTGGAGGCTCTCCAAAGCGGAGATGGTTACTGAAGTATTAAAAGAAAAAAAAAAAGACCTCCTTATAAGGAAGATTCACCTCGAGGAAGGCCCCGGCATCGACTCAGCCACTAGCACGAGAGGGGAGCTCCAGGGCATCGGAGCCAAAGAGGATTCTCCTGCCCTCAAGCAAACGCCAGGCCTGGTTTTTATAGGCCAGACATAAATCTGAGAAAGTGTTTATAAAATAGACAGAGTCTATCTGCAAAGCTTAGAAAACAACTTTTATAGGTTCATTCTTAGAAAATCGATAGGAGGTTATTTACAGAAGTGGCTTATGTGGGGAATGATGTTCTGTCACCTCGTCTGGCCCCATCCAGTTCATTCAGCAAAACAGGACTGTTCATCTGGGGCTCTCGACACGCTTGGAGGCCTGCTTTACGGTGTCACTGCCAAAGGACAAGGGAGCCTCTGTGAAAAGCTCATTAGTGGGTCTCAAAGCTCAGAGCTGATGTTCCTACCCTGCCCCACCCGCCATTTCCAGTCTGCAAGGATTCCCACTTGGTTTTCCAGCCTCTGTGAAGGCCGGGAGAGCTGTAGTGAACCAGGAGTTCTGTACTGGTAGTGCCTCTAATGCTTGTCCTGCCAAGCCTGCCAATTCTAATAGGTGAGGAGAGGGCTCTCTCCTTTACACAAACATCACTATATACAGAGCACGATGCGGGGCCCTCTGTGGGATACAGAAACACAGGGGCCAGTGTCCTCCTCCTCAGGGAGTGTTTCTGATAAAGGCAATGACACAAGTATACAAATAACTAGTATGAAACTGCTGCTGCTGCTGCTGCTAAGTCGCTTCAGTCGTGTCCGACTCTGTGCGACCCCATAGATGGCAGCCCACCAGGCTCCCCCGTCCCTGGGATTCTCCAAGCAAGAACACTGGAGTGGGTTGCCATTTCCTTCTCCAATGCCAGAAAGTGAAAAGTGAAAGTGAAGTTGCTCAGCCGTGTCTGACTCTTAGCGACCCCATGGACTGCAGCCTACCAGGCTCCTCCGTCCATGGGATTCTCCAGGCAAGAGTACTGGAGTGGGGTGCCACTGCCTTCTGTCAACCCCAAAGGCAGTCAACCCCGAGTATTCACTGGAATGATTGATGCTGAAGCTGAAGCTCCAATATTCTGGACACCTGATGTGAAGAGCCGACTTACTGGAAAAGACCCTGATGCTGGGAAAGATTGAGGGCAGGAGGAGAAGGGAGCGACAGAGGATGAGATGGTTGGATGGCATCACCAGTTCAGTGGACCTAAGTTGAAGAAACTCAGGGAGAGAGTCAAAGACAGGGAAGCCTGGTGTGCTGCAGTCCATGGGGTCACAAAGAATCAGATACAACTGAGCAACTGAACAACAACAAGAAGGATGAAAGCCATAAATAAGATGCATCCTGTGGGGGTTTGTGTATTTAGAAGGAAATCAGTCCTTTTTTGCGGGGTGGGGAATTGGAGAGCAAACTAGTGATTGTCATGAAGTATCAGCAGTTGGTATTTAAGGGCAGTCTGGGTGAATGGGGAGGACTTTTGCTCTGCTGGCATGGTAGCTAAGAGTAAACATACTGGAATGGGAAATCGGTATGAAAAGGAAGCACTAGGACGTCGATTAGTCAGAGAGAAAAGGACAATAGGGAAAGCATAAGAAGGAAAGTTGGGGGGCCAATGCGGCCCGGTGACAGCCCCCTGAAGGCTGGAGTGGGTGGTGCGGCTTGGTTAGGGGCAGTGCTGGCCACCAGGGCTTTTCCTGGGGCAGGCGTGGGTGAGATGGGAACAGCAAGAACAAGAGGGTGACCAGAAATTCATCCTCTCCCAGAATTCAAGGGAGAAAAGATTCAAAAGTGGACCATGGCTCAGGGTGACCAGTGCTTCTGAGAGGACAGGAATGATGGAAAACATTGGGGTAGGAGCCCAATTTCAGGGGTTTGGCAAGGAGTGATTGGTGTGCGTGCAGAGACAGCCTATGGGAAATTCTGATGGGTAGTTTGCTAGTAGGAAAAAAAAAAGCTCTGGAGGTAGTGTGTGTGGGGAAGCAGTCTGCAGGGGATGCTCTGAGGGGACGAGGAAAGCAGCAGTTGTGAAGGGTTCGGGCTGGCTGGACCCCCCCGAGCATGGGTCCTAGGATTCTGAACGAGTTTTTCGTCCATGTGATTGATGGGGGATGTTTCCTAAAATAAAAAACCTGAAGGTGCGGTTTCATCTGTGGGGCTTAGAACTTGACCCAAGTTCTAAGGGTTGATGACCAGTTTGGAAGGCCAGTGTTGATAAGCAGATTGGAAGGCCAAGGTAGGTTCCCTGGTGGAGCTCGCACATCACCTGGGGACCCTGAGGTCACACCCGACGCTGGCAAGCGCTCATGGGGTTCTGCTGAACACAGCGAGCAGCCGTTTGGATTATCTGCAGATCAGATCAAAGGAGATATTACACTGACGTATTTCCTCCTTAACAAGCATTTGGCAAACATCTCATTCTTTTTAGAGAAGATTTTGATTTTTGTAGAATTAAGACTTTTTTTTTTCTCCCCAAGCATATTTCTCTCCGTTTTCAAAAGGTTGGGTCCTTGTGGGAAATTTAATCCACATGTTTATGATTCATTTCAACTCCACTCCTTTCAAATTTATCTTTGGAGCCTGAGTTGGTACTTGAGAAGCCTTTTAAAAGTTCAGGACTTTGAGAACCAGCTAGTTATTTTGCTAGCTGTGTCTTAAACACATATCAGAAATTTTCTTAAGAGCAAAACCCAGAGTTTGGCGGGTCATGTGAACATAGCAAGCGCCCAGCTCTCAGCAGTGTATCTGCAACAGCACACCTGTAAGCAAGGATGCCGAAGCTTGAAGGGGTGGTGGAGAAGGGGGCACCTGTGTGTCTAGGGGCAGCATCTGGGGGGCTCCAAATGGTCCCAGAGAGGCCCGGGAAGCATCATGGCATCTCTGTCCACCGGGGTTGCCCTGCTCCTTTTTATAGCTTCTCAAAGCATAGATCTTTGAGCTGCTGGAACATTCCAGATCACCTCCGGGACTAGTTCCACTCTGTCATCTTGTAGCTAAAAACGGAGGTTCCAAAAGGTTCAGTGTCTTATTTAAGATTTCACACGCTTTTGTTTTAGAACTTCTACAAGCTTTCACCTCATCTATTTTATTCCAAGGAGAAGAATATTTGATGGGAGTCAAGGTCACTCCGGGCTTCCCAGGTGGCTCAGTGGTAAAGAATCCACCTGCCAGTGCAGGAGATGCGGGGGACTTGGGTTCAATTCCTTGGCTGGGAAGATCTGGAGAAGGAAATGGCAACCCACTCCAGTATTCTTGCCTGGGAAATCCCATGGACAGAGGAGCCTGGCGGGCCACAGTCCACGGGGTCACAGAGAGTCGGACTCAACTGAGCAACTGAGCACAACACCCAGCAGGGTCACTCTTAAAAGACTTAGAGTTGAGACTGACTGGGGCGGGTGGTGACAGTCTCTGGAGGGCGAAGAAGGAGGTTGCACGCTTACTTCCACAGCGAGTGCCCTCTTTGAGTTTGTCCCTTTGAAATTGTCTGCTTGGGATTGTTTCTCCTCTTGAGAAGACGAGCGTGAAAGAGGACTCAGGAGGAACGGGCTTTTAAAGCCATAAACCAGAAGGGTGTCCTATGGGGTGGGTGAAATACTCTGAGGTTACCCTGCACCCAGATGACTGCAGCGCTCAGATGGACACACGTTTCCTTCTCAAGAACGCTCGCGTTTATTAGATGAGTCAATGGGTGACCATTCTAAGTATGTTGGGTCCACACAGCCACTGCAGGGGAAATCTATTGACCTTGGACCCAAACTCTGGCCCAGATCAGCTCCACTTGGCTATTTAGTTTGGTTGTAAAAAATGTGGGAAATAGATGCCTATCAGTGAAGATCTTGGTCTTTGTTCAGCAAGGAAACTTGTGGTGAAATTTATGAAGGTTTTTATCAGAGTGAGGTCAACAGAACATAGTCACACACAAGCCATTTAAAACAGCATTTGTTTTATAAGTCATTATAAAAATACTATATGTTTGTGGTGGAAAACTTGAAAAATGCCAAAAGTATAAAGAAGAAAAGATAAATTACTTATAATTCCACTACTTAGAGATAACCAATGTTAACATTAAACATTTGCACGTTTCCTGTCTTTTGGGTGGGTTTATAGACTTTTGTCTTTTGTGTGTGCAAAATATACTATTTTCAGATGTTGTGCACTGTCAAAAGGAGAAAAAGATGTTTCGTGAGCACCTAAAGACCAGTAGCTGTGGTTCTGGTGGGTCTCCAGATCTGAAATGAGGTCCACAGCATTTGTAGGACCCACAGCAGCTGAAGTTCACTGCTGTTCCTTCTCCACATTTGGTTCCCGTTTCTGCCTTTTCACTTTTCTTCCTGCAACTAACTAGCAATCTCAATTTTCCCCTTCTCAATTTTTACCTTCCGGCTTCTTCTCACATGTGGTTTCTCATTTCTTATGTTTTGGCTCACTCACGGCCCCCTTCTACCTCCTGGCCTCAACTGCTCACATACCATTTGTGTGACATTTTCCAGCTCAGATTCGTCAGAGAGAAGCTGATTTATTCCATTAGTGACTCTTATCTCTCTCGAGCACAGCTGGGCACCTGGGCTTTGCCATAAATTGCTGAGCAGCTGGGTTGGTTACCTCTCCGCTCTGGTCAGGTGTGGCTAGATGAGATTCAGGTAACATCTAGGAAATAATAGGGAAGACAGCGAACATCACACCACATTCTGCTGCTCTGTTATTTTCTAATAAACACTGTTAATGTTTTCATGAATTTTTTCCTTTCAGTCATTTTTATGTGACATGTGCATGGGCATGTGTACGCCTGTGCATATTTTTCCTTTTTTTATATTTATTTTAAATTGAAGGAAGATTGCTTTACAATATTGGTTTGAGAAAGGATTTATTTTAAAAATCTGGGCAGAAGCTGCTGGTCTGGGATGGGTAGATGTGAACGCAGGCAGGCTTGGGGAGGAGGCAGGCTGGGGGGAGAAATGTGACCACATGCCATTTTTTAGCCAAGCATTATATTATGAACATTTTCTTACATTTTACCTCTGTTTTCTAAAACCTGATTTGTTGTTGTGTACAGGGTTCACTTTATGGGCATGAAAGTGAAAGTGGCTCAGTTGTGTCCGACTCTTTGTGACCCCGTGGACCATACAGTCCATGGAGTTCTCCAGGCCAGAAAACTGGAGTGCGTAGCCTTTCTCTTCTTCAGGGGATCTTCCCAACCCAGGGATTGAACCCAGGTCTCCCATTTTGCAGGCGGATTCTTTACCAACTGAGCTACCAGTTTATTTCACAATTTCAGCATCACTGGGCACTTCTTGGGGTCTGCAGTGTGGGGAGGGAGGGACTCTGCTCCTTTGTCACAATGTCAGCATCCTCTCAGTGGAAGTGATGTTTTGCTAGGTGGCCCCAAATTGCCAAATACTTACCATTGACTCTTCAGATGAATGATTTAGTTTCAAGAAAATAATGAAGACACTTGGGTTTATCTTTTTCTTTCCAGTTTATTTCCATAGATCCTATGGAGTTAGTTTTGATGAATGGCATAAGGACGGAATTGAACCTTAACATTTTTCCCCTAAAATTTTCACATATTGTCCCAGAATCATCTGCCCTCTATCCATTCTTTCTCAACTCATTAGGAATTTCAGAATGTAATTTTCTTGGTTCTCAGATGCGATTGATTGTAAGATTCACCTTTGACTTAGAAACCATAGCCATTTAAAATTCTTGAGTCACATCCTGATACCAGAAATATTAAGAATTTTCAAAATTTTTAAGAACCACAATCAAGAAATGTGGTATCAAACTGTCCTGCTTATTTAGCCATTCCTGAGCTTTCTATCCTCTTGGACTGACCTATTTTGCAGCACATTATTTTAATAGCGATGAATTAAAGTTTCTTTTGATATCTGGAACTTTATTATTTTTAATCTAATCTTGTCTTTCTGTTTTTCTATGTGATCTTCAAAATGAGTTCCTCCCATCCTATCACCATTCTTCAGCCTTGCATTAAATGTGTAATAAATGTGAAATAACTTATATTAATAATATCAATAATTGATTTTTGATATTATAATGAATAATTGTAATAATTATTTATATTTTATTATTATTTGCATAAATATACATTTCCCCCATGGTTTGCTCTAGTTTTCCAATTGTGTATTAATTGAGTGTTGAGTATATTTTTAATATTGTATCTGACTTTAATAAAAATGCCTTAGGTGTTTAATTATTCCCAATGATGGCTATTGATCTGAGGTAGGTGCTTTTCTGTCTTGTTAATGAGATACACCAGTTTTTTCGAGAGTTTTAATTAGGATTAAATGTTGAAAAATTGTTTAATATGCCTTTGCATCTCTCAAGGACTTACTATGGTTTCTTTGTTTCTAACTTGTTAAGTAGATTTTTAAGCCTTTGGCCAAGCTTTAATTTCTTTATAAACTTGACATTTCTTTTGGGTGTCATATTAGTGAATGTTTAACATCTGTATCTTTTTTTTAATTTAAATGTATTTTTTTAATTGGAGGATAATTGCTTTACAGGATTGTATTGGTTTCTGCCATGTATCAACATGAACCATCATGTCATATCAACATCAGCCATAGGTACAAGTAACATCTGTTATCTTTATTCATAAGGGAGGTTTAGTCTATAGCTTTCTTGGTTTTTCATTTTCTTTTTTCCTTTTTTTAAAACAACTCCAGAGTACAGGGTTTACTCAGACTCTTTCATTTATGGCACGTTTTTGTCACTCTTCTGTGCCAGACCCCATCGTGTATTTGTTTGTTTGCTTATTTATTCCCATCTAGCCCTGTGCCCCACTGTCATCCCCTCCTCCCTTCCAGCTCTCCCACCCCGCCCACGTACACAACTATTTTAACATTTTAAATGTGCATTTGTTTATGTGACTGGGTCTTTTAACAATGTGTCTTATAGTCATAGAGAATGCATTGTTATTATTTTGTAGATCTCACACTTTTTAGACTAAGCCCTGTGTATTCAGGACGCACCCTCATTGTTTCTGCTGCACAGTACTCCGTGGGTGTGTCCCCATATGTGATTTCTCTAACTCTTCAGATGTGGTATCCATGGTTATGCCAGCTCCATTAAGAAAAACTGAAGGCATGCTGTGTTTTATTTTTTAATATTTCTGCAAAGTGTAACCTGTGTGAGATACTTATTCCTTGAAAGTTTAAAAAACATCATCCATAAAGCCTATTTGTACCTGGTGTCATTTAGGGAATAGTTGTTAAACACACACACACACACACACACACACATGCACTCAATTCTCTTCCATCACTATGAGTCTGTTTTTGGCCTCTTATTGGGAAATTTTTATACTGAAAATATTTTTTGAGAAAATCATTACTGTTCAAATCTAATAATAAAATATTTCTTATAAATTACAGTCTTTTGTAATTATGGTTATATTGCTTTTTATACTCTTGATGCTTTTTGTATTTGTGTTTTTGCTCTTTTTGCAATTTCTGCTCCTTTCTGATCTAGAAGTAATAAATGCCTGTTTAATAAGAGGGCTTGGATGAGTTTCTTTTCATGCTTTAACCTTGTCCAGAACTTGTTCTGCTTCATTTTTTTTTAAAGAAACAAAGTTCTTTATCAATTTAAATGTTTTCTAAATAAATTTTTAAAAATAATTTTATATTTATCTATTTCTCTTACCTACATTTTAAAGATTGATTTTCTTGATCTCTTTCAGGTTAATGAATCAGATACTCAGTTCATATAGTCAGTCTTGTTTATTATAACGCCATTAGTTTTCCCCAGTATATCTTTGGCCATAGCCCTGACATTTTACATGTTCTATTCTTTTTGTAATCACTTAAAAAAAATACTCTGTACTTGTAGCTTTGGTTTTTTCTTTGTCTTGAGTTATTTAAGAGAGTCTAACATTTCTAGTGTTGTTTTTTTTTTAATTCCTATGTTATGAATTTCTGGGTTTATTACAGTGTGGTTGGAGAACGTGAGAATGCAGTCTGCATTATTTCCACTTCTTGAGAACTAGCAGGATTTTCTTTGTGGCCTAATATATGATCAATTTCTGTTAGCGTTCCATGCCCATTTGGAAAGAATACGTGCGATCTGAATATTTCTGAGGCTTGTGTATGTCTATTAAATCAAACATACGATGTAGCATGTGTTTACCTTTCCTCCCCCCACATATGTGTGCATGTACCTGGTGTACTAGACCTGACAATCTGAACGCATATATTAATGACTCTCCCTGTAACTTTGGTTTTTGTCAGTGTCTCCTTGGGCTTCCAACCATTTTTGCTCTATTTCATTAGTAGAATCAGGTGTCTTCCAACATTTCTTTAGCTGTGTTCTATAGGGTGCTGCGAAGAACAGGTATGTTACAAAACAAAGCATAGCTTAATTTTTATTAAGTCTGGTTGGATTGGTAGTATAATAGGGGAAATTTAGACCATTTTCCAACACTGGAGCTGGTCATCATCATTATGTGAATTTTCGTGTCTTCCTACATTTTTGCTTCTTTAATCCTTCAGCATACATCCACTCAGACATCTTCTGTGTATCTCCATTCATCTAAAACTGTGTGTAACCCTCCCTGTGAGTGGGTTCTTCTGTCCCACCCCAAAGAAATCACGTTCTGCCCTGTGACTTGCTTTGTCCCATGACCGTGATCTGGAGTGATGTACACCACATCAAAGCATCACGCTTTAAAGGTCACTGCTTTTGTGTGTATGTGCGATTTTTAAAAAATCTATTTTGTAATGGGAGGAAGACTGCTTTACAATGGTGGTTTCTTCTGTACAAGAATGCAAACCAGCCATGATTATACATATGCTGCCTCCATCTTGAGCATCCCTCCCCTCCCCCCATCTTATCCCTCTGGGTCATCACAGAGTGCCAGACTGGGCTCCCTGCGTTCTATAGCAACTTCTCACCAGCTATCTGTTTTACACATGGTGATGCTACTTCCTCCATTCTTCCCGCCCTCTCCTTCCCCTACTGTGTCCACAAGTCCATTGTCTATGTCTGTGTCTCCATTCCTTCCCTACAGATAGGTTTATCTATACCATTTGTCTAGATTTCATACATATGTGTTAACATACTATATTTGTTTTTCTCTCTGACTTCACTCTGTAAACAGACTCTGTACTCATCCACCTCACTAGAACTGACTCAAATTTACTCTTTTTTATGGCTAAGTAATGTTTCATTGTGTTTGTGTACCACATCTTTATCCATTCATCTGTTGATGGACATCCAGATTTCTTCCATGTCCTTGCTATTGTAAATAGTGCTGCTATGAACACTGGGGTACATGTGTCTTTTTCAATTATGGATTTCTCAAGGTATATGCCCAGTAGTGGGATTGGGGGGTCATATGGTAGTTTTACTCCCAGTTTTTTAAGGAGTCTCCATACTGTTCTCCACAGTGGCTGTATCAATTAACATTCCCACCAACAGTGTGAAAGGGTTCCCTCTTCTCCACATCCTTTCCATTTATTTATTGTTTGTAGATTTTTTTTGATGCTGGTCAGACTGATGTGAGGTGATACCTCATTGTAGTTTTGATTTGCATTTCTCTACTAATGAGTGATGTTGAGCATCTTTTCATGTGCTTATTGGCCACCTGTATGTCTTCTTTGGAGAAGTGTCTGTTTAGATCTTTTGCCTAGTTTTTGATTGAGCTGTTTGTTTTTCTGACTAAGGGCCACTGCTTAATGTGACATTGTTCTGTTCTCTGCAGGTGCAGATGGGGGTGTGGGCTCACTCAGAGTCCTAGAATGGGGTCGGCAGGGAGCATCCCAGCCCACTCACATGAAGGGGAGTGGGAGTGGGAAACCCACCTTTGTGCTGTCGCCCTCGAGACTTTGGGTTTGTTTGTTAACACAGCAGACATAGTGATGCCTGACTGCTGTGTACTGTGTGCGTCAAGACCCGTTTTATCCTTCGAGGTCAAAGGTCTGAAACGGACGAAGCTCCTTCTCTTGTGACCCCCTTTGCAGCTTCTTGGGAAATTGAAAATGTCTGTAAGAAGTGTCACTAACTACATTTATATAGATCTCAGCAATATTTGATTGTTTTCTTCAGATAGAATCTGTGCGTTTCTTGTTAGGGTTTTCCAAAGTTCTCTGCATCTTTTTCCCGTTGTGTTGTCTGAGCACATGTGGTGTGTGGGCAGTCTACAGATTTTGTAACTATATGTAGTCAGTTCAGTTCAGTCGCTCAGTCCTTTCCAATTCTTTGCAACCCCATGGATTATAGCATGCCAGGCTTCCCTCTCCATCACCAACTCCCGGAGCTTGCTCAAATTCATGTCCATTGAGTCAGTGATGCCATCCAACCATCTCATCCTCTGTCGTCCCCTTCTCCTCCTGCCTTCAGTCTTTCCCAGCATCAGGGTCTTTTCCAGTGAGTCAGTTCTTTGCATCAGGTGTCCAAAGCATTGGATTATCCAAGCATTTTATCAAGCTTTCACATTCAAGCAGTTACATAGCTTTTCATTGAAGTTTCTAGGTATATAGTCATATTTCTAATAATAAATTTGCTTTTTTGCAATGATTACAACTAATTTCTATTTATAGCTCATTTAATTGGCCAGGTTTTCATAAAAATGTGAAGTAATAATGGTGGTAGCAAACGTTTTCAGAGAAGGCAATGGCAACCCACTCCAGTACTCTTGCCTGGAAAATTCCATGGACAGAGGAGCCTGGTAGGTCACTAAGGGTCCATGGGGTCGCTAAGAGTCAGACATGACTGAGTGACTTCACTTTCACTTTTCACTTTCATGCATTGGAGAAGGAAATGGCAACCCACTCCAGTGTTCTTGCCTGGAGAATCCCAGGGATGGGGGAGCCTGGTGGGCTGCTGTCTATGGGGTCGCACAGAGTCAGACACGACTGAAGCGACTTAGCAGCAGCAGCAAACGTTTTTGCTTTTGTTTTTTATTCTAGTGGGAAAGTGTCCAGCATTTGACTCTTGGAGATGACTTACCTGTTTGAGTGCCTTGTTGAGAAGATCACTTTCTGTTTCTTGTTTTCTTTGAGTTTTTTTTCTAACCACATGTTGCATTTTTGTAAGTGCCTTTGTAGTGTCTACTGAGATGATTGCATGTCTATCTTTGTTAATTGTTTTCCTAATATTAAAATACTTCAGCATTCCTTGACAACCCAGTTGGTCATGATGGGTGATCTTTTAATATACATCTTCATTCAACTGGCTGCTATTTAAAAAAAATATTTTTAAGTTGGTATGTTATATTTTCATTTTTATTCAGTTCAAGAAATTTTCTTTCGTTTTCTCTCTTTTCTGGCCACGAGGCATGTGGGATCTTAGTTCCCCAAGCAGGGTTCAAACCTGTACCCTCTGCTGTGGAAGAGTAGTCTTAACCACTGTACTTCCAGGGAAGCCCCAGCTGGCTGCTATTTTATTAAGCATTTTGGAATTTGTATTCATAATTGATTTGGTTCATTGTTCGTCTTTTGTGGGTGCTATCTTTGTGAAGCTTAGTTCTCTTATGGGTGCTATCTTTTTGAGGTTTTGGTATCAAGATGATTCTTACTTGCAGTAGACAATTTAAATTTTATTTATTTATTTATTATTATTCAGGAATAGTTTACATTGCATAGGGATTATCTGTTCCTTGACAGTTTTAGCTGACTTGATATAAAACTGTCTGGGTGAGCTTCTCTTGAGGAGGTAATGCTTGAATAACTTCTTCAACTTATTCAAAGGGCTCAGATTTCAGATCAGGTTTGGTGCTTCTTAAGTCAGTTCTGCAGGGGGGGACTGGGTTCAGACCTGGGTCCATCACGTGATGGGGGATGGGGTGGTTCCCTCACCTACTCAGACTAGATCTTCAGTTGAATTCTGCCTCTAGAATTGAGTTTGCTTGGAGTGAAAATTTCCTTCTAAGTACTTTCAACTTCAAAAATAAAATGGCCAGTTACCTTACCAGAAAAATGAGTTTGTCTGGAAATAACCAGAGTAATTGCAATTCAGGAATGTCAAGCGATGGTGGACCATCAGCAAATAAGGGAGGGGAGGCTGCTTTTATAGAGAAAGGGGAAAGGATAGGCATTTCTAAATTAAAGTTCATTGGAGGAAAGTAAGAGTTCAGAGTGGCAATGGGGTCTCATTGACTGAGCTTCTGTGTTTTCCATTTGTTGGGCAAGAAAATGGAAGTAGAAGCACCTTCTTGTTGGAGCTGCAAGACACTTCTCTTTCCACTTGGGGTAACTGACAGCAAGTGGGGCCCTCCTAATGACCTAGTGTTAATACAGTCACCTCTAGAAAGACCCTGTGTCCACCTCAGGCCACATTCTCAGTCCTCACTGTGGGTATGGACTCCAGCGTACCCTTTGGGGAAACACAGTTCAACCCAAAACAGTGAGTAAGGCTGCCCATGGAAGTAGAATCAGAGGGTTTCCTTATGTCCCGGGCCAGATGGCATCCATGCCACACAGCAAGCACAAGCAGGGAGGCCACTGATGGTCTTTCTTAATCCCCTCCATCAGCCATCTTAGGAGGTAGTTTTTTCAAAGTCAGTTCACAGACTGTCCAATCTTCCTAATATGAACTTTTGGGGGAATCTGGGGCTCCGGTATCTTTTTTTTTCTTGTCTTTAACAGTATTTTTCTGGAATGAGGAGAGGGGCTACTTCAGGCCCTGCTAGGTTAGAAGCCAGAAGTTGTTCATGGGACGTTATCCTGTGTCCAGGTTCTATTTTTCTGCCTGGTCTAAGGACAAGCTGGTGGTCACAGCAGACCACATGTCTGACAGCACCTCTGCCTCAGGGATCGGATGAGGCAGGGAGTAGCCCAGGGAGAGTATCCATCACACACAGCACGGAGGCAGAGGCTTTTGTGGGAGACCACTGTGGGTTTCCAGAGCTTTCCTGCACATTCGGGTGTCACTGTGCGGCTTCTGCAGGTTCCTGGCTCTCTCTCGTGCTCACAGCTCCACTGTCTTCTGGAGTACTGCAGCTTGTAAAGCAGCTCTTTTGGCCCCAGCCATCCAGTAATCATATTTGACTCTCACTTCGCCTCCCCGCTCGCTGGCTAAATAATGTGACATTTCAGATTTGGACTCTTCAAGTTCAGCCTACATTTTTGGCTTTGACTAATTGTATCAAGGTCTTCTGGGATGCTCGTCGGTTTCCAGAGTGCCCCCATATGATCTCATCTTCTCACAATAAGTGGCTTTTCTGCTCATTTTTTCACGGCGATAACTCACAGAAGTTACTGGAGGCACAGGGGCGACTTGGCTGTTGCCACATGGATGGTGGAGGAGCCAGCACCGCAGTTTAGGTCCCACTCTCCCCGGCTCCCTTCCACAAGGTCACCCTGCTCCCTGCTGTCCCGCAGCTCAGCCAGCTCTCAGCTCTCACTGGAGACCTCAGAGTACTGCCACCTCCTCCCCAGAGCCTTCCCAGGTTGAACTGAGGGGAGGAACTGCCCGGCTGTACAGATCAGGGGCTGGGAAAGTCTTGCCTCCACGGCCGGCTCTTGCTGGCCTAAGAATGGTTTTCACATTTTTAAAGGGCTGTTTAAAGAAGAAGAAGAAGAAAAGGCTGTGTGACAGAGACCCGTGCATGGTCTGCACAGTCTCAACTATTTACTATCTGACCCTTTACAGGAAAAGTCTGCATGCCCCTGGTCTGGATATCTCTGTCTCCCTTTAGCCACTTAAAAAATTCGCTCACCCTCCATCTGTTTTTCTGACACCCAGGTTTGTCATCTCTTTACTTAATTTTTTAAACATGGATCTGAGATGGTTCTTTTGAATATTAGAAGCTGCTGCTTGCTATTCCCTGGGATTTTCTTTTCTCTTTTGGGCACTGAGCAACAGGCACAATGTGTTATAACCTGTCCCTTACAGTTTATTTGGGAAGAGAGGAGCTTGGCATTAAATATATGTTGGTATCACATGGGCAGTGAATAGTATGTACTGTCAGTACTGACTTGAGTTAGTCAGGAAGAGGGTCCTTCAGGACCAGACAGGAAGCCTCATGAGGCCAGGGAGCTGCTCTCAGCATCAACCACAGGTGCCTGAACTGAACTTGGAAAGAAATGAGGATGGTCTTGGGTAGGAAATGGGGCTTTTGCTGAGATTTGAAGAAGGGGGTAGGAGTGGAATAAATAGGAGAAGAGACAGTGCTTTCTTGGCAGGTAGGCTCATTTGTAAGGGGGGGATACTACTACTACTAAGTCGCTTCAGTCGTGTCCGACTCTGCGACCCTGTGGACTGCAGCCCACCAGGCTCCGCCGTTCCTGGGATTCTCCAGGCAAGAACACTGGAGTGGGTTGCCATTTCCTTCTCCAATGCATGGAAGTGAAAAGTGAAAGTGAAATCGCTCAGTTGTCTCCGACTCTTAGCGACCCCATGGACTTCAGCCTACCAGGCTCCCCCGTCCATGAGATTTTCCAGGCAAGAGTACTGGAGTGGGGTGCCATTGCTTTCTCCATGTAAGGGGATAACCTAGTGTATATCTTCAAAGCATTCACTATCGGTGAGATGAACTAATGACTGCTGTGTGTGTGTGCTCAGTTGTGTCTGACTCTTTGTGACCCCATAGACTGTAGCCCACCAGGCTCCTCTGTCCATGGAATTTTCCAGGCAAGAATACTGGAGCGGGGTGCCATTTCCTCCTCCAGGGGATATCCCCAACCCAGGGATCAAATCTGCATCTCCTGTGTCTCCTGCATTCGCAGGCAGATTCTTTACTCACTGAGCCACCTGGGAGGCCCAACAGTTGGTTTAATTAATCTATAATAGACTTTATTTTTAGAGAAGTGTTAAGTTCACAATGAAACAGAGCAGAGCAGACAAATTATGCATTTGGACAAATGCATAATCACATGTATCACCGTTAGGGTATCATACATGACTTGCTTAATCTTTTTAAATTGAAATATAATTGATTTACAATGTGGTGTTAGTTTCAGGTGTACAGCAAAGTGATTCAGTTATCTGTGTGCTCTCTTTCAGGTTCTTTTCCATTAAGGTTATTACAAGGTACTGAATGTAGTTCTCTGTGCTATACAGTAGGTCATTGTCTACCTGTTTTATATATATAATGTTGTGTGTTAGTCACTTAGTCGTGTCTGACTCTTTGTGACCCCATAGACTGTAGCCCGTCGGGTACCTCTGTCCATGTGATTCTCCAGGCAAGACTACTGGAGTGGGTAGTCATTCCTTTCTTCAAGAGATCTTCCCAATCCACGGATCAAACCCAGGTCTCCTGCATTGCAGGCAGATTCTTGACCATCTGAGCCATCAGGGAAGCCCTTTATATATACTAGTGTGTATCTATTAATCCCAAACTCCTAATTCATCCCTCTCCCTTTTCCTTCAAGAAAATTAGAGATACCAAGGGAATATTTTATGCAAAGATGGGCACAATAAAGGACAGAAATTGTATGGACCTAACAGAAGCAGAAGATATTAAGAGCAGGTGGCAAGAATACAGAGAAGAACTATACAAAAAAGATCTTCATGACCCAGATAACCACAATGCTGTGATCACTCACCTAGAGCCAGACATCCTTGAATGTGAAGTCAAGTGGGCTTAGGAAGCATCACTATGAACAAAGCTAGTGGAGGTGATGGAATTCCAGTTGAGCTACTTCAAATCCTAAAAGATGATGCTGTGAAAGTGCTGCACTCAGTATGCCAGCAAATTTGGAAAGCTCAGCAGTGGCTACAGGACTGGAAAAGGTCAGTTTTCATTCCAATCCCAAAGAAAGGTAATGTCAAAGAATGCTCAAAGTACTGCACAAGTGTATTCATCTCACACGCTAGTAAAGTAATGCTCAAAATTCTCCAAGCCAGGCTTCAGCAATACGTGAACTGTGAACTTCCAGATGTTCAAGCTGGTTTCAAAAAGGCAGAGGAACCAGAGATCAAATTGCCAACATCCGCTGGATCATTGAAAAAGCAAGAGTGTTCCAGAAAAACACCTGCTTCTGTTTTATTGACCATGCCAAAGCCTTTGACTGTGTGCATCACAACAAACTGTGGAAAATTCTGAAAGAGATGGGAATACCAGACCACCTGACCTGCCTCTTGAGAAACCTATATGCAGGTCAGGAAGCAACAGTTAGAACTGGACATGGAACAACAGACTGGTTCCAAATAGGAAAAGGAGTACGTCAAGGCTGTATATTGTCACCCTGCTTATTTAACTTATAGGCAGAGTACATTATGCGAAATACCAGGCTGGATGAAGCACAAGCTGGAATCAAGATTGCCAGGAGACATATCAATAACCTCAGAAATGCAGATGACACCACTCTTATGGCAGAAAGCGAAGAAGAACTAAAGAGCCTCTTGATGAAAGTGAAAGAGGAGAGTGAAAAAGTTGGCTTAAAACTCAACATTCAGAAAACGAAGATCATGGCATCTGGTCCCATCACTTTATGGGAAATAGATGGGAAAACAGTGGAAACAGTGAGAGCTTTTATTGTATTCTTGGGCTCCAAAATCACTGCAGATGGTGACTGCTGCCATGAAATTAAAAGACGCTTGTTCCTTGGAAGAAAAGTTATGACCAACCTAGATAGCATATTAAAAAGCAGACATTATTTTCCCAACATAGGTCTGTCTAGTCAAAGCTATGGTTTTTCCAGTAGTCATGTATGGATGTGAGAGTTGGACTATAAAGAAAGCTGAGCCCCGAAGAATTGATGCTTTTGAAGTGTGGTGTTAGAGAAGACTCTTGAGAGTCCCTTGGACTGCAAGGAGATCCAACCAGTCCATCCTAAAGGAAATCAGTCCTGAATATTCATTGGAAGGACTGATGTTGAAGCTGAAACTCCAATACTTTGGCCACCTGACGCGAAGAACTGACTCCTTGGAAAAGACCCTGATGCTGGGAAAGATTGAAGGCAGGAGGAGAAGGGGATGACAGAGGATGAGATGGTTGGATGGCATCACCGACTTAGTGGACATAGTTTGAGTAAACTCTGGGAGTTGGTGATGGTCAGGGAGGCCTGGCGAGCTGCAGTCCGTGGGGCCGCAAAGAGTCGGACATGACTGTGTGACTGAACTGGACTGAACTTTTCCTTTTTGTAATGGTAAATTAATTTTCTGTGAGTCTTTTTGTGTTTTGTAAATTAAGTTTAGGGCTTCCCAGGCGGTAAAGAACCCACTTGCTAATGCAGGAGATGTAAAAGACGCATGTTCGTTCCCTTGGTTGGGAAGATCCCCTGGAGGAGGGCATGGCAACCCACTCCAGTGTTCTTGCCTGGAGAATCCTATGGGCAGAGGAGTCTGGCAGGCTACAGTCCATGTGGTGGCAAAGAGTTGGACATAACTGAAGTGATTTATCAAACAAATAAGTTTATTTGTATCCCTTTTTTAGATTCCACATATAAGTGATACCACATGATAACTGTCTTTCTCCTTCTGCCTGACTTCACTTATTATCTCTAGGTTCATGTATGTTGGTTCAAATACCGTTATTTCATTCTTCCTATTGGCTGAGCATTATTCCATTGTGTATATATACACCACATCTTCTTTATCCACTTCTCAAACATTTAGGTTTTGACTGTTGTAAATAATGTTGTTTGCTTTTGTCTTTTCTGGATGTATGCCAGGCATGGGATCACTGAATTATTCGGTAGCTCTTAATCTCTGATCCAGCAAGCAACAGCAGCTCTAAGGTTGGTGACTTTGATGTGTTCCCTGGGCATCCCCACTGCTTGGCACCAAGCATAACAGGGGCCATGCGGCCCTCTGAAAGGAGTGACGGTCTGTAAGACTGTGAACGCAGACTAGGGCTGAAGGTGGGGAGTCCTCACTGGCCAAGCCAAGAACCTGAAATCATTCCTGCTGGTAGCCCCAGGGTCCGCAGACCACACCCTGAGGGCCAACTCATTGATGACTCAGCCAAGGCCACCTTAACCTCCAGCTGCAGAGCCCAGCGGCTGAGATAGGAAGCGTGTGTGATCCCTTGGCCCATGAAGCCTAAAACATTTACTATCTGCCTCCTGTAAAGATAAAGTTTGCCACCCTGTGCTGAATGGTATGGGGGAAATCTGATAATGCTTTTGTGAAGATGTTGCGGGCACCATCAGGCACAACAGTTCTGCCAGTGTCCCCAAGCCCCGATGCGCGCCCATCCAGAGAACTCCCCAGGCACCCTGTGCCAGCCGAGGATGTTCCCGGCCACGTTCTGTTCTCAGCAAATACCACAAACCTTGGTTGGGTGTGAACTGCTCCTGTGCCTCTTGAGCACTGGTTAACTTTAATTCTTGGGGAGAGAGAGCTAGCAAATGATTTCCTGGGGAATTCCCCAGCCTCCTCTGTTGCTTATAACTCTCTTATCTTCTGAAGGTTGATAGTTTATGAAATGGTTGCCTCAGCCAAAGTTGCATAACAGAGAATGACATTCAGCTCTCTGCTCTCCTCTGTCTTTGAGCAGCTGAGTATGGTGTTTTGGAACTTGAATCTTCATGTTTAGTGCACATTCTGACTTTCTCCAATTTTATCCATCAGTTGTCATGCAAGCAGCCTTGAGGGAGATTTCCTGGTTGTTCACTAGGCACTTTTGAAACTTTTGAGAATTTTCAGCCCAAACGTGCAGTTCAAACAACAGTCCAGAGAGTAGAGGTGCTCAGAAGCACAGGTGACAGCCTGGACTTGCAGTTGGCATCTGAAGTGGGCACGGGGGCAGTTCTGTGGGACTGAGTCCTGCATCTGTAGAATCTGAGTTACCTCCATCCAAGTAGATCAAGTCAGCCTCGAGTTGAATTAGCACACCCAGCTGGTGTTGAAGAACTGCTTGATGTAGACAGTGGAACTGGTGATCAGAATTGTGGATAAAGAGCCAGGCTGTATACATGCTAAGTCACTTCAGTCATGTCTGACTCTTTGCGACCCCATGGACTTTAGCCTACTAGGCTCCTTGATTTTATGTGTATGTCACATTTTTCCATCTGGGAATTTGATGCCAAAAACTTGGTCTCTGTGCACCAGTGCTGAAGTGAATCTTGGAGACAGAGTTTTTGGTGGAGTAGGGAAGAATGCAGGCCCTGCATCTACCCTGATCCCCATCATAACTGTGCCATTGAGCCACTGCTAGAAATCAATCACAAATCCCCCCAGGTGAGGACACACAGCTTTGAGGGGGATGAGCCCGCTGTGTCCCCTTTGCCAGGCCAAGCAGTACAGCTATTCTTCCCTGCTGCTGAGCACATCCTCAAAGCTGGATGGTCCATCTCATCTGGACCTTTCCTTAAACATTTAACAACAGGGAAAAACCAGTATGGTTTTCCTAAAAACGTGGATTGTTAGCGTCTCTCTAAAAACAGTAAAACCATGTCTGCACACCAGTTCCACAAAGCCACGGTGGGCCCACGCCGGGTGGTGGTTGCCCACCTGAGATGGAAAACTCATCAGTGCACTACAGTGCTCCCCAGTCCCTAAAGTCGGCTGAGTTGTTAGTGGCCACTTGTCACTGAGCCAGCATGGTTGGTGTCTCCTGTTGTTAGAAAAACACACTGCCCATGTGTTTGCGAAAAGTGGGAATACAGAAGGTGGATGAAGAGGACTGTGTGATTCGAGGGAAATGGCAGAGATTATATGGAAAGAGACCCAGGGAGAGGGCTTCGTGGTGCTCCACCTGTGCAGGGAAGCCCCGTTGAAAGCGATACCTGACATCCAGAGGCTGGGATCTGGCCCTCAGGCTGGCGCGGAGCAGAAAACTGTCTCTTCCAGCTGTTGTGAGCCCGCGTCACTGTCATTTAGACACGGCCAGTCAGGCTACACCCAGGAGAGCAAGCCCTGCTCTCGGTAGAGACTTCTCTGCGCCCGCAAAGACTGCCTGGGAAGGCTTGCGGTCTCTGATTTCCATACAGCTTCTGGCACATTGTTTTACTCAAAAGGAGAAAAGGAAACAACGCAGTGCTTTCCAACCCTAAACACAACGAGCTGGCAGCAGGAGAGGCGGTTAAGTCACTCCAGTAACATGCCAGGCTGAGAATAACAACATCTGTTCCTGCGGGCAGTTAGCAGAGGATTAAAAACAAAGAAGAAACCTTAGCTTTGAATGCAGATAGATATACTGACTGGTGACTTGTAACTCCTGTTGGGCAGTTGGATGTCCCAAACGGCGGGCCTGGGGCTCATTGCATGGGGTTAGGGTGCTGTGGCAGTAATGGGTGAGTTGGAGGAAAACGGCTCCCAACTTCTGAGATTTATAATTTGGGCATAGAGACACTTACATTGCACTCAAATGCAACACGGGCTGGCTCTCCTGACATGAGCATCAGACCCTGAAAGGCTCCTGCTTTCTGTAGGAGAGATTCTCTTAAATAAATACCCCTGCAGATTCGCCAGCCTTTGCTTCAGGCTTCAGTGCAGCTCTGTTATTGTTGTTCAGTTGCTAAGTCCTGTCGACTCTTTGTGACCCTGTGAACTGCAGCCCGCCAGCCTCCTCTGTCCATGGGATTTCCCAGGCAAGATTACTGGAGTGGGTTGCCATTTTCTTCTCCAGTGGATCTTCCCAACCCAGGGATTGAACCAATGTCTCCTGCATTGACAGGTGGATTTTATTTCATTTTTTAAACTGCTGAGCCATCAACACAGCAGATGGTTCTAAAACTCCCCCTTTCTGATGCCCTCAATTCGTCTAGGACCCTCAAGAGAAGTCCTCAGTGGGGTGTTAATCGTTAGCACTGAATCCCCTCAAATTATAGAGCAGGACTTCTTCCTTCCAAGATAGTCAGACTTACAGAAGGGATAAGGTTGTTAGCATGAAGTCTTTCATGGACCACTCCCCTGCTCCTCTGCTCCCCATAGCTTACAAGATGAGTTCAAGTCCCTTAAATGTGCACCTAAGTAAGCATGTCAGCAGCCGGGCTTTGCCCACTCTCTCCTCCCAAGTCCTAGCATCTGTTTCTTTCACAGGTGGACTTTGCTCCACCTGGATCACCCTCACCTGGAGCCATCTCTCCCCAGCTGCCGGCTCCACCCTCAGAATCTCTTAAGTGCTTTTCCTGTGTCCTTCCATGTGCCGGGCACTGGCATCTGTCAGGGCACTTAATACGCTGCTGCATAGACAGTAAACTCCTTCCCCATCTCCCTGCGCTAAATGCTACTTAGCGCTTAATTAAATAAACGCAGTCATTTATTCGGCATTTATTGGTTTGCTGGGCTCCTGGTATTTGTCTTATGGGACATGTAACAAAGAACCAGGCTTCATCTCCGTCCTCTGTGGGCAGGGGAGAAGAGCAGTGTCCCCACATTGCTACAGTGTAGCGAGCATCCTGTTGCCAGAGACAGTGGGCTCCATAAAACGGCTTACCTGGCTGATCAAGAAGCTTCATCAGTTTCTTCTACATCATTTCCTTTCCCTTTCTTCGGTTTGCTGTAAAATGAGGGAACTTTTAACTGTGAAAACCTGAATTTCAATCTTTCAAAACTCCAGATAACTGGAGCAGATTTCTGCCTGTTTGTCTACTTCAGGTGGAAAAATGTGTTTCTTCTGTGGACAGTTTGGTCTGGGGTCTAAATTCAAATGATTCAGTTTAACAGTGTGTTTTCTGGTGTTAAGCAAGCCTGGATTTGAACTGTGGCTCTAAAACTAGTTAATTAAGTGACTTTGAGTGAGTTACTTAATCTCTCTGAGCCTCAGTTTTCTCACTTGTAAAATGGGGATAATCTTGTACATGTTACAGGGTTGTTTCTGTAATTAAGTAAGAAAGCCAATCTGTAGTATAGTACTTAGCACATGGGTAGTATTTAATAAATGTTAGCTTTCCAGCCATTATTGTGGCCCCTCACCCCTCCGCTGGATCTAAAACAATGGCTAAATCCTATTATTAGTACTGTCCTACTGAAATAGTGTGACTCTTGTGATGGATAAGAGCAAGTTATTCAACCCAGTAGTTCCGGTTAATTAGCCTGTAATATAACCAGAATCAATTCTTGGTTTGTCTAATTAATGTGAACAGTTAGAGGTAATTTTAAGATTGATGAAATCAGTGATGTTGAAGCTATACAGTCAGCAAGAAACAATGCAATAGTCCACCAACCAGTCCACGAAGTCTGTGCTGGAGCCCACCAGCCACACCCCTCCTCTTTCAAGGGGCCAGGGGTCCCCCTGGCTCAGTTGCCCATAGGACCCATAGACACCCTTCCATCCTCTTGCAAGGAAGTGTGTCCTGCCAGGGGCTGGTGGGGGTACCACCGACTGCCTCTCCCCAGCTCCACATGGCTTGCATTACCATTTATGCTGCTTATTAAGGAACTTGTTGAATTTGGTCTCTGATGTGGTTAGAACTGGTAGCAAGTTTCTAATCAACACAGCAGGAAGATTATCTTGTCCATCTCCAACCACAAGGATCTGACATCAATGGGATGCCAGACCAGCTTAGGTATTTCTCTTTACTCATCTCCTCCATTCTTTGCTCGCACTTTGCTAATTTCTTTTCTACTTTGTTCTTTTGCCCCTCACCTCCCTTAAGTATCAGGTCAGAACTTAGCTTATAGAAGTTTTCTTTTTTTGCCCCATAACCAGTAAAGTTTCATGCTGATGGAAGGTACACTACATGGACTTAACTTATGAAAGTATTATAGATGACTTCCTGACTTTAAGATAAATAATATTTACATGTATTTTCCTGATGAAAATAATGAGATTCTGCATTGTTTAAAAATACTTCCATCATAATTGAAATACGATTTCAATTTTTACAAGATTTATAGATTTCTCCCTGCTAGTAGAATCAGACCACTTTTTAAAAACTATACTGGATAGATGAATTGTAACTTCAGTGTACTTTTCTATCTCAAACAGGTAAATAAATATTATGGGATAATAGAAATGTAACAAGTAACCATTGCAGTTAACTGTAGAGTTTCACAGGAAGGCTTTTTGTAAACAAACTACTGAATTTTACGATGACAAGACACAGAATAGCTATAAATGTTGCAAGAAAAGAACCTTCAAAGAAACTGGGTTAATGTTTAAATTCTTCAAAGTTCGAGGTAAACATCTTGCAAATACCTTCTAGCCATCCCGTCATCTACATAACAGGATGAAATGGCTTGATGCATTGTTTTCTAAGCCTCTTGCCAACAGCTCAACTTTGCTCAGTCTTCTGGTATTATAGACTTGGTGGCCTTTGGCATCCATTTTAATTGGTGATGTTAAAAGATTTGCACTGCAAAACTTTTCTTTCTGTATTTTGTGAAATGCAGTTTCACAAAGCCTCTTCCTGTTGACCTCTCCCTCCTCCTTCCCAGCACATCCCGTATTATCCACTTTTCACAGCTGGGGTGGCTGAGGGTCAGCAAAGCTGGGTGCCCTGCCAGATAGAACACCGCCAATACTTACTTGCACTCTGATTTCCACTGGTACCAATGACACACTAGTCACAGCCTGCCAGGGACCAGAGGCCATGAACAGACCTCCAGCTTCTCTCTCTGAATTCCATACCTCTCCACTCTACCTTGCCAAAGTAATGAAACAGAGAAGAATTCACTGCTGGTTGGAAATTTCCACCAAGAGCTAGGATCCCCTGACATCCTATCCCAGGGGAACCATATAAATGCCATAAAGTGCAGGAAAACATACATATTAAAAATATGAATGGGTGCAGTAATTTACCTGCAAGATCAAGGCGTCTCCTCAAAGACTAGTAGTTAATTTCAAGGGGACTCTGACGAGTAAATACTGTGATGGTGCTGTGAGACTCCAGGAGGCAGTTCTTAAGGCTCTTATTTTATGACCTGCCCACTCTTCTCATTTCTACTGAAACTTCTCCATTTGGAAGCATCCTGTTCCCCTGCTCCTTATGTTTCTGAGGCCTGCTGTTCTAATTTCTTTGCCTTTGATGGCTAGCAAGCGGGGCTTTGTTTTCCAAGAGTCTTGTATTTTTTGATCTTCATCACAGATTCTTCCAGGGCTCCTATACCATGTTTTAAAATAGCTTCTCAGGATTCCTGGGGGTTATTAACTTACAGTGTGACGGTTCACTTACCCTGCAACCCTCGTGCCTGCACATTTCTTTCTCATGGTTCTATTTTCAAACATTAAATAACTATGTGATGAACGTCTTTCCCTATAGTATCCTATTCCATGGAGGCTGTAGACATGGCAAGTAGGAAAGGAAATGGAGTGGAGTAACTGAGCTTAAAATGAGAAAATGAGTTAGCTTTTTTTGTGTGTGGTTTTAAAAAAAAGAGATATAACATTTACCATTTTAACCATTGTTAAGGTTACAGGTCCGTGGCTTTAAGTTCATTTACATTATTGTGCAACCATCACCACCATTCATCTCCAGATTAACTGTTTTTAAGATGTCCTGGCCTCTGAGACAGTTAGGTGGCTGAACTGGTGAAAATGCTTGTATTTGTCAGCTCAGACACTGCCCTCACACAGAACCATACACTGGGTCACCTAAACTACAGAAGTGTGCTTCTCACCCACTAGAGGCTGGGAAGTCCAAGGTCAAGATGCTAAGAAGGTGGTTTTCATTTGGAGCCCTCTCCTCTTGGCTTGTAGGCAGCTGTCCTCTCACAGTGAATTCACATGACCTCTTGTCGGGGGGATGGAGAGGCAAGCTCTGGTGTCTCTCTTTGTAAGGGCACTGATATGCTCACAAGGGCCCACATCACCATGCTATACAGGGATTTAAGATATTTTTTAAATATCCAGAAAAAATAATTCCCCAAAGCAACATTTGAACTTGCCCCATGCTACAATTATTTGCATTGTATTTACATAATATTGGGTTTGTAAGTAATCTAGAGATGACTTAACATATATAGAGGGATGTGCATGGGATCTATGAAAACACCAGAGCCATTTTATATAAGGGGCTTGATTTCTCAGATTTCATTTCAGTGTGGGCTATTCTATGTTCAGTGTTTATGAGAACTTACAAATTATCTAGTTGTTTGTAGATAATGAAATTGGATACATGTAAATTAGGTCTATCTTAGCTTTTTGTCCCTATTGTTATATTACCCACATCCTCAGTAATTTTCATTTCACCTAATATTTCCTGAACTGACAGAGGTAAAGTAAAATTTCCTTTCACTAATTAGTTTTACTAATGTAGTTTTCCTTTACTCCTGGTAGTTCTGCTTTATGATTTTGATGCTCTCTTATTTGATGCATAGTTATTAATTACTGGAAGAGCTTATTGGGTATATTTTTTATAAATGTGGCCTTACTAACCTTGTTTAATACTTTTTGTCCAAAATTCAATCTTACTTCATTTGAAAATTATTTTGTGTATGTTGCTTGATAGCATTTGCCCATCTTTTATTTTCAACCATTCTTAATCATTTTCTTCTAAGTCTGATTCTTGTATACAGTAGAGAATATAACTGAATTTGCTCTTTCCTCAGTATTTTTTTTTTAATTTCTTCTCTTTCCTGTGTAGTTGGATAATTGGAGTAAAAATATTCCTTCAAAAACTCTTGATACAGACCTGGATCATGCTTCCAAATCTCTGTTGTATTTGAACTGCAGAATAGATATTGTATGAGGCTGTGTTGTACTTACATTATGACACCTTCATATGCACCTTCATACATACCCATGGAGCCAATGTGATTGGAGCATTAAAATTTGTTACTTTCCTTTTCAATTTTATAGAAAGAGGACCACAGCTGTCATCATTAAATTTTTGCAAGTGAACAGTGTTTGGAGACATCAAGAAGACCTTTCACAGGATTTTTCCATAGACTTAATGTAAAGGCTCGGCAGCCACATTTCTTGCATTAACTGAAACATTGACTCAGGCATGTTCTGAAAGCTCAGATTGATTGCTGATCGGTGCCTAACAGTGGACTTTATGGTTATAAATTGAAGAGACAGGAGCCTGTTATATTATACCTGATGTGAGGTGTAAAATGGGGGAGGAATAGTGATGAGTTTCCGTAACAGAGAGAGAGAGAGAGAGAAGCTCCTTGGGAGAGAGTACTTCTTTCAGAATACTATCTTGCTTTCTAAACATTTTTGTACATGTTTGTATGTGTTCCTTCTGAAAATTCACATTCACATTTTTGCATTTAGAACTTAACCTTATATGTTTAATTCATTCTTCCTTTAGTCAGAAGCTTTTGAGTCCTGCTTATGATGATGGTGTTTGCAGTGATAATTGGTATATTTTCCCTTCATCCTATTTTCCTTTTATTTCCTCTAACATTCCATTGTAGCTGATTATATTATTTTTCTTAGTTCTTCCAAAAGTTACCTGTATAATTTAAATAGATTTCTTATACCTGAATTGTTGCTTATCAGCTACAGGTGGTAGAGTTCTGTATTCACTGCCTTGTCCTCAAGTCTGGCATTTGCTAAATAATTGCTTATTGGTAATCTGTGTTTTTTTCTCAGCTAAGAGTCATATTCATGACCTTGCCCAGTTCTTTCTGTTGATTAGAGTACATTATTCCATCTATTACATTTGTTAAAATTATTTTCCTAGTTTATTTTTTGTAACTTGTGATACACAGAAAAAGTTTAAATATTTTTATAATGTTGTCATATTTATTACTATATTTCAAAGTTTCTTCTTTTAATTTTCTGCCCAGTCTTCCCCCGTTTGAGATCAGATGAATGCTCTTTTTTTCTGGTTGCTTTAAGGTTTACACATGACTCTACCTTTTCTGGAATTTATTTAGGATATTTTTTGATTTTAGAACTCTACATTATCTATTTTGTTTTATTACTTGAGAAACACTTTCTTAGAGGTAGCTCTGATGGTAATGTGAAGTGATATATGCTTGAATTTTTTCATTTTATATTTTCCAAACCATCTATGACTAACCAATTCAGTTTCTGCATTAAGAAAAATAAAGAATCACCAGGTTATGACAACACTGTAGAACAGATTAAAGAAAACATTATACTAGATTCATCTAGTAAAATTTAGAAATTTTCTGCTGAAAATTTAAAACACGGGTTGTACATTGGAAATTCATCTAGAAATGATCTCAACCTTTACTGAAATAGAGTGAAAATAAATCAGAGTCCAAATTCAGCCCAGCAACCCTCACATATGGTTTTAAGCTAATTAAATATTTTTTGACAACCGAACTGAAACTAAGGAGCTAATTAATGATTATACTCATAGATCATCCTATTATGGGTTTAATCAGCATTTGGTTTTCCTTAGCTCTGAGATGGACTAAAATAAATCACTCTCTTTTGACCAAGTGTTATAACAAAGTGAGGCTTGTTTCATATAATGCTGTCACTCATTGTCATAAACTTATCATCGTTTAAAACATCTGTCAAAGTTGTCCTGTAAAATTGTCTTCAGGGCTGAAAATATACGCCTTTTTTTTTTAAAAAAAACCATTCTCAGTACACTTTGAGGGAGGATGTAATTTTTGGCAATCATCTAAAGAAATTTGGATTAAAGTTTGGGGAATATATTTGTTAGATCTGCTGGATTAATTTAACAAAAAAAAAGACTATCGTGTTGTATCACTTATAATAGTATATTTAACCTTGAGGAATATAAAAAGTAGGTATGGTGGCTGAAACTAATGACCTTTTGTCTATGATGCATTGAAAAGTCCCTGGCTGCTGGCCTGGGTTTCAGTTGCTCCCTGTTCAGGACCGGCATTGCTCTGACTGTTTTGGTTAGTCTCTCCTGACTGCTGCCCAGGGTTACAAGGTGGCCAATGCGGCTTTAGGGCCCACGTCTATGTGCAACGCTGAAAGCAAGGGAAAACGCAAGAGCCATGCTTGGGTCTTACTCACTGATCGGGAAAACCAATCATTGCTCCGATGTCACTGGTCAGAACTTGTTTGCACTGCCATCCCATCAGCAAGAGCCCTGGGAGAGCAGCGGACAGGCGTGCCATGATCAGCTCAGACCATCGTCACCCATAACCCAGATAGGAGTTTCTGAAGCAAAATAGAGGTTCTGATAACAGGGACAAAATGCTCACGGGAAGGCCACCAACTGTGTCTGCCACACACATGAATGGTGGTAGGCGGCCTGTGAGGAAAGGTGCAAAAAGAGTTACACAATAAACAGTGGCAGCCTTTTTAGGACATTTGAAGAATGCCTTAATTTGGTCATATATGCTCTGTTGTTAAAGAACTAATAGCCGTGCCTTTATTCACTTTTTGGTTATTAGTATTTTGATCTTTGTTCTCAAGTTATGTTTTTCCTTAAGATAAGGACAGTGTTTTTTATGCTACTGTGGATAGAGAACTCTGCATCTTGTAGGCATGAAGGACATGCTTTTGTAATGATTAAATGGAAATCAGTGTAATTCCATGGTATTATCCACGGGGTGTAGCTGACCTTGATTGGTACCTTACACAATCGTGGGTGACTACAGATGCGACGTGTTTGCTGAGATAGCCATGGGATAGCTGGATAGCCAGCTGTAAAGCATGCCAGGATGCTCTTAGCTATCAAGTCTGGCTTAAGGAGTCTCTGGATTAATCACAAAACCTTGGCCATTTTAGAAACATCAGAAATACTCAAAAGTGAACCTTACTGGTGCTTTTGACTAAATAGATGGAATCAAGAACTGAAAGTACCGTAGTCAGGACCCTTCAGCTTTATTGGAATACGGTGAGGTGCAGTGTCCCTGTTTTTGTGTCTGCATAGCGTTAAGGTTCAGAGCATGTGGAACCCGGGGAGTGAAACAGAGAAGTGAAGAAACGTGTCTATTACTAGCGCTAGAAAAATGAAGTTTGCGGTTGGGCAGTGTGAGCGTGTGTATTGAAAGTTCCTGAGTTGGGTTAAGTGCTGAGAAAAAGTAAAGATGATAGCTGACCCAACCCCAACTGCTTTAGTGAAAAGCGAACGCGTTAACTCACAGAGTTGATCAGTCCAGGTGCAGTGGAGGTGCCAGTGTTGTCAGTAGACTCGATGTCTCTTCATCTCACTTGCTTCATTTTCCTCCTACATTGTCCTAGGGGAAAAGTGTCCTCTCTGATCATGTTATCGCATTCTTTGAGCTTGATGGTCTGGGAGGAAAAGAAAGAACTTTCTCACCAAACAGTGAAGCAAAAGCTTAGAGCCTGGATCACTGAACTGAGTCAGGGTCACATGGTGTCTTCACAGCAATCCCAGGGGTCAGGAGCTGTGACTCATTGCCTGGTTCAAGTCAGCCAGTGTCCACCCAGTCCCCAGGATGCTCAGCTAGCCCACTCACTCCCTTCCCTGGAAATCATCTTGGCATATCCATGGCTATACACTGTGTCCTGCATGGCATGGAGAACAGCGGGTATCAAAGGTGTCCCCAGGGCCAGCAGCACCCACCTGGGGACTAGTGGGAAAGAAAATTCTGAGGCCCCTCCCCAGACGTCCTAAAGAAGAAAATCTAGGGATGGGACCCCATCTGTGCTTTGACAAACCCTCTGGTTTTGGTGCCGATTAAAGTTTGGGAACCACTGGCTTAAAGAAACGGACTCCTTCTGAGAAAGAGGCCTGGTTGGAGGGAGAATATATTTTCATAGCAATGAGGGCAGTTTAGCCAAAGGTCAAGTTAGATGAACTTGGAGACTCTATCAAATGCCAGAAAGAGAGAGAGGAGAAAAATAACTGTAAGAGGGATCACTGTGGGCTGTCTGAACATGGCTATTTTGACCCTGGAAAAATGCACATACATTTTTGTTCCCTTAGCACACATTCTGCCGTCCAGTAATAATGCATTGTAAACAGACCCTATTAAAACAAACAGTTCTCTCTGGATCTTTTTTTTTTTTTCAATATTTTCTCTAAATAGTTATTTGGTAATACACATTTTTCTGTTTTGTGAAGTCCCTAAATAGCAGAGGTCTCATTTGAAGGAGCCAACTCGGGCCTCTTAGTGCCAGAACGTTCATGAAGTTTTCGTTTTACTAAATAAAGAACTGGAGTGAATGTCACCCCCATGGTGGTACTGGGCCCTCAACCCAGTAGGAAAATGAGGGGCTCAGAGTTCCCTTCCCCTTCTCAAACTGAGCTGGTCTTAGACTGAATGGCTCCAGAGGGGTGGGGTGGGGAGTCCCATCCTCTGGTTCTCTGTTTCTTTAGGCTGCCCTTCCTGGTGCCTTTGGTCCCAAAATCAGACCCTCACTTTTAAAATCAGCCGCCGTTGTTGCATTCATGGATGGCTCAAACCCAGTAGAATCCTCTCAGATAGAAAGTGTCTCAATGTAACGTTTACTGGGAAAGATGAACATTGGAAAAACAGCCCGAGGGACGTGAAAGTGGCCATTTTCTGCTTCTGACTATGTTACTTGAAGTCAAAATTGGTTCACAGCTTGGATGACTTGATCTTCAAATTCACCCCTATGGCAGCTCTCACCAGCTCAAAATCCAGGGTTTGTATCTACCTCTCAACCTTCTGCCACTCAGAAAAGGGACACCAGACTCCCTTACAGCCCGAGGGCTTTGGCATTCCAGGCTTCGTAGGTGTATGGTCTTGGAAATAGAAGGAACTTTGGCAATTGATCGTTTATCCATTAGTTTCCTGTAAGGCAAACTGTGTGTTTGAATGTCACATGATTGATTAGGATTCCAGTTGTATGTGCATCGGGGCATGGCGGGGGCCTTCCTCACACATGTTGTGGGCAGAGCTGGGGGCTGTGTTACCTTCTGTGGCCTCAGAGGACCCCTCAAAGGACATTCTGTGTCATTAGAACTGCCCCCATCTCCCTCCCCACAACCCCCACCCAAGGCCAGCCAGAAGCAACATTGTGCAGGCGTTAGCTCAGGGCTCAGCCCCTGGGCTAGGGAGATGGACTGCAGGTGCTCGAGTCTCTGCCAGGCACCTGCTGGCTGTGTTCTCTGGGCAGGTAACTTAACTTCTCTGGTCTCGGTTGTGAAATGAGGACTGTAATATATGAGAGGATTGAGATGAGTGTAAAAGGAATGAACAGGCATAAAGAGAACTAAAACTGCTTAGACTCAGGCCTGGAACCTGAGGAGCACTCAGTGTGAGCATCCCTTGTCTGTCTCTCACCCTCGGCCTCCCACTCTGCCTTAGAAACTTGACCCACGCTGCCCTTCTGCATGGAGGTCATCTCTAGGACCATGGCTCTAGCCGCTCATCCTCTGGTAGCTAAAACCTCAGTATAGAATCTTGGGTTTAAAAGGAGCGCAACAATTATATTTCAAGTTAAATTGAAGCTCCTTCACCCCATCCTAACGTATTTGGCAAATTCCAGGAAAAATGGGCCTCACTGATCCTTTCTTTCACCTGGGGGTCAAGTTCTGCAACTTAATCTGCTGCAAGATTGCTGCCAAGATTTGAGTCTCTGAATTCCTTTGGAGAAATCATTCTCTCCACCCCACAAAGCTGCTCACCACTCACAGGCTCTCTCCTTTCTCCTGTCTTCCCAGGGTCTCCACTCCCAGGCTTGCCAATAGCAGTTTCACCTCACTGAAAAATACAACTGACCAATTCCTCTCTGGGGTCATCTGATTACATGCTTTTCCCTGCATTGTACCAGGGCCTATAATTTGGTAACCCAGAGGAGTGGCTGAGGGTGGCATGTCAGGCCCAGGATGAAAGAATGTGGAGTGGGAAAAGAGCCTTTGAGCTCTTGGTGTCATGATACATAAGTCTTACATCACCCTCTATTGTCTCTTTATGACCCTCTATCTTGTCCATGCTCTTGCATCGCCTGCACTGGTAGGTGGATTCTTTACCACTATACCACCTGGAAATGGGTGGCCTAAAACAAGAATGGATCATCTCACAGCTGCGCTTCTTAGGCGTTAGTGGTGAAGAACCCGCCTGCCAATGCTGGAGATGTTAGAGACATAGGTTCAATCCCTGAATTGGGATCCCTGGAGGAGAGCAGGGAAACCCACTCCAGTATTCTTGCCTGGAGAATTCCATGGACACAGGAGCCTGGCAGGCTATAGTCCACAGGGTCACACAGAGTCAGACATGACTGAAGTGACTTAGTATGCGCCACATCTCACAATTCTGGAAGTCAGAAGCCTGAAATAAAGACATCAACAAGACCGTACTCATAAAAGCTCTAGAAGATGGTCTGTTCCACACCTTTTTCTTAGCTGATGGTTTTGCCAGCCATCTTGGTGTTCTTTTGCACCAATACCATATTGTTTTAATTACTGTAGCTTTATAACACACATTGACCTCTGAGAGTGTAAGTCCTCCAGCTCTGTTCTTCTTCAAGATTGTCATGGTCTTTAGCATTAGAATCTTTATTTACACACACACACATCCACACTCCCCTGCTAGGATGTTGAACAAACTATTGAATCTTTAGCTCAGTCTGGAGAGACTATACAGATTTAATTTCTAATATTGGGCCTTTAAATTCATGAACATAAATTTTACTATATAGACTGTCTTTAATTTCTCTCAATGTTTTAGTTTTCTGGGTAGTTTTTTGCATCTTTTATTTGATTTATCCTCAGGCGTTGGATATATTTTTGGTACTGTTGTATTAAAACCATGTTTAATGTTTACTTTTCTCATTTTTATTGTCAGTGAATAAAAATGCACTGTAACTTTGCATACTGAATTTGTATAGTGACCTTGCTAAGTTCGCTTACTGATTTTAATGATGTAGCTAGAGATTTTGGGGGATTTTCTCTACATACATTACTGCCAGCTGTGGATTATGACAGTATTCCTTACCTTTAAATCTTTGTAATTTTATTTTGTTTTGCTATACTTTGCTATACTTTAGCACAGTGTTGAATAGAAATGGTGAGTATGGGTGTCATTGTTTTGTTCCTGATAAAAGGGAAAAAGCTTTAAATATTAAGTATTATGATTGATGTAGATTCTTCTGTAGATGCCTTTGGCAGAATTAAGAAAAATTACATCTATTCCCAGTTTACTATGTTTTATCAGTGACTGGATATTGAGGCTTATTACATGCTTTTTTGGTATCTCTTCAGATGATCAAATGATTTTTGAAAATTCTGTTGATTGGATTTTGAAATGTTAAACCTATTCTCTGTTCCTGGAGCAAGCCCAATTTGACTGTGATGGACTATTTTTATATAGCTGAATTTGACGTGCTACCCTTTGTTTAGAACTTGTGCAATTTTGCTCATGAGAGTTCTTGGCCTACAATTTCCTTACTGGTAATTTCCTTGCCAAGTTTTGGTAATAAGATTATATTGGCCTCATAAAATAAGTTGGGAAGTGTTCCCTTTTCTTTTTCCTAGCCTCTAGAAGTTGTGTTTAAAATTGTTAGTTCTTCCTTACGCATTCAGTGAACCTTGACACTGAAGCTCTCTGAGATTGACGTTTTCTTGGTGGAGAGGTTTTAAATTGTGAATTCAACTTTAAAAAATATAAGTTTATTTAGATTATGCCAGTTTATAGATTGTGTTTTTCTAGGAATGTGTCTTGCCTGAACTTTCACATGTATTTATATAAAGTTCAAACATACTTTTGCTCTTTCTCTATTATCTGTAGGATCTGTAGTAATACCTCCCTTTTGAGGTCTAATACTGGGAATTTATACCTTTTCTTTTCTTAATCAGTTTTTGTGAAATTGCATCTTTGTCAGTTGTTTTAGCTTTTTTCAAAGGGACAGTTTTTGACTTTGATTTTATTACATTTACTTTTGTTTCATCAATTTTTCTCTTTTGGTCATCATTTTTTTCTTTTTATTCTCTTGGGTTTGATCTGCTTTTTATCCCTATACCCTTGAGACTGATACTTACACCAAGGTGTTAGCCTTTTAATCTCCTAATACATGTATTTAAAGGTACAACTTCCCTGCAAGTATGGTAAAACTGAAAGTGTTAGTTGCTTGGTCGTATCCACTCTTTGTGACCCCAGGGGCTGTAGCTTGCCAGGCTCCTCTGTCCATAAAATTCTCTAGGCAAGATTACTGGAATGGGTAACCATTCCCTTTTCAAGGGATCTTTCTGACTCAAGGATTGAAACCAGATCTCCCACACTGTGGGCATTCTTTACCATCTGAACTACCAGGGAAACCCCAGTAGTAGCCTAAAGTTTTAATATGCTGTGTTTTCACAGTCATCTACTAAACATACTTTACAATTTCCCTTCTTATTCCTTCTTTGACCCATTAGCTATTAGTGTTGCCTAATTTCTAAGGATTTGAGGATATTTTGTGCCTTGTAAATTGATTTCTAGTGTAATTTCTATGAACTCAGAGAGTATATTCTGCATGGCTTCAGATTTTTGGAACTTACTGAAACTTTATAAGGTAGTTTATATTACATGGATTAACTTTATAATGTTCCATGTGAACTGGAAATATGTATTCTGTAAAATCTTTTAATCAATCAGGTTAGGTTTGTGCAAATCTTCTATATTTTACCTCACATTCTGTTTGCCTGTTTTATCAGTTACCAAAAGAAATGTATTCAAATCTCCCATTTGATTGTGGGTTTTAAATTTTTCTTTTCTTGATTTCTGCAGTGTATCAGCACAGTCATGGAAATAATTTAAACTATATATTTCTGTTGGATGAGTCTCTCAACACTGAGTTCTTTTTTAAAAAATTTATTTATTTTTAATTGAAGGATAATTGCTTTATAGTATTGTGTTGATTTCTACCAAACATCAACATGAATCAGCCATAGTTGACCTTCGGGGTTTTAAGCAGGAGGTGTCAGAAAAGTTACCACAGGAATATCTGGATTGTGGTGGCCAAGTGTTCATAGTTACGGTGCTTTTTGATCCTTGGATGTCAGCTCTTCCTGTAATTGAGAAGCAGAATTCACCAACATCGAGTTCTTGAAAGGATGTGTTTTTCAGTCTTCCATCACAGTAGAAGTATTTACATTTTCCAAATTTCTCTTTAGTTTTTTTTTTTAACATATTATATTAGAGATGTGGATCTTGTGGTTTCTATTAATGGAGACAAATAATGGCTTTCTCAATATTCTATGAAGTGAGAAATAACAGGTTGATGGGAGAAGAGCTATCACAGACTTACATAGAACTGTGAGACCAGAGAATGTGTTTCTGAAACTCAGTCTTGGCCTCTATTATGTCCTGTTTGGGTTTGACTTATTTTTTTTAAATTGTAGTTGATTTGCAGTGCGTTCAGTTCAGTTCAGTTCAGTCACTCAGTCGTGTCTGACTCTTTGCGACCCCGTGAATCGCAGCACGCCAGGCCGCCCTGTCCATCACCAACTCCCGGAGTACACTCAAACTCACGTCCATCGAGTCAGTGATGCCATCCAGCCATCTCATCCTCTGTCGTCCCCTTTTCCTCCTGCCCCCAATCCCTCCCAGCATCAGAGTCTTTTCCAATGAGTCAACTCTTCGCATGAGGTGGTCAAAGTACTGGAGTTTCAGCTTTAGCATCATTTTAGGCATAAAGCAAAATGACTGAATTATGCATTACATATATATATTCTTTTTCATATCTTTTCCATTATAAGTTATTATAAGATATTGAGTATAGTTCCATGTGCTGTATAGTAGGCTCTTGTTGTTTATTTTATATATAGTAGTGTGTGTCTATTAATCCCAAACTCCTAATTTATCCCTCCCACTTTTACCCTTTGGTTAAGCTTCCCAGGTGGCTCAGTGGTAAAGAATCTACATGCCAATGCAGGAGACTGGGTTTGATTCCTGGGTCAGGAAGATCCCCTGGAGAAGGAAATGGCAACCCACTCCAGTATTCTTGCCTGGGAAATCCCATGGACAGAGGAGGCTGGCAGGCTGCAGTCCATGGGATCACAAGAGAGTTAGACACAACTTAGCTACTAAAACAGCAGTGACCACCAGATAGTTCTCCTATGTCTGTGAGTCTGTTTCTGTTTGTAAATAAGTTGTTGGTATCATTTTTCAGATTCCACATTTAAGTGATAGAAGATATTAAGAAGAGGTGGCAAGAATACACAGAAGAACTGTACAAAAAAGATCTTCATGACCAAGATAATCATGATGATGTGATCACTAATCTAGAGCCAGACATCTTGGAATGTGAAGTCAAGTGGGCCTTAGAAAGCATCACTATGAACAAAGCTAGTGGAGGTGATGGAATTCCAGTTGAGCTGTTTCAAATCCTGAAAGATGATGCTGTGAAAGTGCTGCACTCAATAGGCCAGCAAATTTGGAAAACTCAGCAGTGGCCACAGGACTGGAAAAGCTCAGTTTTCATTCCAATTCCAAAGAAAGGCAATGCCAAAGAATGCTCAAACTACCGCACAATTGCACTCATCTCACATGGTAGTAAAGTAATGCTCAAAATTCTGCAAGCCAGTCTTCAGCAATACGTGAACCGTGAACTTCCAGATGTTCAAGCTGGTTTTAGAAAAGGCAGAGGAACCAGAGATCAAATTGCCAACATCCGCTGGATCATGGAAAAAGCAAGAGAGTTCCAGAAAAACATCTATTTCTGCTTTATTGACTATGCCAAAGCCTTTGACTATGTGGATCACAATAAACTGTGGAAAATTCTGAAAGAGATGGGAATACCAGACCACCTGACCTGCCTCTTGAGAAACCTATATGCAGGTCAGGAAGCAACAGTTAGAACTGGATATGGAACAACAGACTGGTTCCAAATAGGAAAAGGAGTACGTCAAGGCTGTATATTGTCACCCTGCTTATTTAACTTCTATGCAGAGTACATCATGAGAAACACTGGACTGGAAGAAACACAAGCTGGAATCAAGATTTCTGGGAGAAATATCAATCACGTCAGATATGCAGATGACACCACCCTTATGGCAGAAAGTGAAGAGGAACTAAAAAGCCTCTTGATGAAAGTGAAAGAGGAGAGTGAAAAAGTTGGCTTAAAGCTCAACATTCAGAAAACGAAGATCATGGCATCTGGTCCCATCACTTCATGGGAAATAGATGGGGAAACAGTGTTAGATTTTATTTTCTTGGGCTCCAAAATCACTGCAGATGGTGACTGCAGCCATGAAATTAAAAGACGCTTACTCCTTGGAAGAAAAGTTATGACCAACCTAGATAGCATATTCAAAAGCAGAGACATTACTTTACCGACTAAGGTCCGTCTAGTCAAGGCTATGGTTTATCCAGTGGTCGTGTATGGATGTGAGAGTTGGGCTGTGAAGAAGGCTAAGCACCGAAGAATTGATGCTTTTGAACTGTGGTGTTGGAGAAGACTCTTGAGAGTCCCTTGGACTGCAAGGAGATCCAACCAGTCCATTTTGAAGGAGATCAACCCTGGGATTTCTTTGGAAGGAATGATGCTGAAGCTGAAACTCCAGTACCTTGGCCACCTCATGAGAAGATTTGACTCACTGGAAAAGACTCTGATGCTGGGAGGGATTGGGGGCAGGAGGAGAAGGGGACGGCAGAGGATGAGATGGCTGGATGGCATCACGGACTCGATGGACGTGAGTCTGAGTGAACTCCGGGAGTTGGTGATGGACAGGGAGGCCTGGCGTGCTGCGATTCATGGGGTCACAAAGAGTCGGACACGACTGAGCGACTGAACTGAACTGAACTGAACTGAACGTATGGTATTTCTCTTTCTCTGACTGACTTTGCTTAGTATGATAATCTCTAGGTCCATCCATGTTGCTGCAAATGCCATTCTTTTTTGTGGCTGAGTAATAGTCCATTAACAATATTACATCTTCTTTATCCATTCCTGTCAATGGACATTTAGGTTGCTTCTATGTTTTGGTTATTGTGAATAGTGCTTCTGTGGATACTGAGGTGCATATATCTTTTCAAATTAGAGTTTTGTCCAGATCCACGCCCAAGAGTGGGACTGCAGGATCATATGGCAGCTCTGTTTTTGTTTTTTGAGGAACCTCCATGCTATTCTCCATAGTGGCTGTAGTAATTTACATTCCCACCGACAGTGAAGGAGAATTCCTTTCTCAAGTTTGAGTTTGGTTTGTTTGGAGGGCTGTTTGGGATCTCACATTCTTTACATGCGTCTGTGCATGAAGATGGATTCTCCTTGTATAGAATCATAGTTATTAGTTGAGAGTTTTTGAAACTGAAGATATCATTTCTGGTGGCAGTTCAGAGCTAAGTCTGCACACACCTTCCCCTCCTAGTGTCTGAAAGGGACTGGCTGCCTTTTCTGCAGAATGAGTGTTAGGATTGCATTTCCCTAAATAGTGATTAACTTTAGATTTTTTGCTTCAAAATTACTAGAGCATTGCTTCCCAAAGTATTTTGTAGGTGCTCTCAGTATGGTTAACATGTGCTGTGCTGTGCTTAGTCACTCAGTCGTGTCCAACTCTTTGCGACCCCATGGACTGTAGCCCATCAGGTTCCTCTATCCCCAGGATTCTCCAAGCAAGAATACTGGAGTGAGTTGCCATTTCCTCTCCAAGGAATCTTCCCAACCCAGGGATAGAACCCAGGTCTCCCGCATTGTAGGCGGACTCTTTACCATCTGACCCACCAGGGAAGTCACATGGTTAGCATACTTAATATGTTAAAGAGCAAAGCTGTGGGATATGCAGTGATAGGGGAGGGTTCCTGGGTGAAAGAGCAAAGTTAAACAACCAGGTTTATTTACTGGCTTACTTCTTAGACGAGAGTGTGTCTTTACACTACACATTGTTGTTCTCCAAGACAGGGATGAAGGCAGCATTTTTCAAGTGAATATGAACTCTGCCAACCCTTAGCTTTCTTCCCAGTTCAAAGGAAATTCACACTTAAAAAAGACAAAAACCACAGGTTTGATGCTGTGCTTGGGAGAAGCAGGGTGGTGGGTTGATGTTGGGGTGGGGCGGGGGGATGATGCAGTGAGGAAGTGTTGGACAAGGCAGCCCCAAAGGAGAAGATAAATTTCTTTCCTTTTCACTCATAGTCATTTTCAGTGTTGTTATGCTAAGAAATGCTTTTCTTGTTTGTGTGGGGTGTTTGTTGTTGTTGCTGTTCTGACGTTAAGCCCTTAGGGGAAAAGTTTCTATAGAAACTAAGCAGTCAGCCAAACCAAATGCTCACAACTCCTCTGTCTTCACTTGGGAATTAAGCATAGGGGATGGAAGGAAGGCAGCATTGGCAGTAACACCCCGGGGGAAATCCCTTTGCCTGAGACTAGATATCCTCTGACTTTGAATTCACCTGGGAGTGTGGCTTTCTGGTGGTACCTGGCATGTGGGGCTTGGAATGATCCTGACAAACCTCTCCAGATGAGTCCAGACAAACCTCTCCTCCAAGGATGAATTCCAAAGACAAATCATATGGGATCATGCCTGTTCCCTTATTCGAGAACAGCAGCCATAAGAGGAAAAAGCAGTTGCGATGAGTCAGCCCTGGGGGCAAGGGAGATAGTGGTTATTTAATTATGTAATCAATCAGTGTCTTAAAACATGCTTTGATGAAGTCTTCCCTTATGAGAGCACAACATCTATGAGTTGCTAAATGCTTATCACTGGTAGTACGTGTGTGTGTGTGTGTGGCTGGAAATGGGGGAAGTATGCCCCTCTATTTAGTCTCCTTAATTCTGGCACAGAATAACAGCTCCTTGTGGCTGTTGGAGATGATAGTGACAAAGGTCAGAGGGAATTGGGCATCCAACTTGGCAATGGTGACGTAGCTGACTATTTAAGATGTATTGGAATTAAAGGGAAAAATGAACAGTTGGCATTATCGGGGAGAGAAATCAGATGCTAACAGACAGCAAACCTCCCCAGAGCTGGCCATCTCTGTCATCCTGAGCAGAGTTTCTCCAGTGAACTTGGGTGGCGATGGTGGGGGCAGTGGGCAGGCTGTTATGTTCCTTGACTCTTCCAGAGAAATTTCATAAATAGTTTGCACAGTGTGTCAATCTGGGCATCTGGGAAGCATCACGCGTTCTTGGCATCAAAGCTCCCGGTGACATCCATCCGTTGCCTCTCCCTGAAGGAGAAGGGCTCAAGTTCCTCTATTTAGAGTGCTGGATATTTTGGTGTCTGTTATTTAGAACACGGGGATCTCTCTTCAAGCTGAGCTTATTTTTGTCCCCAAATAATCGAAGCCAGGCTCCCTCTGGAAGGTGGCATGTTGGTGGCTGGAGAGCTCATGTAGAACCTACTGCCCCTGCGCAAATCTCACCATCATCATGCTGGTGAAGGAGCGGGGGTCTGGATGGAAGCTATTGGGGAGGACTCTAGCCTGATAATTTTGATCATATCTAAGGCAACGCTGGGAATGCTAGTCCACTTTCTCTGGGATACACAACATAAAACTTTGGGTCCTTTGACAATGTTTTGGCTCAATTTTTGGCAAGGGAGATGACAAATTAGGCACTGAGGTAAGTTACCGTCAGCTTTTAATCCTAGCGCTAAACCTAGTTTCTATCCGAGCACCGGCTGGTGGTGTGATTTTTGGCAGAACTTCAACCCTCTTTATGATAGTTGCTTTTATCCTTTCCTGCTGCATACAGGTAGGAGAGGGCCTACCGCAGAAGTTGTGAGACAGATCTTGAAAAGTTAAAGACCCTAAGACTGACTTCTTCCCTTCCTCTCCCATCTGCTGCTTGTCATCACCACCACTTCCTAAACTGCCTTATCTCCAGTCATGTTAACTTCTTGTACCCATCATTCATCTGATATGCCATTATTGTCAGCCTTATTGAAACAAGTAATTTGATCATGACATCATTCTAACGAAACTTTTAACTGGAGCTTAGTATGTTTGCAGCCCCGTGCCCAAGGTCTTTTTCAAGGGGGACCCGATTCCTCCCTGATTTCAGCGCCCAGTGCTACCTGAGACTGTGAACTCTTGCCTGCTTGTGCTCAGGGATGCCTTACCTCTGTACCATTGTCCTCAGTGCCCGCTTCCCCCCAACACAGAAACGCTTTTCCTTCCTCTCCTTACATATAAATGCTACTCAGCCTTCATGATGTAGTTGAGATATTACCTTCCTCACCCAGAAGCATCATCTTCCTCTTCTCTCTTCCTGCAGCACTTAATCTGTTCTTTCATCAGGTCACATCACATTTTTCTCAGTGAAAAGTGAAAGTGTTAGTCGCTCAGTCGTGTTTGACTCTTTTGCGACTCCATGGACTGTAGCCCACCAGGCTCCTCTGTCCATGGGATTCTCCAGGTAAGAATACTGGAGTGGGTTGCCATCCCCACCTCCAGGGGATCTTCCTGACCCAGGGATCAAACTCAAGTCTCCTGCACTGCAGGCAGATTCTTTACTGTCTATATAGTTTAAAATAAATATTTTATCTTTACTGAGTTAGATCCTCTTGAGAGCCAAGGTCATATGGCTGAACTTTAGACAGGCCACGCCTAGTCCAGTACAGTGGCAAGTGGTGGTTTATGTCTTAACTTGACTCCACAATCCTTTCTCAGAGATCATTCTGTAAATTTCTGATGTTTCACTTTACTAATTTGTCAGGGACATCATAATGGCTCTGCGTTATTCTTACAAAAAAAGTATTCTGCTGGGGTTAGTCTTTCTGCATATAGAGGGCAGGAATGGGACAGGCCTGATGAACGATGCATCGTTTGAGTCCCCTTCATATGGAGCAGTAGGAAACCATCCCGTTGCCATGCCAACAGCCTCCATCCCACGCCAGCAGTCCTTGCACGTGTCCAGGGCTCTCCAAAGTGCTGTCGGTCATTTCTGTCTCATTGACTCCTCTCCTTCAGGAAGGTGGGGTAGGCAGAATAGTCAGATCAGTTTGGATGGATGGTGAGGGAAAAAAGGTTGCTGGAGAGCCAGAATGATGTGGGTGGAGCTGTATAGCTTGGTGGTGGTAAAGTGAGGGAAGGATCTAAAAATTTCTTAATCTCATTCCATAAATTTCTACTAGACCAGACAGTGATTTTCAAACTGTAACCATTTATTACCGTCTTCCACAATTAAAAGAAAAAAAGCTCATCTGTGTATACTCATGCCTTGGTTTATATAATATTTTTTGTTTAAATCCATCATGTTTTAAACTTAAAAATGTTGATTTCCAAGGAGTTTTCAGTTTATTGCCGTAAATGGAAGGCTAGTATTATCACTTGCCATAAATAGAAGGTCACCTTAAAAAGAAGTATCATTGCCATAAAACTATGTGATTAAATTCTGAGCCATCAAACAACAAGGGCTGATAAGAAGCCAAGAGTGAGCAGAAAGTGAGCAGAAATTGGGGAACCAGAAACCTCAAGTAAGAGAAAACCGTAGTGAGCTGCGAGAACATGGTGAGGCCATCGATAAGTGATGTGACATCGGCAGTGGAAGAAGCAGTGTTTGATAGGAGCCAAGTCACCGCAGTGATGGGGTATATATGGTGTGTCACAGAAACTCAATCTTGGTCTGGAAGCCCCTTCCAAAGCCCAAAACCCAATTGACATTTCGCTTCCCACCAAGTCTGACATGAGTGCTGTCTGGATTCCAGAGAAATTTTTCTTTCTCTTCATTTCTCTTTGGATACTTACACTTGCTATGTACTCAGATGATCAGTTGTGCCTGAGTCTCTGTGACCCCATGGACTTGTAGCCCACCGGGCTCCTCTGTCCATGGGATTCTCCCGGCAAGAATACTGGAGTAGGGTTGTTAGGCTATTGCTTAAGGCAATTTTAATGAGCCTCTATTCTTTGAAAGTAAATGAACCTAAGACAATTGTAAAGATGTTTATTCCTCCTAGATTAATTGCTAAAGTTAATGCAAGTCTACTTGAAACAGGAAGGATTTATTATTTTTTAAAACCTGACAAAGTGGTTTTAAAGTTTGACAGGGGCAATAAAAGGCAAGCTGACCATGAAGATTCAGAAAAAAATGATGGGGCACACACACTGCCAAACTTTAAAATGGTTTATAGGGATACAGTTAAAAAAAAAAAAAGGTTTGAAACTGGTACAAAAATGGACTGACTAGATGAAGAGTAAGACCAGAGTTTGGAATATTGCATTTGACATCTGTAGGGAGACCTTCAGTAAGCCATTTCAGACAAAACCAGATTAGTCTATACTTCAAACCATTTACGAAACCAACTCCAGACTGATGAAAGAATTAATGCAAAATGAAAGCACAAAGAATTTGCAAGATACAAGAGAATCTGACCCAGCGGTGGGAATCACCTTCCTCTTCTTCATATGGGGTCAGCTTCACGGGAGTCAGGTCTGGGCCGTCCTGAGCTGACCTGGGTCTCCCTGTGTCTTCACATCATCTTCCCTCTCTGAGCGTCTGTCTCTAAAACCAAATTTCCCTTGTGAAGGACAGCTGTCCTATTGTATTCAGGCCCATGGTCATGATCTTATTTTACCTTGATCTCTGTAGAGATGCAGCCTCCGTAGTGTCACACTCTGAGGCCTGGAGGGTGAGGGGACAGAATCCAGTCCATGACAAGGCTCAGTGTGGATCCTCCCTCCCCTGTGATGGACTTGATCCCACAGTGATCTTCCCCTTACTCTGAGTTCCTGTTTGCACATCTAAAGTCCCAGGCTGAAGGTTTTGTATTCCGTATGGATGGCTTCTCCAGTTGTCGAGGAAACTGCCTCTGTTGCCTCTTTCACTTACCATCTCCTGAAGGTCCTGTGTTTTCCACCTTCTTGGAATTGACTTACTTCTTTCTTCTGAGGAGGTCTTCCCTTGTGGCCTCCAGTTATTCTGGGGAGACCAGCTCGCAGTCTTGGAAACTTGAAACGGACGCCATCAGATCCTCGAATACGTAGATGGGCGTTGAGGGTGAGGGAAGGAGCAGGGGGCCCCCAGGGGTGCTGGGGCGGCTGGGAATCGGGAGTCCTTTCCCAGCCCCAGTTCTCCCTCGTGCCCTGTGCTTTCCCACCATGTCTTCATTACACGTCCTGTGGCTCTTCTTTTGGGCTGCTCGTTCCTCAGGGCTGGAAATAGGAAGTCGAGTTTAAATTGAATAAGTGTGGTGGACGCGAGGGACCAAAGGCCCTCTGAAGACTCAGACAAGCTCTGGTTGGAGGAGCCTGTGGTGGGGAAGGAGTGAAGGTCCGGAAGACACACACGGGGGCGGGGTGGGGGGAAGATGGGAGAATGCCTTTTATGTGAATCAAATATTCTCACAAAAAAGGGATGGGGGAGCAACCTGCGGGGACAGTCTGCATCCTCAGCTGCTGTCCTTCCCCTCCTGTGTTCCCTTACGAAGTTTTAGCTTTTCTAAAACTCCCTTTCATCCCACTGCTTCTCTGGTGGTAAAGCTGGGCATTCTAGTTACCCCTTTTTGCCCCTCACCCCCCGCCAACTTGCTCCAAGGGCCATGGAAAGAACCAGGATCCCTTCCCCTTGCATCCAGATCATAGAATAATACCAGTGACTATAAAAATAACAGCTTATCTTTGTGTGGTATCCCAACAGTTTATGCTGTTCTTTCATTTGCATAATCTTATTGTTGAAATAGATAAGACAGACCTTTTACAAGGAGATCTTTATGAAGGAATGAAGGGGAGGGGAAGAGCTACAACACCTCAAAGCAAATTCACAATGGGCTGATGGAGGACAAGTTTCTTATGCAGGACAATGAAGGTGCGGCCTCAGAGGTGCTCGGCCAGACCTGCTCTGGGGCCCCCTCAGCCCTCTTGGGAGAGCTGCACCCTTAAGGAATCTCAGGGTACTTGGCAAGCTCTTTCAGGGGCACTGAAGGCAGGATCAGTGATGTGTGTCCCCAGGCCTTAAGGACTTGGCAGATGAAAAGAGGGCAAGGTGCAATTCTTCAGGAAACACACTGGACCGGAAATAAAAGAGCAGGGCGGGAAAGAACTTAGGTGTCTGGCCAGCAGCTTCATGGTTTCCTGTGAGCTCCCTGAGGCCAAACAAATGTCTCCATGGCTGGTGGTGAGGATGTGATTTCCAGACCGGAATGGCTGGACTGAGTTTATGTTCTGAACCCTCCATGCAAACGAGAAGGCATGGTAACACTTGGCAGGATGGGTCAATACACACAGGTCCTGAAGGTGTGTGTGTGTGTTGCCAAGACTGTCTATCTAACCTCAGATCCATTCCTTGTCACAGGAGCCAGTCTTAACCCCGCTGTTGCCAGGGTCCTGGCTTGGCTGACTTCCGGCCTGGGTCACTAAGAGAGTGCCTCCCCCCAAGGAGGCAAAAGGTCGGGGTAGGAGGGACAGGCTGGGGTGTATCTCCCCACCTCACCATTTCTGAAGGTTTCTCCAGTAGCCCTTGCATATCCTCCATGGCCCCAGTTGCCATCAGACAGGCCCCCCGTGATTCTAAACTTCTGGAGGTGACCCCAGCCCCTTGGCTCCCATTTCTTGCCTCCTCCCCAGCTTGGGACCTTCCATCTTGGGGCCATAGGAGATTCTTGCTCTTTCTGGTCTTGGAGTTGCACCCCCATCCTCTCAGCTCATTTGTTACCTGGAAAACCAATCTCCTCCCCGAAAGCCTGTCTGTTGTAAACCTTCCAGAGGGTTTATTTTCTGATTAGATCCCAGTGGATAAGCCCTTCTGATAAAAAAGAGCCACAACTGCCGGGCACTGGGCATTGTTTGGGGAGCTGCCTTGGCCAGGCTTCTCTCCGCAAAGCCCAGCACCCTGCAGGGAGCCGCGGGCCCCAAACTGCCTTAAGCCTCTTCTTGGACGGAAGGCTTGGAAAATTGGGCTCTGGGATCTGCTGGACACATGTTTACATGGAGGGCCTGCACAGTCCTACAGATTTCACGGCTCCAAGACGTTAACCGACTTCCAAGTTTTATATATTGGAATGTTTAAAAAATAAATTTGGCTGGAAGATGAAAAGGCTGGAAATAATTTCCATGTCCTCATTTGTGCGCTTCAGATATTACCAGTGACATTTTGTAAATAGTTTAAACCTTTCTTCACCTTCTATATGTCAAGATAAAAAAGGACATTTGAGATAATAGCTTGTTATTGGCGGGGGGTAGGGGGGGGCACATGGAACCTCTCTCTGGACCAGAGACTGAGGACCCGCTGATGATATCCTGTGGTGGTCACTGAACACTTGGGATGCAGTGTCTTGCAAAGCACACGACAAGGACCCGTGTGAATGTGTGTTCGACAGTCAGAAGGTTTGTTCATAACAAAATCATCCTGTGCTTTGTCTGCCCTGGCCTCCAGTGCTGTGATTCACGCCCCGCATCTGGGGGCAGAGACTCCCTCTGCTCCCCACCCTGATGCCGAATCCGGACCCAGCTCGCTCTCCCTTCCCTCCCTTCTAGGGGCCCGTTTCTGCTCCTTCTGTGGCTTGTAGAAGCACATCAGGGATTTTTAACCTCTTTTGGATCATAGGGTCCCTTTGAAAAAGATCTCATAAAATTGTGGAACCCTACCCCTCGCCCCAGAAGGTGACCTCCACTTACTATAGGCAGATTAGTACTCCTGAAGCTTCTCTCCCTAAAGCACATTCCTCTTCTGGGTCACAGGACTGCGGATCACAGTTTGAGGGATCCTGCCCTGTGTGCTCAATCTCTGACATCAAAGCTGCTTCTGTCCTCTCACTGAATTGTTTTCTCTTTGAGGCTCACACTACTCTCCATTTCATCCTTCTTGATAGGAGCCCTGAATTGAACTCTGTTCCATTTCAGTCCATCCCTAATTTATTTCCACTGTGGTCAGAAAATGTAGGATTTAAATCTTTTCAAAGGCAGTGAGGTTTGTTTTATGGCTTAGCATAGGGTCTGTTCTGTGTGCCCTGGAGAATATGATATATGCCTCTGCTGGTGTGCGGGGTGATCTGTAGGTGCCTGTCAGGTCTGGTGCATTTATGGTGCTCAGTTTCTCTATATCTTGATCTCTTGTCTAGTTGTTCTATCCATTATCATAGGGGAATATTGACGTTTCCAACCATTATTGTTGAGTTGTTATTTCTCCCTGCAATTCTTTCAGTTTTTGCTTCATGTATTTTGGGGTTCTCTGGTGTGGTGCATATATTCTTATAATTGTTGTATCTTCCTAACAGATTGCCTCTTTTATCATTATAAAATATCCCTCTTTATCTCTGCTGCTGCTGCTGCTGCTAAGTCGCTTCAATTGTGTCCGACTCTGTGCGACCCCATCCCTGGGAGTCTCCAGGCAAGAACACTGGAGTGGGTTACCATTTCCTTCTCCAGTGCATGAAAGTGAAAAGTGAAAGAGAAGTTGCTCAGTCGTGTCTGACTCTTAGTGACCCCATGGACTGCAGCCTCTAGTAACATTTAAATATTTTGAACTCAATATTGTCTGATATTAATATAGCCATTCTGCTCTTTTATAGTTGCTATTTTCCTAGTGTAGCATTCTAATTTCTTTAATGCTTTTTTAACTGTATATTTTTAGTTATTTTCTTAATGGTTGTTCTGTGCTGTGCTAAGTCACTCAGTCATGTCTGACTCTTTGTGACCCCATGGACTGTAGTCTGCCAGGCTCCTCTGTTCATGGGGATTCTCCAGGCAAGAATATTGGAGTGGTTGCCATGCCCTCCTCCAGGAGATCTCCCCAAACTAGGGATCAAACTTCCATATTGCAGGAAGATTCTTTACTGTCTGAACCACCAGGGAAGCCCAATGGTTGCTCTAGAGTTCACAATATGCATCTTAAGTCATCAGAATCTCCTTCTGATTTACACTAACTGGTGGCTCAGAGGTTAAAGCGTCTGCCTGCAATGCGGGAGACCTGGGTTCAATCCCTGGGTTGGGAAGATCCCCTGGAGAAGGAAATGGCAACCCACTCCAGTATTCTTGCCTGGAAAATCCCATGGACAGAGGAGCCTGGTGGGCTACAGTCCACAGGGTCGCAAAGAGTTGGATACGACTGAGCGACTTCACTCACTCAATTTCAGGCAGATGCAGAAACTTGACTGTGTGTCTATCCTCTTCCTTTTTAGTGTCATTATTGATCATGTCTATGTTACAAACTCAATGATGCATCATTGTAATTGGTACTTTATAAAATTTTATCTTTTAAAGAAATGGGGAAAAAAATCAGGAATATATTTATAGAGTTTGTCACATTAACTTTATTTACAATTTCTGATTCTCTTCATTTTTCTTGTGCTTTCTAGTTACTCATTCCATTCCATTTGATTTATTCCCTTCCTTCAGCAGGAAAAAAAAAAAAGAACAACTATCTTCTTAAACTTTACTCCTGACATTTTCAAAACGCTGCTCTACCATAGCTCCTCCAAGTTCTGGCCTCCTTGGAAATCTGTCACCCATTCACCTGACTCCGTTAGCATCCTTGGTGGTGCTTCCTCCAAGGTCAGAATACCTTTGCCCAATGATTCATGTTCTGGCGTAGTCTTCTTTTGTGCCGTCTTTCTCAGGAACTTCTGATACTGTGTCAGTCATCATTCTAGATGTTTAAACAGTGTGGGCACTGTACATGTCTTTTCTGATCATTAGAGCCTCTTCCCCTTGTTGAAGTCCATTGTATCTGTTCTTTCTTCTTAAGATAGTTTTTTCACTAGTTCCCCAGTTTTACCTGATGGTCTTAATTGAACACACCGTTTGTGATTAACATGCTTTCTTTCCATGGTAAGCCAGTGTGCTCTTCCTGCTGGTCTGTTGAATCTCCTTCCTTTAATATTTTTCATTTCTTCTTTACTAATCCCCAGACTTGAGCCTCTCCAGCTCACTCACAGCAGGCTCTATAATGGATATTTGCTGAGTTTGGATGGCCCAGGACACGTCCGCTGTAGTTTCATTTGGGAAACTGTCAGGCCAACTTACTGTGCAGTGGAGTTGACTCCATCTCAGCTGCAGGGGTGGACATCAAACATAAACATAGCCATACAGCCTGGCCACAGCGAGGTTGATCCAGAGATGGGTACACGCAAACTAGAGACAATGAGATGCAAAGAGAGCTGTGATGGGACTGTAGGGGTGTCACAGCTCTTTAGAGTGGATGTTGTCACAAGTCCTCGTGGAATCTGCAGACAGCAGCACCGCGAGGAGGGAACCCTTGAGTCTTAGGGCATTGTTTGAGACTCTTAATCAACCCATACCTGAAGCTGAAAGAGTTTTTTTTATATCTGTTATAAAACCGAAGAATTCCTTTTTTTTGGGGGGGGGGGTGGTTCTTTCTGTCTTGAGTAGTTTGAACTAGATTTCTGACTTTTGCCATCAAAAGAATTGTAACTGATAGATCCCCTTTCCTTACAGCCTGACATTTTAGGATATCACGAGCAAGATATCTTGTTGAATGAAAAATCTTTTGATTCTCCTAGTAATCTCAAGTCAGACAGCCTTTCTGCCCATCATATTGATAGAGAGATGGGCAAAGAACATGATCAAGCAATTCATAAAAGAGGTGGTATATAAAACTAGTGCATGGGAAAGAAAAACCTCATTTTTCATCAAGAAGTGCAAATTAAACCAAAAGATACTGTTTTCTTGCATATGAAACTGACAGTCTTGACCAAAGTAATAATTTTCAGTGTCATTGCCAGAAAACTTACAATCCCAATCATTTTTAATGGTGCTGTATATGAGTACAACTTTCCTGAAAGCGATTTGGCAATATAAATGTAAAGCCTGAGTATTTTGAATATCCTTTGATCCAGGTATTTCACTTGTAGAAATGATTAAGGTGGTTCACAAAGATAAAAATACTAAACAGTTATTTTTTGAAGCACTGTATTCAAAAGCCAACATTTTAGAACAAAATACCCAAATTACAGAAGATTTTGCCCAGTAATTGGGTAACAACTTTGTGATGGTGAGAGAATTAATTCTTAGGTAGGTTGATAAGGAGTCCAGGGCCCTTGAGGAGGAGAAAGGGGTCTGGGGTTCTCAAGGAGGAGAAAAGGACAATGTTTTTTTCTACATTGCTGTATCTTAGTCAGTATAACAATGTATCTTGCTTGAGAACATGTTTCTCCTTAACAAGAACCTTCTGACTAATCTTAAGACTGGGAGTGGGTCTGGTTCAGTTCAGTTCAGTCGCTCAGTCATGTCCGACTCTTTGCGACCCCATGAATCGCAGCACGCCAGGCCTCCCTGTCCATCACCAACTCCCGGAGTTCACTCAGACTCACGTCCATCGAGTCAGTGATGCCATCCAGCCATCTCATCCTCTGTCATCCCCTTCTCCTCCTGCCCCCAATCCCTCCCAGCATCAGAGTCTTTTCCAATAGTCAACTCTTCGCATGAGGTGGCCAAAGTACTGGAGTTTCAGCTTCAGCATCATTCCTTCCAAAGAAATCCCAGGGGTGATCTCCTTCAGAATGGACTGGTTGGATCTCCTTGCAGTCCAAGGGACTCTTCTCCAACACCACAGTTCAAAAGCATCAATTCTTCGGCGCTCAGCCTTCTTCACAGTCCAACTCTCACATCCATACATGACCACAGTCTGGTAAGATCTTTCTATTGTTATTTCTAATCTTATTAATTTAAGATGTTTGTAGTAGGAGTGGGTCTGGTAAAAGTATATAAGGCCTTGATAACACTAGTGAGTGGGGGCACTCTCTGTCCCCTTTCTGATGTCTATGTCAGAAGCTTTCTCTGTCCTCTCTCACTTTAATAAAACTCTGATACACAAAAGCTCTTGAGTGATTAAGCCTGGTCCCTGGTCCCAGAGCTAAATCTTCTTATTTGGAGATCATGAATCTGACATCGTTCACCATAAGCTATCAATGGTATTTAAGTTGGTTAAGAATTGCTGACTTTTAATGGACTTAGGTAGTTCCCTAGGACCAAACTTTTGAACATTATTTTTATTTCATTGAATAAATATTTTTTTCACATGCCTACTATAAAAGAAGTGAATTCGACCAGGAGCCGTAGAACACAATTCCTATCTTCAAGAAACTCCCAATCCAGTGTTGGAGAAACCACCCGCCACTGATGACATATGTACAACTGTTAGATGCCATAACCCTAAATAATTGGTAGAAAATCACAGAAGAAGAAGAGATTCAGTCTAACAGGTAGAATTCAAGAAAGCTTTATGGAGGAAATGACATTTGAAATAGCTTTGTAGGATGGCATGACCCTAGGAGACCATAAGGCTGGTGGTCTGTCCACACTGGCTTTTATTTTATAGTGAAAGAAGAGATGAGATGGATGGGAAACTCTTGACCCTGGCTGAGGCCACCCTTCAGGCCTGGCCACCTGCCCACTCCCCAGGAGCCCCCTTCTCTCCAGGGAGCACTGGCCCCAACAGCTTGCCTGCAGCCCTGAGTGCGGCTGGCTCTGTGCTGTCATTCCTGGGAGCTCAGCTTGTGGTCCGGGTGTGCGTTCCATCAGATTTATCTTTGCAGAGAGGCAGGGGCGAGGGAGATAGAAAACTGGGAAAATTCCCCTTGAGTTCCTTCAAATGAGAGTCTGATGAGATCTCCAAAGAGATTATATGTAAAAATCTTGGCTCTGTCCACGGGCCCCATGTGTGAGCCGTAGTCTCTGTGGTGCTGTAGGAGAGGCTGATTGTGGCCATATGGAAAAAATGTATCTGTTTGTGTCACTCCTCTTGCACTGCCATGCCTTTTTGGATTGAGAACTGTGGCGCTGAGATCACTTGACCGTGTGAAATATAAGACCAATTGTGGGCTTGCAGTGGCCCAGATTAGAGTGTGGAGATGCCCCCAGTACCCGATGAGAACAACAGGAAAGATGCGGCTCACCAGCTCCCATCTCGGGCGTGCTCAACGAGTCCCGGAGGCGTTCGTAGGCAGCAGTGCAACACCGAGCATGTCTGCATTCCTGACCCTGACTGAAGGTCAAACAGAGTGCAGGCGCAGTGTCCGCGGTCTCGAAAATGGCTTTATGAAGTTGGATCCATCTAAGTGAATCACACATGGAGTCATTGAATCTGGCCTCAGAATCCTAGTTTTGTTGACGTACGTAATGATCTTTCTTAGGGGCCGATTCACATTAACAAAACTGCCTGAGATCAATAGATAAAACTGGACTGACGTCTGTAGGTATGAATGAGAGACAGTACCCCAAGGCCATCCTCATCTTGCTACTTGCTACTTGCCACTTGCCTGACACAATGCCCCATTTCGCCTCCTGCCCAGCAATCTTCACCCAGATGGTACCTTCTTGTCATTTCGGTGTTGGGTTCATGACTCAAGATGCTACTTTCCTAGGATAATTCTGTAGGAAATAAACCAAAACAATGTAGAGTGGCTCAAAGCACACTAGAAGGTCAAAATTTTTGGCTCCTGTAACAAATGAGGGGCAGGTAGACAGATCAGACCCTGCTCCACAGAGTCATTCAGAGACCCAGGACAACTGGGGCTCTAACTGCGGATGTAGTTTTCAAGGTCTCCTGAAAGTTGTCTTATCCTCCCAAAGAGAAAGGGAGAAAAACTGAAGAACATGTAGGAAGTTTGAGGAGTAACGCATGAAAGCATGTCACCTGCGTTCTTATCAGTTAGTGCAAGGCAGGCTTGTTTTCCAGTATGAGCTAGCAAAGGAGATCAAAAACTTGGATTTTGATCAGTAGTCCCTGTCATTGTAGTTTTGTTGCAGGAGGTACATTTTTACACAGACTGTGGTATAAACGATGCCCTCAGAGCTGTGTAGCACATACTGTATTTCTAGTGCATAGGACAGAGAGTGGTGATACAAGTTCATAGAAGGTGACTGCTGTAACATGGGCAAGAGCATCTCAAGTCAACATGGTCAGCATGTGCTTTCTTCATGTGCAGGATTTCAGGAGAAGCCAAATGGTAGCCAGTGGTTTCTTTGGCTGCGGGCAGTTACTGGAGAATTTAATGGAAGCAAGATAAGGTGGTGTGATGCTTCCTTGTGATAGGTAAATTCTTTTTCCCAAACCTGGGTAAGTTGAGTCCCTAAGTCAGGGCACAGTTTCAAGCAGATAAGTTTGGAGTGGGGACTGCCCAAACTTGCCACTACCATCCTTATTTTCCACCTAACGCAGAAACTCAATCAGGACATGAGAGCTATGATTCTGGGAGACTGTGCAGAACTCTGCCTCTATGAATTATCTGGTTTGAACCGTTAGTTTTTACAGTTGATCTGAGGAGGTCTTGCCCAACCTGTGTTTGTTAGCATTATAAGGTACTTTATCATTTGCAATGCATGTGCTATTAAAATATACCATCTGATTCTCACAACTATGCTGGGAGGAAGATGAGACAGCTAGCCTGGCCTCAGCTTTCCAGATCAACTCAGAGAAAGTGTGACTTTCTCCAGTTCACACAGGAAATGGACGCTACTGAGGCCCCCAGTTCTCACCTGTGTCCCCAGCCACTCTATCTCTACCTTCTCTTAACCACCAAATAAAGATAGTCTTAAGTCACCCTTTTTCTATTAAAAGAAAATAACCTCACCCCTTGATCCTGCATGCCCCTGACTTTGTAATTATGGGGTTTCTCCCTTCAGGGTTCTCTAACACAACATCCTGTGTCCCCCCAATTGCTCCTCAACCCAGGGCAGCTGCTCCTGCCATCGCTTCCTGCCACCTCTGTGTCCCCAGCTCGTGAAGTTACTCGAGCTCCTTTTCCTTGACTGTCACCACTGCCGCCTTCTGCAGGCCTGGCCCCTCCATACACAGGGATTCTGGCAAATGACACTTCACACTATTCCTATCAAAGAAGTTAAAAATATATATGGTGCGTTATTAAATATACTTCAGAAAGGAGGGGACTTCAGCTGGGATCAGATGTTCAGGATTTTGCATGTAAGATGGTTGGCAGATATCCTGTGTGGCATTTCAAACCTCACTTGTCTTCACTCCTCACATATTTCTGGTATCAAGTGTTGCAGGACACGTACATTGTAATGCAACCCCTGGTCCCTCACGTTCATTTCACAATGCTGGGCGAGTCAGCACAGCGGACTGTAGGCATATTCCTGAAAACCATTCCTATACCAGCATGGCAAGCAACAATTCAGCTATTTATGGAAGTGCCCGTAGACCCCATAAATAAATCCCACTAAATAAAAATGGAATGCCTCTCTAGCTAAACCTATCTTTTAGTTTAATTTAAAAGATGCCACCCAGGGTGACCCAGCACCAGGATAACTATGATAGCAGGGAGTCAGAGTGGAAAAACAGTAGTCGCAGTATATTTTTAATAAAACAGCAGTGGTGTGTACACATGGCCACATTCCCAGCTAGGACGTAGAAGGCACCTCTGTGGGTGATGATCCCCAAACTTGAGTTTCCTGGTGAGTCTACTTGGTACCATGTCAGCTATAAAGAGCAAAGATGGATTTCCCTGGTGGTGCTGTGGATAAGAATCTACCTGCCGGTGCAGGGGACACAGGTTCAATCCCTCGTCCGGGAAGCTTCCACCTACCTCAGAGTAAGCCCGTGTGCCACAACTAGTGAGCCCATGCTCTGGGGCCTGTGAGCCACAACTGCTGAGCCCTCGGGCTGCAACTGTTGAAGTCTGAGCACCCCAGAGCCTGTGCTCTGCATGAAGAGAAGCCACTGCAATGAGAAGCCCACACACCGCAGCCAAGAGTAGCCTCCACTTGCCACAGCTGGACAAAGCTGGAGCAAAGCAATGAAGATCCAGCATAGCCAAAATTAAATAAAAATAAAATTATTTAAAAAGCAAAGATGACTTAACTGCAAGATTGACTTTTAAGGCCGATGGACCAAAAATTGATTTAATGTCTACTGAACCCCTTCCTTCAGTTCTGAAAGCCAGAAACACAACGCAGTCTGCTTGCTCTTGCTACGGCCCCAGGCCAGCATGAGGTCTGCCTGCCCTTGGATCCCTTCCCGGTCATCGGCCTTGGCCTGTTTGCTGCCCCTCGTGGAGGGGCTGCCCTCCAGGGCTGCACCTTCCTCCCAGCTCCAGGCTCTGGCTCTCTGGACAGGCAGGTCTTCCAAGGCCCTCAGGTGCCCCCTCCACCACCACGTCCTTGGCCTGTCTAGCCAGAGCTGGTCCCAGCCTCCTGCTGTGGTTCATCACCGGGTGGCTCACCTCCATCACCCGGCAGCCCATTCTCTACTGCCTATTCCCTCTGCTCATGTACTTTAAAGTGGGCTTTTTTTTTTTTTTTTTTTTGCTGTTTGTCAGCAGTGAAGAGCCTCTTTCCTAGGAAGTTTGGGAACTGTTAACTTTGGGATAGGAGAAGGTTGCTCTGAGTTGAATGGTTAGAGCACAGGCAGTTATTTAAATGCCATAGAGATTATTACCATGGTGCACTTGCTCTCATAGACCAGAAGCTTCTCTAAAGTGAGAAACTCTTTACTATTAAGAGTCATACCTCTGGAAAAAAAGTCAGGGGTTGGAAAAGTATAATATAGTAGAGTTGTTTTACAAAAATATGAGGACATATGTTTAATTGTTCAGTCACCAAGTCGTATTCTACTCTTTTGGATCCCATAGGCTGTGGCACGCCAGGCCTCCCTGTCCCTCACCATCTCCCAGAGTTTGCTCATATTCCTGTCCCCAGTCAGTGATGCCATCCAACCATCTCATCCTCTGCCGTTCTCTTCTCATTTTGCCTTCAATCTTGCCCAGCATCAGGATCTTTTCCAATGAGCTGTCTGTTTGCATCAGGTAGCCAAAGCATCTGAGAAGACAATGGCACCCCACTCCAGTACTATTGCCTGGAAAATCTCATGGACGGAGGAGCCTGGTGGGCTGCAGTCCATGGGGTCGCTAAGAGTCGGACACAACTAAGCGACTTCACTTTCACTTTTCACTTTCATGCATTGGAGAAGGAAATGGCAACCCACTCCAGTGTTCTTGCCTGGAGAATCCCAGGGACGGGGGAGCCTGGTGGGCTGCCGTCTATGGGGTTGCACAGAGTCGGACATGACTGAAGCGACTTAGCAGCAGCAGCCAAAGTATTGGAGCTTAATATATGATATAAATAAATATGCACATACATGTATACAATTAAGAGAAAGAATACTCAACATGCCATTTATTCTGTTTAAAAACTATGAACAGTGTGATATTGTGATTTATAATAAGAAATATATATTTGGTCTTCGTCCTGTTTCTGGCACAGAGCACCTAAAACCCTTGGAATTTCTTAGTTGATGGGCGCTCCAAAGATGTATTTGTTAATGAGGTGACTTTTGGATGTCAGTGAGGATGGGGGCTGGTGGCCAGGAGAACTGGGCAGTGACTGGAGGCTGGAAGATTCGGCCCCACCCCCAACCTCTAGGGGGAGCAGGGAGAGGAGCTGGAGGTTGAATCCATTGCCATCCAATGTCAACTGTGCCTTTGTAATAAAGCCTCCATAAAAACCTAAAAGGATGGGGTTCTGAGAGCTTCCAGGTTGGTGAAGTTTCTGTGAAAGAGTGGTGGTTCCAGAGAGAAAAATTAGTAACTAACTCCAGCCTTTTAGGATGTAGATTCAGAAATCATAGCAGGTCCTTAGACTAGGGTACCATACTGCCTTTACAAAATGTTATATTTATTTATATGGGGAATTTTTAGTTTTATATTAAGTAAAAAGATCATATATGTGTATCTTTGCCATTTAAAAGTACATAAAAAGAAAAACCACTAGTAGGATTTATACCACCATGCTTACAATATTTCCTTCTCTCCTCCCTTCAAGACTGGTTTGTCTCCCCTCTGGCAGCGCTGATCCAGAGTCACCTCGAGTTCATATGGACAACAGGAAAATGGGGACTGAGAGATTCCTCCAGCTTTTATCATTCCTCCAGCTTTTTAGTCATTTTGGTGGAAATAATTTTAAGGCACAGATTCAGGATCTAAGGTACTTAGAGGGAGGTTGGTTAGGTTCTGTGCATCCAGAGAAGAGTTCAACTTCAGTCAAATTAGTCAGGCTATGTAGAGAGGGGGGCTTTCCAGGAGGCTCAGTGGTGAAAGAATCCACCTGCAGTACAGGCGACTTGGGAAATGCTGGTTCGATCCCTGTTGGGAAGATCCCCTGGGGAGGAAATGGCCACTCTCTCCAGTATTTTTGCCCGGGAAATCCCATGGAGAGAGGAGCCTGGTGGGCTACAGTCAGTGGAGTCACCAAGAGTCGTGCACGACTGAGCGAGTGAGCATGCAAGCATGTAGAGTAGACCTTGATTTTTTTTAAAATTCAGATTAATGACACCAGACAGGAAAAGATTTAAAGGGAATAATTATACCCCCAGATCTTTGTGATGGTTGGACCAGAACTTCTCACAATAGAAGGTACAGATGCATCACATGGCGAGGTGGTTAGAATGCAGATTCTGATTCAGGAGGTCTGGGTAAGCTCGAGAGTCTGCATGTCCAGCCAGTGCCCATGGCATGCTGGCCCACTTTGAGTAGAGATGGTTTTAGATGATTCTGATACCTCTTCTCAACTTGTTTTTAGGTGATTGTCATTTTCATCATGTTCCTATGAGAAAACAATGCTTTTTCTGTGTTCTCTTCCTTTCTTCTGGGGTTCTGACCTGATTGCTTCACCTTCCCAGGAATGAGTGTCCTACCTGAGGCTTGGTCAAATGTAGGGTTAATGGCCCCCAAACGTCGAGAGCAAAGAGAGAATTAAAAAAAAAAATGCATGGAAAAAAGACTATTTTTTATCCCAGGCAAATACTTCAGTCAGATAAAACAGAAAATATCTTTATGAAACTATTAATAAATCCCCAAGACATCTCAAATTAAACAATGGCAAGAAATGTTATGTTTGTAGAAATACATAAAATTCATTTGAGGTCAGGACATTTTATGGTGTCAGCCAATAAAGCAGATGGGAGATTCTACTCATTTGAATGAGCCTGGGATAAAGCTGTGTGGCCCCAGACCCCAGAGCTGGGAGTTCAGTTCTGGACCAAGTAATGGAGAGGCAACTCTGTGGGGTGTCACCCTTTGGCGTCGATCTCATCAGTTAGCTCTTGAGTCCAGGAAATATTGTAGAATTGGCTGAAATACTGCAACGCAGAGGCCCAGGTAGCCTTGAATTACGTAGTGACTCAGAGTGGGGCTTTGCAGACTGATGGAGTCATGTTAGGGTCAATCTAGCTGCTGTAACCAATAGGCTCCAAATTGTTCCATAGCTCAAAGGCAGTGAAAGTTTCCCTCTCCCTCCCTTGACAGTTCGAGGTAACTGCTCCCAGGCAATGGTCAGCTCTCCTCCAGCTGGTGATTCAGGGCCCCATCCTTCTGTCCTGTAATCTCCCTCCAGCCTGCCTTTAAGGGAAAGAGAACAGAGGAGGCATAGCTATTTCAGTTTCTTTGTCCCTTATGCAGTCACATGTTTATCAGCCCTTGGCATCAGTGAGAGCCAAACTCGGGCATGTTAATGGCAGGAGGGCTACAGGGCAGTGAGCACTAGCCGTGTGTCAGGAGGCAGAGGAGGAAACTGGTACTTGGTCCGCAGCTTCGTCACAGTTGATACTTATTGGGTGTGAGCCGATCAGGGCCTGAGCCCCCACCCCTAGAGCTCAGACTTGGGATAGAAAGAATGGTTTACAAAGTCAGAGGCAGAAACAGCCTCAGGTTCTTCTTGGTAAAAATGTTACGGACAACAAATGGGGTCCTGGAGGCGGGGGTTAAATAATTCTGAAGCCATGACATTTTTAGATTTAGTTTCAGGATAATTCACTTCCTCTGAGATGGTTGGTAATGAGCAGAGGCCCTCATTACATGGTGATGGGGCTTCTGGCACTGGGTTTAAGGATACGAACCGTGATTCCTATCCTTAAACGAGAACTCCTGTCAACGTGAAAAGCAGAAAAACGAAGCTGTCAGTGGTGCTCCCCAGAGGCTTCAGTGGTGCTCCCCAGAGGCTTCAGATTCCGGCAGGATATATCTCCTTAGCTCTTGGGGTGATGGGTGAGGCCCAGTGTGGCTGCAGTGTGGGGGCAAGCTGCCTTTGTCTGCATGAATTACATCTCATTTTAACCCAGGGTGGTGGTGCCACCTGTGTGAGCCTTGACGCGGAAGCATTTCTCTATGTAAAAACACGCGTAGAGTGGTTTTTAAAAAACCTCACGCGTTGCTAATCTCACAATTAGATAACAATTCTGTATCCTTTCCCAGCACCAGTCATGGCTTAATATGCCATCACTTATTTTATTTTCAAGTCTCAACTTCCCCCTCACCCAGCAAGCATTCGTTGAGCACTGATTGTATACCAGACACTGTTTCAGTGCAGACTTGTAAGCCATGACCTTCAAGCTCATGTTGGCATCAAAAGATTTTACATTGTTTTGGTTGTATCCTTAGAGCTGCCTCTGTTTTTTCCTCTCTCCCCCTTAACTGTGGGTACATTTTCCCATTACACTGGTAAAAATAAGTCAGAGCAGATATTAATTGGCCTTTAATTACCCTCCTGTGTTCCCTAAGAAATCCTGTGTATTTTCTGTGAGGTATACAAACAGGACACCTAACATTTACAGAGATGTATCTCTCTATGGGGCGGAGGGAAGAGGGGGCTGGGGAATGAACCTCAGTGACAGTGTTTTTCCAATCAAAAGAGAGGAATTTTCAATCAAAACAAAGGGAAAACCTCCATCCCCCGACAGGTAGATTACTAAGTGAAATGAACACATAGCTGCCAGGTTTTTACATTAAACACTTAGTTTCTGTTTAATGTCCTCTTTATCAAGATCGTCATACTTCATCAGACACACTCGGCCGCAGTCAGGGAGTTCCTTAGAAGTGAGGGACTTAGCTTGCGTCTCTCCCAGAACCCGAGATGTTTAAACAACATTTAAACAAAACAAAACCAAACCAAAAACTTAACAAGGATTTTGAAACAGAGATTGATGGTGGCTTCATCCCCGGCTCATTCCTTTGGGGCTCGGCCCCGGGTGGCCAGCCCGTGCTGCCAAAGCCTGCAGTGTGGCCGACCCGCGGGCCCGGCCCCTCTCCGGACGGCAGCCAGCCCGTCTGAGGACGCTCAGGCACGTGCTTCTCACAGCAGCCTGGAGTCGTCTCTGGTGCTTGTGCCGTTGCTAAAGATGCCAAAGCAATGCTTAGAGCATTACTAGCCATGGGGAGGGGAGAAGGCAATGGCAACTCACTTCAGTATTCTTGCCTAGAGAATCCCAGGGAGAGGAGCCTGGTGGGCTGCTGTCTGTGGGGTCACACAGAGTTGGACAAGACTGAAGCGACTTAGCACGCATGCATGCACTGGAGAAGGAAATGGCAGCCCACTCCAGTATTCTTGCCTGGAGAATCCCAGGGAGAGGAGCCTGGTGGGCTGCTGTCTATGGGGTCACACAGAGTCGGACATGACTGAAGTGACTTAGCAGCAACAGCCATGGGGAGAGACCTCTGATGCCAACGACACTCTGTGCAAACGCTTCCAGGAGAAAGGGGCTTCTGGGAAACCCCCGGTTGCAATAGCTTATGTTCTACCATCCACAGGTCTTCTGCAAAGACACTGAAGTTTGCTGGCTAAGAGGCCAGAAATACGCATCTTAGAGTTGGAGGAAGCCCAGAAGGTCTAAACGAGCCCTGCTATGCTGTTCCTTGAGCCTGTTGAGGGCGGTATCAGGCATGAGTGTGGGTCTTGGCTGTTCCATCCTTTGGTCAGCCTCAGACCAACTGATGAGCTCGCTTCCTCTCGTGCCGGGCCCTGGGTGGCTTCGTTCGTTCTTTCTGGACCACAAATCGGCCCCTCTCTTCCAGGTCTCATCTGTCTCTCTGGGGTAGTCTAAATATTGACATAAGGCCTCTCCCTCTCTTGACTGGCCCTTCTTTATCAAGCTTCTCTCTCTCTCTCCCCAGGCCCTGGCTAACAAGCTGGGGAAACTGTCCTCCGTGTCTGATCCATTTCCCAAGTGTTTTCAAGCTGACCTTTGAGCAGACAGTTGGGTTGTGTCTCAGCACCCTGCAGCACCCCCGTACCTCTTACAGCCCCGTTGTCTTTGACTTAGCATCAAGTTCTCCCTCCTTGCCCTGGCCATCAGAAATACATACTTAGGAAATACCATCCTCTCAGGCTTTGTTCAACAAATACCAACTCCAGCGTCTTTCTGTTTGCTGATTTTCTTTTGGGCGGGTGCTGAGGGGGAGGACATTATAATTTGGCTCCTTCTCTGAGTCCAAAAACAGGGAGCTACCCGTAGGTACATAGATTCGAAGCAGGTTTACCAGGGCCCAGCAGAATGACTTGTTTTGCATAAACTGTGTGTAAGATTTGGAAACCCAGCAGACTAAAGGCTGTTCAAGTTTCATTTCTTTCTGTTTACGAAATACCTACTCGATGATGCCTTGAGGGATTTATGCACGAGCCTGGGTCTGAAATGAATTAGAAGGCTGACACCAGGCTCCTTAACAGTGGGGTATTTGGAAAATGCGTTCACAGCTCTCCCTGCCTTGAAAGAGCTGATAAGCTGAGCTGGAAAGATGGGCGCATGGAACCCAGGGAGCAATGCAAGATGGCAAGGTGCTTTAGCCACTGTTGACTGGAATAACTTCCCGAGAAGGTTGGACTTCAGTTGGACTCTGAGGAGTTTTAAATAGAGTGGAAGGAGTGAGCATTTGGGAAGAGGAGGACAAAGCCCTGGAAATGTAAGTAGGTTTGGTAGCACAGGTGAAACCTGGTTTGGTCAGAGAGAGAGGCGGCAGCAGCCGGGGGTTTAGGGGACGTGTGAACAGAGAGAGAGGACAGAGCCATATGGTGGAGAACACTTGTGGCCATAAAGAAGGCTGCGCGATGAAGAACCGAAGCCTTCAAACGGTTGTGCCAGAGGACTCCGGAGAGTCCCCTGGACAGCAAGGAGATCAAACCAGCCAATCCTAAAGGAGAGCAACCCTGAGTATTCATTGGAAGGACTGATGCTGAAGTGCCAGTACTTTGGCTGCCTGATGTGAAGAGCTGACTCATTGCAAAACATCCTGGTGCTGGGAAAGATTGAGGGCAAAAGGAGAAGGGGGTAGCAGAAGATGAGATGGTTAGATGGAATCACCAACTCTCAATGGATATGAATCTGAGCAAACTGGGAGATAGTGAAGGACAGAGGAGTGTGCTGTGATGCTGTCCTTGGGGTCTCAGAGAGTCAGACATGACTGAGCGACTGGACAACAACTTGTGAACAGAAAGAACTTGTTGTCTGGGTGTCTAGAATTCCTAACCATTTGCGGATATCCTCTGACTCCAGGATGAGCACCTAAGAAGAGAAAGATCCTACTTCCTGGCACTTTTTTCAGAGACATGTCACCACCTTGATCAATATTTCATCTGGTCCTCCAAGGTGTTCCTATATTTTTCTATTTTTCTTTTACTTTTTGCTGAGATGTTCCTTGGTGGTCTGTGTTTTTGAAAGTGTTTCTTCTATCCTCTGCTCTTCATGTCAGAAGGTAACACTTGAGTTTAGGTCTGTGTGTGGTTATCTCAACCGAAAGCATCACTGGGTCCCTGGGAACACTTGTTCTGTGATGGCCCTGAAATCCATTTGCTTGAGGGACTCTTAAGATGTTTCTTCAATTAAGAAAATTCATATAACAAGTCATATAAGGAGAATTCATGTAAGGAATCTTTCTTGTAGATGTATTCCCCTACTGAACCTGAGGTTCATTCACGTACTAACGTCAGGATTATTGAGGATGCAGACTACTGGGTCCCAGGCCTCAAGACACTTTGGGTGAATTTATTAAGTTCTTTGTACATCTCTCTTTCTGTAGAATGAGAAGAATAAGTTACTTGGTTGTCTTGTCTTTTTTTAAGACCTAAGCCCTATGGTCTGATGATGTTGTGTAAAAACCCAAATCCAGTTGCTTCAATCTCAGACCTAAAACCAAGCCCCCTTTGTATCAGGTGTGGATGCTCAGGGACAGGGTTTGAATGGGTGGGTCCAGAGGGGCTGCGGGAGGGTTCCTAGCAAGGGTGTGTCTAAACTGGCTTCCCCAGTGCCTCAACTTCCACTGTTACATGTAGACAAAAACCAGGAGGGGTCTTCTCAAGACAGAACTTGCAGCACACCAACAATCCTCAAGTGGAGATTCTCTGGGGTCTCTTTCAGCTCTTCTAAGATCACACTGACAATATACAACCTTAACGTACTCTTTTCCCAATTTGGAACCAGTCTGTTGTTCCATGTCCAGTTCTAACTGTTGCTTCTTGACCTGCATACAGATTTTTCAGGAGGCAGGTCAGGTGGTCTGGTATTCTCATCTCTTGAATAATTTTCTACAGTTCGTTGTGATCCATATAGTCAAAGGCTTTGACATAGTCAATAAAACAGATGTTTTTCTGGAACTCTCTTGATTTTTCGATGGTCCAGCAGATGTTGGCAATTTGATCTCTGGTTCCTCTGCCTTTTTGAAATCCAGCTTGAACATCTAGAAGGTCATGCTTCACGTACTGCTGAAGCCTGGCTTGGAGAATTTTGAGCATTAACTTTGCTAGTGTGTGAGATGAGTGCAATTATGCAGTAGTTTGAACATTCTTTGGCATTGCCTTTCTTTGGGATTGGAATGAAAACTGACCTTTTCCAGTCCTGTGGCCAATGCTGAGTTTTCCAAATTTGCTGGCATACTGAGTGCAGCACTTTCACGGCATCATCTTTCAGGATTAGAAATAGCTCAGCTGGAATTCCATCACCTCGACTAACGTTGTTCGTAATAATGCTTCCTAGGGCCCCCTTCCAGAATGTCTGGCTCTAGGTGAGTGATCACACATTCGTGGTTATCTGGGTCATAAAGGTCTTTTTTGTATAGTTCTGTGTATTCTTGCCAACTCTTTTTAATATCTTCTGCTTCTGTTATGTCCATATCATTTCTGTCCTTTATTGTGCCCATCTTTGCATGAAATGTTCCCTTGGTATCACTAATTTTCTTGAAGAGATCTCTAGTTTTTCCCATTCTACTGTTTTCCTCTATTTCTTTGCATTGATCACTGAGGAAGGCTTTCTTATCTCTCCATGTTATTCTTTGGAACTCTGCATTCAAATAGGTATATCTTTCCTTTTCTCCTTTGCCTTTAGCTTCTCTTCTTTTCTCAGCTATTTGTAAGGCCTCCTCAGATGACCATTTTACCTCTTTGCATTTCTTTTTCTTGGGGATGGTCTTGATCACTGCCTCTTGTACAATGTCACAAACCTGCATCCATAGTTCTTCAGGCACTGTCTGTCAGATCTAATCCCTTGAATCTATTTGTCACTTCCACTGTACAATTGTAACGAATTTGCTTTAGGTCATACCTGAATGGTCTAGGTTTTCCCTTCTTTCTTCAATTTCAGTCTGAATTTGGCAATAAGGAGTTCATGATCTGAGCTACAGTCAGCTCCCAGTCTTGTTTTTGCTGTCTGTGTAGAGCTTCTCCATCTTTGGCTGCAAAGAATATAATCAATCTGATTTCGGTGTTGACCATCTGGTGGTGTCCATGTCTTCTCTTGTGTTGTTGAAAGAAGGTGTTTGCTATGACCAGTGCATTCTCTTGGCAAAACTCTGTTAGCCTTTGCCCTGCTTCATTTTGTACTCTAAGACCAAATTTGCCTTACTTCAGGTTATCTCTTGACTTCTACTTTTGCCTTCCAGTTCTCTATAATGAAAAGGACATCTTTTTTGGGTGTTAGTTCTAGAAGGTCTTGTAGGTCTTCATAGAGCCATTCAACTTCAGCTTCTTCAGCATTACTGGTTGGGGCATAGACTTGGATTACATGATATTGAAAAGTTTGCCTTGGAAACGAAGAGACCATTCTGTCATTTTTGAGATTGCATCCAAGTACTGCATTTTGGGTTCTTTTGTTGACTGTGATGGCTACTCCATTTCTTCTAAGTGATTCTTGCCCACAGTAGTAGATATAATGGTCATCTGAGTTAAATTAGCCCATTCCAGTCCATTTTAGTTCACTGTTTCCTAAAATGTCAATGTTCACTCTTGTCATCTCTTGTTTGACCACTTCCAATTTACCTTGATTCATGGGCCTAACATTCCAGGTTCCTATGCAATGTTGTTCTTTACGGCATCAGATTTTACTTCCATCACCAGTCACATCCACAACTGGGCATTGTTTTCACTTTGGCTCCATCTCTTCATTCTTTCTGGTGTTATTTCCCCACTGATCTCCAGTAACCTATTGGGCATCTACTGACCTGGGGAGTTTATCTTTCACTGTCATATCTTTTTGCCTTTCATATTGTTCACTGGGTTCTTATGCTTACTTAACTTATATGCAGAGTATATCATGTGAAATGCTGGGCTGGAATGAGCACAAGCTGGAATCAAGATTGCTGGGAGAAATATCAGTAACCTCAGATATGCAGATGACACTATCCTTATGGCAGAAAGTGAAGAGGAACTAAAGAGCATCTTGATGAAAGTGAAAGAGGAGAGTGAAAAAGTTGGCTTAAAACTCAGCATTCAGGAAACTAAGATCATGGCATCTAGCCCCATCACTTCTTGACAAATAGATAGGGAAACAATGGAAACAGTGAGAGACTTTATTTTTGGGGGGCTCCAAAATCACTGCAGATGGTGACTGCAGCCATGAAATTAAGAGATGCTTGCTCCTTGAAAGAAAAGCTATGAAAAAAAAAAAAAAGAAAGAAAGAAAGAAAAGCTATGACCAACCTAGACAGCATATTTAAAAGCAGAGACATTACTTTGCTAGCAGAGGTTCATCTAGTCAAAGCTATGGTTTTTCCAGTAGTCATATATGGATGTGAGAGTTGGACTCTAAAGAAAGCTGAGTGCTGAAGAATTAATGCTTTTGAACTGTGGTGTTGGAGAAGACTCTTGAGAGTCCCTTGGACTGCAAGGATATCAAACCCATCAATCCCTAGAAAATTAGTCCTGCATATTCATTGGAAGGACTGATGTTGAAGCTGAAATTCCAATACTTTAGCTACCTCATGTGAAGAACTGACTCACTGAAAAAGACTCTGATGCTGGGGAAGATTGAAGGCAGGAGGAGAAAGGGACAACAGAGGATGAGATGGTTGGATGGCATCCCCAACTCAATGGACATGAGTTTGAGCAAGGTTGGGGAGTTGGTGATGCACAGGGAAGCCTGGCATGCTGCAGTCCATGGGGTCGCAGAATTGGACACGACTAAGCAACTGAACTGGAGATCAGACTTCTCTCAAGTTCATGTTTATATCTTCTCCATCTTTCAGGGTCCTGTCAGATCCATCTTTCTCCAGCTTGCTTCTCTCTCATCACCCCATTGTACTTCACTGTATCTTACATGACCAGTCTGACTGAGTGTGTGTGTGTGTGTGGTTTTTTCCTCTTAGTTTCTTGCAGGTTTATCTCTACCCCTCCCCGCAAGTTCCTCTTTCCCAACTAAATAGATGAATACACAGTTCTCTAGTTGGGAGTCTGTGCTTCTTAATATTCCCCTAGAACCCACGCTAAACATTGGGTTCCTCTTAGCTGCTTGGTAAATATGCACTGATTAATTAATTAAGCTCTACAATATCAGGGACAGGAAATGTGTAAAGAAGGACAAAGAGACATTTTAAATTCCAGCTATCCTCCATCTGCTGGGTCAGAACTCCATCCTCATGGGTAATTTTGCTTCAGCCAAGAGTCTTTTCAACAGCCACACCAAGGCAAGGAAATGCTCGGAAATAGAGAGGGTGCCAAGCCTGGACTCCCTGGACCACCCACTGAGGCTCCAGGGGGAAGGAGAGGAGGCGCTGGAGAGTGATGAAACGGTCCTGAGGATGCAGAGCTGGGACAGATGGACAGAGGACCACAAGGTGACCCAACCGGGGCAAGAAGGAAGAGAAGAGGCTGCTGTAGGTCTGGGGCAGCAAGAAGTTTACATGGATCAGTTTATATGATTGGATTAATACTGTTTGGCTGAAAAAAATAGTGTAAATAAGATGAATATAAGCCATCTGGTTGGTAGTTGGTGCAAAATGGTCGAACAATAAGTAATGGAGAGACATGTCGAAAACAATCAGAAATGCATTTTAGCTTCAGAAGAGTGCCACAATTCTGCTGTTTAAAATCGGGGGAAATGGGTTAGATTCCTGCCATAGCTATAATCACACAAGAAGCCACAAAGTGGGCTTAAGTCTCTGGACCCTTCTTGCCATTGTGGCCGAGGTTCTCTGAAGTTTCTAAGTGGAGAGCAGTTGATAGTGCTGCACGGATGATGCCTGAGCCCCTGCCAACAGTTTTGTGTTGCAATTAATTAAAATTTACAACAGAGTTAATCTGGCAACAGCTACGCATTGAACAATATGGGTAATTGTTGCTGTGTTGGGAAGCTTTTCCCAATGAATGGTGACCAGATCCCATAAATGCCTGGAGATTGTGTTTCTTTACACAGTGAAGCTGAGCCTTTACACATTGTCTCCACTTTGTTAGGGGTCCAGTAACCCAGAAACAAAGCCAAGGTTAGAAATTCTCGGTGACACTGAATTAATGCTGTATATACACTGCATGCACAACTACCTTAAAAGACAGGGTTCTAGTTTGATTCCCTGACAGTGGCTTCTCCTTTCCCCTCCCATGAGAGAAGGCCTCTCTCCATTTCTGAACGTGTTCAATCCCATCAAGGACCACAAGGGGCTTCCATGGTTGTTCAAGTGCTAAAGAACCCACCTGCCAATTCAGGAGATGAATTTTGACCCCTGAGTTGAGAAGATTCCCTGGAGTAGGAAATGGCAACCACTTCCAGTATTCTTGCCTGGAAAATCCCATGGACAGAGGAGCCTGGCAGGTTACAATCCATGGGGTCACAGAGTCAGACACTACTGAGCACGCACGCATGCTGTAAGGACTGACCGAGTCCTTACAGCTGGCTGTGGGTGGAGGAGAACGGAGCCTTGAACTTGGGAGAAGGTCCTGGTCTGGCAGGGGGTGCAGGCAGGTGATCAAAAAATTTCCCTGCTTCTGGGGTCCTTGGGGGAGGAGCAGAGCCAAAGATGAAGCTCTAACTCTTTAAAGTGCCTTGTGTTTTCCTTAACTTTTTTTTTCTCAATAGTACAAATACATAATTTTTGGAAAAGTTGAAAAAATCAAATGAAGAGAAAAGAGCAAAATAAACGAGATGTGCTTTTGTAGCTCCAAGCAGGAACCACTTTTACCTGTCTCTCCCTCTGTGTGCACACACTGAAAGTTCCCCCCAAGTGGGATGGTCCTGTCCTGTAATCTGCTTTCTCTCTGCGTAGATCATGGACACCTGGCTAACTTATTTCATATCCATTCAAAGCACGATTTTAATAACTGCATCTCCATACTCATTCATTGTATTGTGTGCTTGCTGTGCATTGGAGGACTCATAGGGAGTTGATTTTTAGGAATTCAATAATGCAGCTCCCATGGGATGGAAGACTGGGTTCCAGGGGTAGGGGCTCTCTGCCCATGTGTTGGAAGTGGCTTCAGGCTCTAGGTGCGTTTACGATCAATCTACATAACAGATTTGCACAGCACTTTATAGATTTAAGGTACGTTTGCACCCTCATCTGAGAAGGTAGAAGAGGTGTCTTAGGCCATCCCTGTCGATGTTGAGGAAACAGTGTCAGGAGCCTACACGTCTTAACCTTGGAGAGCAACCCACTCAAAGCCTCGATTCATAAAGAATACATGGCCCTCAAGCTCAGGTCTTTTCACTCTAAGCCACCAGCCTTTACACTCTTTCTAAAAAAAAAAAAAATTCTTTTTGATGAAAGTTTGGGGGTCATCGTGTTCCTAGAAGGGGATCCCCCAGAGCGGACTCTTATCTAGCACTCAGAAACAACTTGTCCAAGGAGACACATGTAGTGACAAAGCAAATGACTCTATTGGGAAAGGGGCGCCCGGGTGGAGAGCAGCAGGGTAAGGGAACCCAGGAGATCTGCTCTGCCACATGGCTCACAGCCTTGGTGTTTACGGTGATGAGGTTAGTTTCTGCGTTGTCTCTGGCCAGTTAGCTTGCTTGGCCCATAGTCTGACTCAGGTTCTTCCTGGAGGTTCACATCTCCCGGCCAAGATGGATTCCAGTGTGAGGATTCTGGGAGGTTGGCAAGACGTATTATGGGCTGGCAGCTCCTCCTTCCTTTTGGCCTCTCCCGAATTCTCCCAGTTAGTTTTCAGTGGCAACACTGTGCTCTTCATTGGAAACTCCTAGTGTGAGACAACTCAGGCAAGCAGTCATTACCATGTCTAGCCAAGGCAGGCAGTTTCAGTCAGCAGTACCCTAACAAGTGGATGAAAGGATTAAGCTGAGAAGCCCTATTCTGCCCCGTCCAAACCCTCCAATTCTAGACCTGCATGCAAGTAAGTACAAGCGCTCTTCCTCATGTGCCAGCAGCAGAGGTCCCTGCTGGGTGCACAATGCTAAGCACTGTCACCTGCGTGACTGACATCAGCCCCTGAGGACGCTTGAGAGCAGCCTGAGAGGGCTGCCCCATATGAAGGGCTCTGGTGGTGAGAAAGGAGATTCTTGCCACTTCCTCACAAGCAGACTCGCTAGGGAAAGTCCGTGGGGACTGCCTGACCCCAGGAAGGTGGGCCATTGGGCTTTTGTCGTTCCTCCCAGGGCATGGTGACACCATCTGAAATGGCCATACATCTGTGACATTCCACGCCACCCAGCCCTTTGGCAGGCTCCCTCTACGGGCTTCTTCTAACTGGTCTGGCACCAAGGGACTGGGAGATTGCAGAGCTGGTACCCGTGTGTGCGTCCAGCGTCTGAGTCAACATTTCAAGGAAGTCAGATGGTGGTTATTTATAAGGCACTGATGTCAGTTGCTCCCTACAAATCACTTATTACCATTTAACTGAAAGCAGTGAGCTCATGCCTGAAAAAAAGAAAGAAAAAGGCCTTAATGAAATGATGGACCTTTGGGGAGGGAGGGTTTCTCCTGGGGCCAGTTTGTTCTGGAGGGAGGTGGGAGGGAAGAAAAGGGAGGAAAGCCTCTCATTCCCCTTCCAACAAAACTACCATAATCTTATAAAATAGGGGTTTTTAGCTACATTTTCCAGTAAGTCCAGTGACTTCATTTGCATGGGAAGGATTTATGACACAAGTTCACTACCATAGATGTCTCTGACACCGAGTCCTTTGACCCAGCAAGTACTCTCCTTCTGGTGCAAATTGTTTTCTAAGCTTGAACTCTGGTTTTTAAAAGAATCATCCTATTTAAGGGGAGGAATCCTGTCTAAGGAATTGAGTATGATGCAAAGTGAGTTTCATGTGGCCCGAGCTCAAATATTCATGGTTCCTTGCAAGTATTTGAGATGCAGAAATAATTCTGACATCTTTTAAATCAAGAAAATGACCTGTCTCAGTTTTCCTGATTGAACTCCCCAAATGATATAACCTGCTTGTGGATTAAAAAAAAAAAAAAACTCTGAGATGTTTAATATGGCATCATTCTGAATTGAGTTTTTCTGAAACACACACACTCAGAATCTACTGTTGCCCAGAAGAAAAATAAGCCCATATAGTTTAATTAAAACAAAACAGTGACAACAAGAACAAAAATAACAGCAGCAACAAAACAAATTCATGAGATTTTCACATCTAGCTGGGGAACTAAGAACTTCAAAAGATGAATAATAGGTAGCACATCCATAATTCAATATTAAGAGACATTAAGATCAATCAGGACAACACTGACAACTTGGAAGAGAAATTTCTGCAAAGAAATAGTGGACAGTGGAGAAGAGGTGCTCAGGGAAGAAGTAGGCAAGATACAGACAAAGTGAGATGCAAAGACTCATTCAGCGCCTACCTCCCCCTTGCTCAGTTGCTTCATTCTTGTCGGATACTTTGTGACCCCATGGACTATAGCTCTCCAGGCTCCTCTCTCCATCTCTCCAGGCAAGAATACTGCCCTCTCCTCCTCCAGGAAATCTTGCCAAGCCAGTAATCAAACCCATGTCTCCTGTGTCTCCTTACCTTGGCAGGCAGACTATTTACTACTGAGCCACCTGGGAAGCCCATTTCCTTTATGTACCTGTAGGCAAAGTTTGGTTTTAATAGAGGACAGGGAGTCCCAGTTAATTTTCTCATTTAGATCATGACGAGGTTTCTAGAATTAAACTGAAAGCTGAGGTCAGTCTAAAGACTGGAGACTTTTTGAACTTCATTTGAGTTGCCCTGAGAATTGTTTATAAAAGCTTCTAGAAGTGGAAAAACCAACAACAACAAAGGGATAGACAGAAAGAGAGCCACATTTTGTTTTTCTAAGCCAGTTATATATATATATTTCCGAGGGTTCAGTCCTAGACGAATCTGAGGAAAGTATGTGTAATACAGTCACCAAGAGCCAAGTGGCTTTTATTTACCTAAAAAAGAGCCTACTTGAGAATGTAGCTTCCAATAGAGTTCCTATTCTTGTGGTCCAACATTTTTTAACATTCTAAAATTAGCGAGGCAAACCTGATCACTTGATCCCGAGAAGAATTTTATTACCTTCTCAGTGCTTGGAGCACAAGTGCTCTTGGAGTGATTAAAATCGAGCTGCAGGCTTTAAAATCTTTCAAAAATCGGGTAAACCCCTTGAGAAAGCACAGGATCTCAGAAGGCAAAGGCAGATGTGGTATAGCCCTCAATTTTCCCTGTTTTAAGGACGGAAGAGCTGATAGCTTCCTTGTTTCATCTCTGTCAGCTCTACTGGGTAGAACTTCTGCGAGGGGAGGAAGACTGAAGGCCGTTTTCATTGTCTGGAATTGTGCTGAGCATATTAGGAACTCAACAGATACGGGCTGTGGTGTGTGTGTGTGTGTGAGAGAGAGAGAGAGACAAAGAGAATGAGACAGAGGAAATAGTATATTTTCAGTAAAAAATGGTGCAAGCTTGATTTGAAGAGCAGATTTGAAGGGACCGTAGATGTGGAAAAGCACCTGGAAGGGTTAATCCAGGCAGCCAGATGAGGACATCTAGGAGGAGAGGGTGAAGTCATGGCAGGAAAGAGATGTGGACTTCAGGCATCCGAGAGAGATTTTGGGGTAACATCAGGGAGGTTGGTAACGGATGGGCTCTGAGAACCAGGGGAGGGAGCGTGTCTGACCTGACCTCAAGGAGGGATGAGGGGGCTGCAGCCTTCAGAGGACAGGATCCATTCAGCTCTGGGTCCCCACCGTCCTCTCTCTCCTTCTGTCCCCTCCCCTTCCTCATCCTGCTCCTTCTGACCAGGGACCTGGAGCTGAGGTATTACACAAGACTGTTAGCTGCACCTCTTGCTGCAGGCTCTGTGTTTCGAGTCCACTCTCCTTTCAGACACACATCCCACACCCCTCACTGGTGCCCATGGGAGAGAGACCAGTCTCCTAGCTGTTCCTTCATTCTGCTACTCTGAGCCCTCTGTCCCTGATGCCTCTCTCCTCTTTCCTCTCTAAATGTCTTAAATCTGACCACCCACCACTCCTGAGCAGTGTGGACTCTGTGAGTCTCTCTGCTTGGAAACCATATCATGTTCACCACCAGACGTTCGCCTGGCCATAGTGTTCAGTTCCTTGAGCAAGCATTTGTTAGGGACCCACCCTACGTGCAGAGAATTCCCCTAAATAATGTGAGGGCAGGAGTCCTTACAGAATGTTTTCTGCAGTTTGTCACATTAAGAATGATTCTCCCCGCGACCCCTAATTCTTACTAGTTATGGATATTAATTTCAGTAGTGGTCTTACCACTGCTGAAAAGAAGTATGTGATGTGTTTGATTGTTAGATTTCTTAATTGTTATGTATCCTTTAGCTAAATCAGACTTCATTCAGGAAGTGTGTTCTCTTAACATTCTGAAGAATTTTTGAGTGTTTTATTCACTTTACCTTCTATATTATATCAACCTATAATTTTGCTTTTCTGCTGAAGTATTTTTTTCCCCAAACAATGGATCAGAACCTTGAAGAGTTTATATATTCTTACAGGTTTTGGGGCTTCCCTGATAGCTCAGACAGTAAAGAATCTGCCTGTAATGCAGGAGACCTGTGTTCAATCCCTGGGTTGGGAAGATCCCCTGGAGAACAGCATGGCAACCCTCTCCAGTTTACTAGCCTATGGACAGAGGAGCCTGGCAGGCCTTGCTTCACTTTCAACCCCAGTCCTTTTTAGATGGTAAATTCTTTGAAAGCTTTTTCAATCCTTTTGGTCTTTTTGGTTTGTAGGGAGGGAGTTCTTTAGTAATTTTACTTTTTCCATATGATTGTAAATTTCAGCAGATTTAGAAGCCTAATGAATTGATTGGATTGTGGTATTTACTTATATTCTGTATTTGTTGTTGTGTTCTCCCATTTCTTGATTCTAATTTCACTTTCTTTAGTCTTCATTTTTCCTGATTAAACTTGTTGGAAATTTGCCCTTTTTTTGTTTGTTTTGTTTATATTCCTCCAAGATTAAGCTTGTTGATTTGTTTATTGCTTTTCTTCTATTTGTATTTTTAAATAAATGCTAATTTTTATCTGCAATGATAAAAGCATTTAGGGGTATTCATTTTCCTTGGAGCATAGCTTCCACTGCTATACATATTTTGGTATGATGTAGTTTGCTCTTTTCTCTAACTTGCAGCTTCAATTTTGATATCTTATTTCTTTGGTCAAGAGTTATTTAGGAGAATGTTTCTTCATTTCTAAGCAGTGAGGGTTTTTCAGTCATATTTTAAAATTTCCAGTTGTATTGGATTATGATGAGAGACTATAACTTGAAAACTTTCTGCTTCTTTGAATTTGTTGTGCTTTCTTTGTGGCCAAGTATGTAATTGATTTCTGTGAATGGTCCACGGATGTGGGGGGGAATATATATATAATATATAATATATTAATATCAACATATTAAATATTATATATTAATATAATATATAATCTTTATGTACTATTCAATTGTGTTTAAAAAAAAAGAAAATTCTTACTTTCTGTACTCCAGAGCTGTCTGATTTTGGAAGAGAGACATTAAAAATTTTAGGGGGTTATTGTTGTTTTTTCTTTTAATCAATGTTTCTTGGAATCTCTAATCATCAATAGTATATACTTAGGTGCTATGTTTTTATCTAACATGCAGGTTTACCACCATTGTTTCTTCTTCATAAATTGTCTTTTATTATTATACAATGTTCCTCCTTGTTTTGGGCTTTTAACCTTAAGTTCTACTCCATCTGATATTAATATTGTCATCCCTGCTTTCATTTTGTTTGCATTTGCTTGACATCTCTTTGCTCATCCCTTGATTTTCAACATTTCTTTTCCATTTTAAAAATGTTTCTTATAAACAACATATATCTGGGTTTTGTTTTTAACTCAACATGACAGTCTCTGTGATTTAATGGGCTAATTCATCCTGCTCACATTCGGTTTAACACATGAAACTTAATTCTTTCCTGTCTAGTTCTTTTCTTTTTTTCTTTTATTGCTCAGGGATTGTGAAATTTACCCATAGTTACATATAGTAGTTCATTTCCACTCAGTATAATATCTTGGAGCGGTGGCTGCGCAGGCGCCAGAGGGCCGAGAGGAGCTATTCCACGTTCAAGGTCGGGAGGGGTGGTGGTGAGGAGATACCCCTCGTCCAAGGTAAGGAGCAGTGGCTGCACTTTGCTGGAGCAGCTGTGAAGAGATACCCCACATCTAAGGTAAGAGAAACCCAAGTAAGATGGTAGGTGTTGCAAGAGGGCAGACACACTGAAACCGTAATCACAGAAAACTAGTCTAATCACACTAGGACCACAGCCTTGTCTAACTCAATGAAACTAAGCCATGCCTTGTGGGGCCACCCAAGACAGGCGGGCATGGTGGAGAGGTCTGACACAGGTGGTCCACTGGAGAAGGGAATGGCAAACCACTTCAGTATTCTTGCCCTGAGAACCCCATGAACAGTAGGAAAAGGCAAAATGATAGGATACTGAAAGAGGAACTCCCCAGGTCAGTAGGTGCCCAATATGCTACTGGAGATCAGGGGAGAAATAACTCCAGAAAGAATGAAGGAATGGAGCCAAAGCAAAAACAATACCCAGTTGTGGATGTGACTGGTGATAGAAGCAAGATCCGATGCTATAAAGAGCAATATTGCATAGGAACCTGGAATGTCAGGTCCATAAATCAAGGCAAATTGGAAGTGGTCAAACAGGAGATGGCAAGAGTGAATGTCGACATTCTAGGAATCAGCAAACTAAAATGGACTGGAATGGGTGAATTTAACTCAGATGACCATTACATCTACTACTGCAGGCAGGAATCCCTCAGAAGAAATGGAGTAGCCATCATGGTCAACAAAAGAGTCCAAAATGCAGTACTTGGATGCAATCTCAAAAACGACAGAATGATCTCTGTTCATCTCTAAGGCAAACCATTCAATATCACGGTAATCCAAGTCTATGCCCCAACCAGTAATGCTAAAGAAGCTGAAGTTGAATGGTTTTATGAAGACCTACATGACCTTTTAGAACTAACACCCAAAAAAGATGTCCTTTTCATTCTAGGGGACTGGAATGCAAAAGTAGAAAGTCAAGAAACACCTGGAGTAACAGGCAAATTTGGCCTTGGAATACAGAATGAAGCAGGGCAAAGACAGAGTTTTGCCAAGAAAATGCACTGGTCATAGCAAACACCCTCTTCCAACAACACAAGAGAAGACTCTACACATGGACATCACCAGATGGTCAACACCGAAATCAGATTGATTATATTCTTTGCAGCCAAAGATGGAGAAGCTCTA